>NC_134585.1:38082649-38386399 GCF_037038515.1 Microtus pennsylvanicus
TGTGTGCCATGAAATCATTCTCATATTCAAAGTCTTTCATGGCTTTTAGTTGTTTGTAGTTTTCTGTTATTCTTTAAGTATGTCTGTCTCAATTCCTCTCTCTCCAAAAGGCTGTTGAATTTCTAAGCCATGGTGTCCAGGCAGGGAAGACACCTAGAAAACACAGACTAGACAGAAAACAAGCTTCATGGATAATCTGGATGGGGGAATTCTGCAGACACCTCTCAAGGAGGAAGCAGCATTTCTACCCTGGGCACACACCTATTTTTATCACGCTGTTCTTTGGAAGACAGCTCATGCACATCACTCTGTTGCATGACACGTAGCATCTTGAGTGATTGACTCGATAAGATTCACTTCTAAGTACACTTTTCCAGCCTTCCTACAGAAGTTACAGAAGGAGCATGTTCATCAGGTTGCAGGTTGCATGATGAGATATAGGTTTTTATCATTTGGAATCAAGATGAGAATAGTTGTTTTATCTTTCTTTCTCTAAACACATTTGTTGGGTCTCCTTTTCCCACATGAATTAAAACTTCCATTTACCTGTGTGGTTTTTGTTCTGTATTTTAAACCAATGGATTTTTATGTTTGGCTTGGATTAGTTTGATTTGTGCTGTTGTTATTTTGCCATAGCATCTCACTATTTAGCCCAGGAGGTCTTCAGAATTATGATCCTCCTCCCTCAATTTCCCAAATACTAAGATTACTACCATATACCATCATGACTGTCTAGGATTGTAATTTCTATAAAGCCTGTTTGGAAGGAGCATGGTCCTTGGGCTTCAGTTCTACTAGCCAGATGCACTACTAAAAGAGGGGAAAATATTTCCCTACACGTTATAAACTTGTTCAGGATTCCAAGAGGTAGGAGAGGAATGAATGCAGTGCAGTCCTACCAAAAGTGAACAAGGCACACGTCAGTGTAGGTCAAAGACACCTTTCTAGTCTAGAACAAGAGAGATGCAGCCAGGTACCCGACTTGAACATAGCACTGTTTCCTAGATGGAATTTTCAAAGTCTTATGGGGGGAATACAGAGATACACCTAGCAGCCTTTCAGGGAATGTATCATCATCTAGGCCATTTCTTAGGGAGAATGCATTAACCTGTAACACTCTGAAAACCAACATTGTAAATCAAGGCACAAATTTAGTCTTAACAGCTATTTTTTTAAAAACGCATCATTAAAATACATAGTGATGTATAAATAGGTAACTATAATTGAATGTTTATACCAACCTGTCATAAGTAATAAATGTGTTGATCATGCACAGGGATGAATTGCTACTTATGTTCTCCAGCTATTAAAAAGGACAGACCATTTTTGAGTAGGACATATAAAAGCATATTTCTTTGCAAGAACGCAACTTGTAATAGCAAAAGTCAGTCTCGCTATCTGCTGCCTAGACCTGGGTGGGGAGGTTCAGAGGTGTAAATATCATGACCTGAAGTATCAGCTATGGGCAGTCAAAGTCTTTTATCTTTGCTCTAAGTTCTTGTTAGTTCTAAGAATCTGTAGAAACATATGTCAAGATACCTGTAATATCAGAATCACTGAGTTGAAGCGGAATTGTAAATTGAAGGTCAGCCTGAACTACATAGCAAGACCTTACCTGAATTGGTTACTTTTTACTCTTTGTTCTTTGAGGGCTACTACCCAGCTCCCAAATAAATATACAGAGGTGTATTCTTAGTTATGAATGCCCAGTCTTAGCATGTCTTATTTTTAGCCAGATTTTCATAACTTAAATTATCCAATCTATCTTTTGCCTCTGGGATTTTACTTTTCTCTAGCATACATACCTTTCTTTTCTTTTTACTCATGGCTGGTTGTGTTGGTGGGTGACTGGCCCCTGGTACCCTCTTCTCCTTCTCCTTTCTCATTCCTCCCTCTTCTTTCTTCTATTTATTCTCTCTGCCTTCCAGCCCACCTATTTCTTTCTTCTGCCTAGCTTTTGACCATTCAGCTCTTTATTAGGCCAATCAGGTGTTTTAGGCAGGCAAAGTAACGCAGCTTTACAGAGTTAAACAAATGCAACATAAAAGAATGCAACCCATCTTTGCATCATTAAACAAATGTTCCACAGCATAAATGATTGTAACACATCTTTAACTAATATTCCACAACATTTACCTCAAAAAAAGTGTTCAACTGCAGTCAGTGATAGTGAAACTTCAAACACATGGCAGAGCTAAGACTTGATTGGTCACGTTTGCTCTAAATAAACAGATGCCACACAACAGTCTCTACCTGTAGGAAATTTAATGGAAGCCATATAGACCTGGACTAAGGCGACCAGCAAGGAGCCGTTTAACAGCCAGTGATGAGCACTTCTCAGAAGCAGCATCACTACTGAGGGAGGGGTGAGCATCCTCTAGGACTCTCCTCTATTCACCTCAGTTTTCTGAAAATAATAGAAAGTGAGAACATACTGTGAAAGTCACAAAGCAAATGTGGAGGTGAAAGTTGAATGACAACGGACATTGAGGAGTTCCAGCAGCTTCTGTGACTTTGCAGGGAACGGAGAGCTGGAAGCTGCTGCACATGGGTTTGTGGTATTACCAGTCTGTTCTCTCTTGCGTCTTTGTAAGGCAAGGTTCCGATGAGCAGAAGACACCTGGGGTCACACCTTGTGGCTACAGGTGGCCCATGTTCCAGGGTGTGGAATTCCACAAGAGTTATGTAACTTCTGTTAGAGTCTCACGTTCTCCATAGCAGCCCTCCTAAAGAAGCAAGCTTACGTAAGTTCTACAACTCAAGGGACTGAGTCTTACCACAGAAGTAGCTCTTAGAAGAATATCCCTTCTGGGCTGGGCCCTGCTGAGAGTGCAAGCTTAGCTCAGACTTTCACTGCAGAATTCTGACACGCTAATAACTGCTCTTGGTTGTAAATAGAGTTGGATCTGGAATCAATTAAGAAACTTGCCTTCACATGGGAGACCGGGGTTCGATTCCCCGACGGGGAGCCAAAAAAAAAAAAAAGAAAGAAACTTGCCTGTGAGCAGGTCTGAGGGATATTTCTGAGGAGAGGAGATGTTCCCTCAGAGTGCCCAGCCTAGATATAAAGAGATCTCAGAGAAAAACAATGTCCTTTCCTGCCTGTTCACCTTCGCTCCTTGCTGATGGATGAATCTACTTTGCTGCTGCTGCTGCTGCTGTTGCAGCTGCCACTCTTTGCTGATCTTGGAACCCACCCTCTTCAGTTCTCCAAGATTCCTCCAGGCCTTCTGCCCCACACTAAGACTTCTCCAGCACTCAGCTTCGTGATCTGTGAAGCTACTAGGTTCTCAGCATCTCCAGGGTGAGGACCTGTCATTTCTATACTCTACAACCTGTATCGTGCAACCCAATCTCATGAAGGCCCTTTCATTATGTATCCATGCCATCAATTCTGTTCCTCCCTAATGCAGACCCTCAGCAGACTCCTGATCCTCAGAAGCCGAGATAATGAATATGTGTTCAAGTCACTTTTGACAGTTATCACAGTATATAAGGGCAGGCAATGTGATACAACTACAAACAACTTTATGCGCATATATTGGATGACTTAGATTTAAAAACTCTTTAAAAAGAATAGAAATTGTCAAAATTCACATCTTCCTCATTTGTGACCTGTATCTTCTCATTGTAACTCGACACACTAAGAGTCCAACAGACTCTTTTGATCTCTTATGAGAAGGTGTAAGAACATTCATGAGGGTTCCATCTCCCAGACTCACCAATAGCATCATAATGAGGGGTAAGGTTCTAACCACTTAAAACTATGAAGCAACATACACTATTATCAATTATCTGTATTTATGACTGCTAGCAATGAAAAATGAAGGGTTGACATTTTAAAAGATCTGTTGTAATATCACCAAAATATTAAACATTTTATGACATATTGGATAAAAGGCACCAAATGTCTCTTTAGTTTCTATGATCTTTCTGAGACACGCATTTGGCTATCAGGTGTTACTTGATAATTTTCTCAGACTCCTTAACCCTGTCTGACATGTGTCTAACCTTCTTAAGGTATTCATTTACATAATTGTCAAAAACAACTAACCTTTCTTTTATCAAATTTTGACTATTTCTAGCCATTGTGGTTGTTCTCAGGCACCAGGTTGCAGGTGATATGATCTGGTTTGACGTTCCTGCTTTGACATTTAGCATCTGCTACAAAAACAGTAATATTTTATAGCTGTTCATTTTAAAATGAAGAGAGGAATTGCTAACAATCCTGGGAGTCAGATACACTGCTTTGCATCCCTTCTTCCACCTCCTTGCTGAATGAATTGAAGTGTGTGAAATTTCTGGTATTTCTGATTTTCAGGATTACCACATCTGTAAAACAATACACACCTTGGAATGTGGTTATGAGATAAAATAATGTAAATGTCCCACAGTGATTTAGAGCAATAACTGGCAATCAATATATACTTATCGTTTCCACCCAGGCTGGCACAGACTCCATGAATTCTCACAGTGGTGGTAGCTATAATTCTTTTCTTCCTGTTGATTATAATTGAGCCATTCTAAACACAGTAAAAATACACATTTGTTAAAATGTTTTGATTTTTTAATTGACAGTAATCCAATCAAAGGCCATACTTTATATTATCATACATTTGAGTGGTGCCTTAATCCAATGTTTATATGAATATTTAATAAGACTGAAACAGAAAGTTCCTGAGACCGTCTCTCTGCCTTTATTTAGCAGTAACCTTTCCCTATTTTTCAAAATGAAATCTGACTCAGAAGAACTCTGTATAAATATGTATCAGGTATAGAAGGCAAATAAAAGCACTTTAGTTGAACTGTAATCTCAGGAGGCTATATAGTAATTTCATACTAAGTATGACTATAAAATTGTGCCAACCCCTGTGGTGGCTCGGGGGCTTTACTTTAATAGATTAAATCAAATGTAAGAAGCCATTTAAACCTTGGTCATTTGTCAATATTAAGTCACCCAAGGAGCAGGGCTTTATGATGGACATTTTAACCAGATAACTAGTCCAGCACTGGGCACTTGGGTCTGTAGCAAATGTTAAATGTAGGCCACAGAGCGATCTAAGCAAATTTAGGAACAGCCCTGCATTTGGTGAGAAGCTGATGCTATAGGCACTTGACATGTATCCTTCCTAGGACAGAACAAATTTACCTTAAAGTCCTAGGCACTGGTGTTTGGAATAAATTCTAAGTCAGAAATCTCCATCCAGCCCATGCCCTCTAGGTATACAGAAGCACAGATGGGACCTCGTATTGAACTGGTACAAAACATTATTTGTACATTTGGGCCTAGAGTTACCTGTTTATTCTCAGGATACAAACTCTCCTATGGTAGTTTGCATGTAATTAGCCCTCATAAGCTCGCAGGGAGTGGCATCATTAGAAGGTGTGGTTTGTTGGGAAGAAGTGTGTCACTGTGGGTGTGGGCTTTGATGTATCCTTTGCTCAAGCTTCATTCACTGTGACATTCAGACCACTTTCTGCTGCCTGCGGGATCAAGATGCTGCTTCTTCTCCACTCTCAGCTCCTTCTCCAGCACCATGTCCGCCTGCATGCTGCCATATCCTGCCATGATGATAATGGACTAAACCTCAGTAACTGTAAACCACCAAATTGAATGTTTTTGTTTTTTTGTAAGAGTTGCTGTGGTCGTGGTGTCTCTTTCACAGTAATTGAGCCCTAAGACACTCCAGTTCTGGAATGGCCTGAAGACTAAAAAGACTACAGGACCCTCTTCCTAAAATTGATTAGAATTTCTGTGAGATCTTTGAAAACTTTGTTGACTGTCCCAAAGACCCCAGAGATACCCTGGTTAAGTCATGACAATGGTTTGGAATTTCTCTAGTGTATTAGTGACTTTTCTATTGCTGAGATAAAAAACATCAAGACCAAGACAAGGTATAGAAGGAGTTTATTTGGACTTACATTTCTAGAGGAATGAATCCATTGTCTTCCACACCATAAATCCCAAGATCTGCCCCTGCAGAGAGACTTCAACCTCTTTCACTGCAGAGCTCACACTGGTCACTGATTTAACAACCATGAAGCTTACTTTTTTTGTGTTTCTATATAAAATAATTTAAGAATTTTAAATGTCCAAATGGTCACTAGATACTTGCACATTTGATAACACCCAGTGTTTTAACGAAATAGTGGGCAATTAATAGAGACTTAACAGAGGAATAAAATTAATTTTTGATATATCCAAATGCAAGGACAAAATTGAAAAGCAATGATATTCGATTTTCTGGTTTATATTTACAGACTTGAAATGAAGGCAAGTCGGAAGAAGAAACTAGTTTGAAAATCATTTGCTAGTGTAACTAAGGACTGAGAAAATTTGAGAACATCATAATCTTTATACGTCATTTTTTATTTAATTTATTCATTTTACATCCTGACTGCAGTTTCCCCTCCCTCCTCTCCTTTCATTCCCTACCTCCTCTCCCCTCCACCACCCACAAATCCACTCCTCCTCTGTTTCTCTACAGAAAGGAGCAGGATTTCCATGGACATCAACAAAGCAAGGCGCATCAAGTTGAGATAAAAGTTAGCACCTCCCCTTGTACCAAGGTTTGGCAAGGCAATCCAGTATGAGGACTACGTTCCCAAGAGCTACCCAAAGCATTAGGGACAGCCCCTGCTCTTATTATTAGGAGTCATACACGTAAACCAAGCTACACAACTGCCCCCCATATATGTAGAGGGCCTACGTTGGTCCCATGAAGACTCCCTGGTTTAGACTCTGTGAGTTCTTATGAGCCCAGATCAGTTGATTCTGTGGATTTTCCTGTGATGTCCTTGACCCCTCTGACACATACAATCCTTCCTCCCTCTCTTCAGCAGGATTCCCCCAAGTTCAGCCTAGTATTTGGCTGTGAGTCTCTGCATTTGTTTTTATCAACTGCTGGATGCCAGCTCCTTGATGGCAATTCGGGCAGTCATCAGTCTGATCCCAGGAGATGATCAGTTCAGACTACATACCCACAGTCTTAGCTGGGGTCAACCTTAGAGATTCATGGGGGCTTCTGTTGCACCAGGTTTCTATCTGACCCCAGGAAGCCTCCTCCTCCCATTCATCTCTTTTAGTGCTTACCTCATCCACCCCCCACAAACCTGATCCCTCATGTTCTCCTCCCCACCTACCGCCAGTCCACCCAAGAGCACCCTTCTATTTCCCCTTCCCAAGCAGATTCATGTGTTTCGCCCCCACCCCACCTGGGGCCCTCCTTGTTACCTAACCTCCATGGTCTATGGAGTGTAGCATGGTTATCTTTTACTTTTCAGCTAATATCCAGTTTTAAGTGAGTACATATCATGTTTGTCTTTCTGGTCTGAGTTACGTCACGCAGGATGATATTTGTTCTAGGTCCATCCATTTGGTTTCAATTTCCTGATGTCATTGTTTTTTAACAGCTGACTAATACTCATCTATGTAAATGATACTCAAAAATAGCTAGCTGGACAAGTTTGCAATCCCACCAGCAATGGAGGAGTGTTCTTTTTGTTCCACATTCTCTCCAGCATAAGCTGTCATTTGTGCTTTTGATCTTAGCCATTCTGGCAGGTGTAAGATTAAGATGAATTTTTGCATTAAAGTCCTAGTGAACCTACTGATTAATAAAATATGAAACACCACCATCTATCCCAATGAAAACACATTACTGCAGGAATCAATAAGACAAGTGAGAGTTTTATTCTTTATCATCTGATAAGCATCCTTGAACCTTTATTGAATGGGTGTCGCATGCAGTTTTTAGATCTCTACCAGGGTAGCTGACAATCAAGAATAGATGTGTTTCTTACTGAAATCTATAAACCTCCTTAAAAAATGAATGGTGGTGGGGTTTGGAGAAACACCCCCATATGCTCATACATTTGAATACTTGGTCCCTAGTTGGTGGAACTATTTGGAAAGAACTAGGAGGTGTGACTTCACTGAGAAAGGTGTGCCTCTGAGGTTTCAAAAGCCCACATATTCCCATCTTATTTTAATTCTTTATTTAATCCCTAGTGTTCATGGATCAAGATATAACTTCTCACCTACTAATGCCTGCCTGTTGCCACATTCCCCACCAAGATGGTCATTCCCTCTGAAACTGTAAGCCTCCCCCCAAAAAAATCTATATGTTGTGTTGGTCATGATATCTTACCACAGCAATGAAAAAGGAACCAAGCCAGGTGATATTATAAAATTTGAAAAGGAAGAGAAGTTGGCATTTATCATATGATGTTTTTTTCCTTACATCAAACTTTTGCTCCAATTTTACTCAGCCACATTTTCTGACTGATGCCGGGAGTGTATGAAAAGCACACACCTTGTTGTAATTAAGTGATCGCCGGGCTAGAAAGAGAGATTCTTGTGCTGCAGTTCCAAGGCTGAGTCGTTCTCCGACCTTAGGCAACCTTTCCAGCAGAAGTCTCAAATCATTCCAATCAAAGTGAAAATGCCAGTTTCCACCTACTAAATGTGTGGCACATGGTCTGTGATATGACTTTCCTCCTTCACATTGAATAAAGGTTATTCCAAATAAAGGCACAGAGCTATGAAAGCATTTCTCTGTGGAATACTACATTTAATTATCTGCTGTAATTTAGCCTGGATTGAGCAAGATAGTAAGATAGAAGGATATTCTTTTGGTTTTTCTTTAAAATTAAAATACACAGTAGCCTATGTGTGTGTGAATACTTTAAATATATTATAATGCTTTTCTTAAATATTAGAATCAGAAGAGTCACTAGTCTTGGTGTCCCGTATTTAAAGGCTTGAAATTATTGAGATGCCTGGAAACCGGGTTTCTGAACACTGCCTGTGTTCTCTCTGTGTTGTCTACATTTCATGACTACGGTCAAGCAGAGTGTCTCAGTCTCAGCACATGAGGCTATTAACATTGTATTGGAGATTTGGTCCTTGGCGTTGTGATGTGAAAGACAATCAGATATCTAAGAGGAAAGAGCCTAGCAGGAGGCCATTAGGAAACTGAACATAAAAGTCTAAGCTTTATCCAATTGTGGTATTACACATCAACAATCCCAGCACTTGGGTACCTGAGGCAAGGAAATCAGGAGTTCAAGACCAGTCTGGGCTATCCTGAGACTATAGACCAAGACTCTGCTCAAAAACAAAGCAAGCAGCCTGGAGGGATGGCTCAGCTGTTAAAGGCTAGGCTCACAACCAAAATTATAAGAGTTTGGTTCCCAGCACCCATGGCTGTTCCTCCAGGTACATTAAAGAAAATAAAATTAAAAAAACAAAACAAGCTAATAAGAGACTTCTAAGTCCAACCCCCAAATCTCCCCCCTGCCCTCCTGGCTGCTGGTTTGTTCTCTTCCTCCCATACGGGTCCCCACCATCGTCACACTAGTCCGTGCTGTCCATCCCATAGCCAAGCTATGCCAGGATCATGCTTAGATTTGTGAGCTAGTCATATTTTCCTTATAAAGTTCACTTGCCTCATAGATTTTGTCATGGAACCCATCAGTGTTCTTTATCTTACACTTACCATATACATATATTTTTTAAATATTTGCCTCCTTTTTTCTTGAAATTTTTTTGTTCACTAGTTACAAAATTTTAATTTACATTAAATTACAAGGTTGTGTGACAACTTCTGGGAATATATGTGTAAACATCTATTTACCCCAGATAGTGAACCAACCAGAGACCAAAGTAAGTATAACACCAAAGTCAAACTTACTGAACCAATGAGTTTTATTGGGGTTACTTACAGGAATATGTATGAGTGGTTAGTTAAAGAACAGCCACATCACCAAATGCCTACCCCAGTCTGGATAACAACTGAAAACTTGAGGCACTAGGCACAACTTGCAGGCAGCTCAACATATTGAAGAGTATCTCTTTTAAGCAATTCAGGAGGGCTAAGCCTCATTCAGGTAAGTGTACTGGTCCCCATCTCTTTCATGTAGCTTTGGTAGCCTCTGTTTTTTCCAGGCAGCTCGACTCATCTGAATGTCTTGTCAGAGTGAGAACACCTCTCAGCAGTCCTTATCACTTACATTTTCTTGGGGTGAAAGGTGGCTAGTAAAACTGCTTGGTTTCAGGGACTTCCTGAAGCTTTTGAGCTGAGCTTAAGAAGATTCCTCACAGGATAAAAAGTTTCACTTCCCTTTAGAACATTCTACATCTTAATAGGCTTCCTTCCAAAGTGAGTTTATTTTTCAGAGGAAATTGCTATATAACAATAAATTCTGCAGAAATACAGCCTAATCACTATCATATTATGTACTTCAAAACTGTTAGGAAGGTAGATGCCAAGCATTATTCAATGAAACCAAGGGACATTCAGAGAGAGGTGTTGGTGATTGTGATAATGGTATCCACAGTCTTGCACATGCACAAATCATAAGCTGGTGCAAATGAAAGAATTCAGCTTTGTATATTTATTACAACTCAAGAAAGCACTTTAATAGGTGAAAATTTTCTAAGTAAAATTAAATATTCCACCATTTCTTTGAAAAAATTGAGTGACTTCATGTAGCTAGAGGCAAAAAGTGTTTTCCCAACGTGAAAGACCCCTGCAATTTCATGGAGTTCCAAATCACCCCTGAATTTTATTCTACACGTCTTATTTCATGTTCATGTAGATGTCACATAGGTTGTGTTACGTGAGCTTGCTCTTTAAAGTCACATGTGGATTCATTACTCTTCCATCTAAACTCATTAAACATGTGGGAAATGCAGACATTGGGATGAAGCCATCCATTTAATCTAATAAAGAAAGCATCCAAAATGAAACAAATTCTTCTCATCCTTCATTTTCCCAACCATTGAGGAGAAAATTAAAAATCAAAAAGCTACATTCATTTAGTTCATCTCAAATTGCATCTTCCCCTCTACTTACAAATAAATATAATTTTATGGGAGAGAAAATCTGGCAAAGTACCTAGCTAAGCCTTGGCTTCATCCTTCTTCCCTGCAGAAACATTACTGAAAGGCATCGTGATTCACTGCTACTGATGCAAATGCTAAGGCAAACCGTCTTCTGACAACACTGAAATGTGTGTGTGCAGAAACGCATTCAGTATCTGCAGGATAGAAGTCGACAGTCAATGGTCATGGGGCCTTACAAGAGGATAATGGGGGCCAAACTGAGAAATAAGGAGTCTACATCTTTTTAAGATCCATTCTATTTTTAATAATATATTTATGGGATGTGCTAGCTAGTTCTGTGTCAACTTGATACAAGCCAGAGTCATCAAAGAGGAGGGAACCTCAACTGAGAAAAAAAAAAACTGCATCAAATTGGGCTGTAGGCAAACCTGTAGGGCATTTTTTTAATGAGTGTTTGATGGCGGAGGGTGCAGCCCATTGTCAGTAGACCTAATCCTGGCCTGGTGGTCCTCAGTTAAGTAGGGTAAGAGAAACAGGAATCAAGCCACTAAGCAACACTCCTCTATGGTTTTTCCATCAGCTCCCACCTCTAGGTTCCTGCTCTACTTGATTGAGTTTCTGTCCTAATTTCCTTTGATGATGAACTGTAATATGTAAACAGAAACCAAATAACACCCCCCTCCCGATTTCTTTAGTGATGATGTTTCATCATAGCAAGAGTAACTCTCGCTAAGACAGGTGGAGAGGGTATGTGCATATGAGTGCCGGTGTGAGTGGAGACCCAAAGAAGGCATTGCATCCCCTGGAGCTGTAGTTACAGGTGGTTGTAAGCTGCACGGGAAGACGCTGGAAACCAAACTTGGGGCCTCTAGAAGAGCAGTATGTACGCTTAATTGTTGAATTGTCTCTTCAGCACCAGTGATATATAAAATAAGACTATAAAAAATTAGATGAGAGATATCAGAGAAATACAAATTTAAAAAGTGCTGACATTTCATCTCGCCTCAGTTGGTAAAGCAAACAATGAGGAAACAACGTTGGTTAGGATGTGGATAGAAGTGAACCATTCTCCCTTCTGTTGGGAATGTAAAATAGTCTAGCCACTATGAAAATCAGAAGGCAAGTTCCTCAAAAGACTGAAGATAGACCTACCATATGCACCAGTGCCCCACTCCTGGGTATTTACCCAGATGGCTCCAAGTCAAAGCATCACAGAGACACGTCCACACCAGTGCTTACTGTAGCACCATTCACAATCGGTAGGCTGCGAGGCCAATCCAAAAGGCCAACTGTGGGGGGATGAGTAAAGAAAATATCGTACTCCTACACAATGGAGCTCTTCAGCCTTAAAGAAGAACAAAGTTATGACATTTACAGGAGAGTAGGTGCAACTGTAGATGATCATACCCCATAAATTAAATTTCAGAAAGAGAGATACGTTTTCTCTAATGTTGCTGTCTATTTTAAATCTTTATACAAAATCAAAGAGGCATATTTGACCCAGAAGTAGAAGTGAAGCTGTCTGGGGTGATAAAGAGGATTGATTGGGAGGAACTGGGAGGAATCCACACAGCTGATATACAGTTGTATAGAAATGTCTGTATGTAATACAGTACCACATACAATGGACATACACAGTGCTGGGCAAGGCAGAGGTTAGAGCGGGATGTAGCTGTCAGATATTGTCAGATGGGGAGAGGAGGATGTGGTGGAGAAAAGGAAGGGAGCACCAACAGTACCCTGCCATTCTTTCAGGGTGAGAACTAGATTATGGCAGTGGGAACCAAATAAAAATTGCAGAAATGACCTGGGTTTGATAATATGATGCAATACTGAGAGGATGGACGATGCACAAATAAGACAATTTCATCACATAATGTTTAATGACGGTGTTTAAAGATAATGTCTACAAAGTAATAGAAAAAATATTTCTTAATGGGATGATAATAAACTCTAAGATAGCTAGGATGAGGTGTTCTCTCTGTCTGGGAAGAAACTAGAATTGTTAAAAGTGAGACAGAGGCAGTTATGGGTTGCCCTCAGTCTTTCCATTTTGTTTTTTTTTAAGGATTTCTTTTCATATTTATAGGTATTTTGCCTGCATGTATGTCAGTGTATGCAGTGCCTACAGAGACCAGTAAAGGCACTGATTTCCCTGGAAGTACAGGTGGTTGTGAGCCACGATGTGGGTAGTAAGAATTGAACCAGAAACTTCTGGAAGACCAACCTGTGCTCTTAACCACTGAGCCATCTCTCCAGTCTCCTGCATTTCATTTTAATATTTTGGTAAGTAGACAATGTGAGTTTTAAGCCGAGTATGGTGGTGAACACCTGATCTCTTCACTAAGGGGTCTGAGGCAGGACAGTCACTAGGAGGTTAAGGCCAGCCTAAGATACCATGTGAAATTCTGTCTCAAAATTATTATTTTATATTATTATTATTTTTCAAAATCCACAACAAGGCCCCTTCCCCTATGGATGATTTAATACATACTGTTTCTATATTTTAATCTAATTATAATTAAAACCTTCAATATTATATATAAATGAAAAACAAACAAGCAAAGAAAAACCTCTGAAAGGTCAAAGGAACAGCCCAGCTAAGCAGCTTAGAACTAAGGATGAAGCCAAGGCACAGGCCCCTGGCTTATTTGTTTCTGTAGCATGTGCTATGTACTTAGAACTGAAGAAGACTTCTGTTGGGGAATCTCAATGACCTCCAGCCAAAAAGCCAAGACAGGGTCCCATAGCAAGATAAGAAAGTCACAGCTGTCATAGTTCACAACACAACACAGAAAACACTGCATCCCAAACCCAGAATGCCCAGTCACAGTGCTTGCTCCCACCCTGCTAGCAAGCCACCCACTCCCACTCCAGCAGTGCCCGAAATCAGAACAGTAGCCATTACTGGGAGAAGTTGGGACTCCTCCACAGCACGTCCACTAAAGCCAATTGATTTGAATACTGAGGGAAATTGTGTGAGTGAGATTTTCCGTGTCCCACTTTGGCAGTCGTGAGGCCCTAACCTGGCAGGCATCACGGGGAAGTCATTCTCTCATGTTACAGTCTGGAGAAGCGAGGTCAGGGACTCAGGACCCAGAGGCCACAGTCCTATGAGAACTTGCATTGCCAGCACAACCCTGTCTAGACTCGGGTCTCCTTCCAGGGAAACACCAGAGAAACTGAACACTAAGTGTGTAATGCTGTCCTGCCATTACCCTTCTCACTCCCCCAGTCCCGAATCTGGAAAACTGGAGTCATCCTTTCCTCATGGCTCCCTCAGACCAAAGCATATGATTAATTCCATAGACCCAAATTTCATGATCCATAGGCTGAGGGCTCTTCCTACTGCGTTCTGTAATTCTTGTCTAAGTTAAATTTAAAGTGATTCAACTGTGAGTTGCTCAAAAAAAAAAAAGGAGCCTTAAAGATGCTAAAACTCGGTTTTAGAATCATTTGATCGATTCTGGCCACCTCTGAGCTTCTGTTGCTCACATATACACACACAACATAGATATACACTGCTTATACACATACACACACATATATGTCACATAGATACATATTGCTTACACACATATGCACACTTCCTATATACTCACACTCACACACATACTTGTACACATACACAGCTTACACACACACATGATGTTGCTTGTCTTTTATGAATGTACCAGTACTGAATCCCAGGAAACCAGAGGCTGCATAAAGGTATTGATTTTAAATTCCCATCATTAAAGGTAAGTCAAGTCTGAACCACTGTCCTGATATTCTAAATATTACAGTGTAAAACAGCTCATGGACTTGTCTTGTCTTCCCATGGCTGACAGTGTTGGATTTGACTATTGTTGCACCCTTTTGTATTAGATAGAATTCCATGTCATGAAAGAATTACCTAACAGCAAGAACTCACAGCTCTCTTCCTCTCTCCCCCAAAGGCTGATGTTTTCCTTTGTGTGCCTCTATAGTAATAAATATCATGAACATGTATTACTAGAAACTTACAGAGAGAGAGAGAAAAGTTGAAATTGTAAACAAAAGCTTAAAATTCCTTAAAAAAAAAGGAAGAGGGAGTTTAGGCCATTTCTGATCTTCTCAATTTAAAGGATCTCAACACACATTCTTAATTCAAATTATTTTATTTTGCTTTTACACTCACATGTGCACATGTGTGTTCACACACATGTGTGTATCTATCTATGTATACACCCACAGGGGCACAGTTGTGCCGTGGTACACCTGTGGATGTCAGAAGCAACTTTTTGGAGCTGGTTCTCTCTTTCCACTGTAGGTTCCAGGTATCAAATTCAGGTTATGGGTCTGGATGGTCAGTGCCTTTACCCTGAGCCATCTTGCTTACCCAGATTTTCACATTTTTAATGTACTAGTTTGACATGTTTGAAGGCAAATGTGATTTATAGTAGCTGGACAGCCTAAATCAATTCTCTTTGATATTGTATTCTCTAGTCCTTTACATAGTGATTCAAAGAACTCTGGTTCCTAATTAATTATAAATGTGTTTTCACCTTGTGGGAAGCTTGGCTAAAATGAGATTATGAAAAATAAAGGCACTGTCTTCTTGTGACCAGATTCTTAAAAATATGTTCTCATAATCAAATAGTCAAATCTCAGCTCCAATCAAAACACCAACCTAAGGTACAATGAATAGACGAAACTGAAGCCTATCACTTTAAATAAAGTTACAATTGACATTAGAGGCCTATTGTCTTCAAGACATTGATAAGAAATGAAAACTGGCTCCTAACTATATCCATATATCTCAGCATTGAAGAAAACAGTATCATAAATGCTAGCATGATTGTTTTTTAATTCAGCATGTGGTGGGAAGACATGTGACACACATGAGTTATAACCTTCAGCCTGTGGTTTCCTAACCGAGGTAAACAAGTCATTAAAAGTAGGGTGGCCATCCTGGGGCTTCCCCTTGCGCTGAGAGCAGCACTCTCATTGCTCTGAATGTTTGCTTTGAAACCAAGTGTCGCTATTAATAAGACCTCTTATACCAAAATAAAATGTTTACGAAATAAAACAGGCCCCCACCCACCACCTCCCTCCTGGGAAACCAGGCTTGTGTTTGGTTAGAATCCCTTTGCAATTACAACAATCTGTTTTTGGTTCTGCGACTTGGATATGAGGTACTTGTGTAAAGGAATGGACAAATGAGTTAATAGAGGCACAGTTCTTTAAAATAGAATATTCACAAACAGCACAGGTAAAACTCTTAGACTGGCGACCTTTTGACCCAGACGGTCGGCAAACTGCTGCTGCCGTTAATTCAGCCTCAGTCAGGCGAACCCCCCAAAACACTGATGTAGAGGAATCAGCCTCTGATGGGTGCTTCAGTCCTCATGGGATGGACCCTGTCTGAGAGGCTGTGCTTGAGGGTACCTTTCAGCAAAGCATTAGTTGTCCTCATTGAAAGTCTTGATTCAGTTCCATAGTGCTGGACTTTTCTTTGAAGTCAGCGTTATTAAAGGCTGGAGAGATGGTTCAGTAGTTAAGAGCACTGGCTGCTCTTCCAGAGGTCCTGGGATTGATTCCCAGCACCCACATGGTAGCTCACAACTGTCTGTAACTCCAGTTCCAGGAGATTCAATATCATCTTCTGGCTTCCATGGGCTCTACAAGCCAGTGGTGCACAGAAGTACATATTCAGACAGACAGACACATAAAATAACAAAATAAATTATTTTCAAAGTGATTGGGAAGATACTCCCTAGTAGGCATCTTTATAAGGCCTCAAGAATTAAGCAGTCATACAAAAAGAACTTGTTTCAACAGTGCTAGGTCTGTAGCATGAAGACAATTACAGGCAGAAATAAGTCTGGCATGATGGCCCACGCCTATACTTGCTGCACTTGGGAGGTGGAGGCAAGAAGATCAGGAGAGCAAAACCACCTTCAGGTACATAGCAAATTCTAGATCAATCTGGGCTACATGAAACCCTCTCTCAAGAAACATAAAAATAGGCTGGGGAGATAGCTCATTTGAATGGATGATTACCTATCAAGCAGGGGGCCGTTGTTACATCACAGAACCTTTGCAAAGACCTTGTCAGATTTCTAAGGCTCATGGGACAATCTAACCTAAATGGTTGGACTCTGAAAGACTGTGCCTCTCAAGTGATTTCCAAAATGTTAGACAGGGCCAGAGAAATGATAACCAAGGCTGCCCTCTGACCTCCATGTGCATTGCGCGTGCGCACGCGCACACATCACGCCCATCACAAAACTAACAATAAAATCCACAAAAACAAACCAAAAAGCAAGAGTTACAAGTGGTAAACATAATAAAACATGTTCTTTGGATATGGCTCCCTTCCTAAAATTTTGGGGCTGTATTAATCCAGCTGACATATATTCCCTTCTTCAATAATGAAATCATGATAATCTTTGAATACCACTATTTTGAACTTTATTGTTAATAGTCATTATGTGTGCACGCATGTGTACACGCACGCGCGCGCGCGTGTGTGTGTGTGTTTGTGTGTGTGCGCGCGCGCGCATGGGCCCCACAGAGTATGCATGGAGTCAGAGCACAGCTTTCAAGAGTTGGTTCCATGTTTCCATTGTGGGCCCCAGGAATTGAACTCAGGTTATCAAGCGTGCACACCAAGTACTTCTACCTGCTGTGCTCTCCAACAGCCCCTTCAAGCTAAGAGCTGTATTTCTTTCCAGAGATGGTGAACAATAATTATGACAGGGGTGTGTGTTTCTCATAGCATGGAGGAATAAGAACAGCTGAAGTACAAAGGCTGAGAAGCTGCACAAAGCAGTAACTGTGAAAGCCGATCCAGGTGCTCAGCATGGCCATCAGGAACCCAGACCCCTAATGTTCTGTCCCAGTGTCCTCGGATGCTGCCTTCCGTACTCATGTTGCCTATGGTAGCACAGTGCTTGTGGGCCCTGACCACGACTCTCATGGACTCGTTCATGGAAGGATTATAATGAAGAATGTGTGCAATGTTGTTCATATTTGATTGCTTTTAGTAGTAAAGCCAGAAGCAGCCAGGACTGGTGCCTCACCGTTAGTCCTGGCACTTGGAGGGCTGAGGGCTGAGGACCATGACTTTTAAGGCAGCCTGGCCTATACGGTGAGATACTGTTTCAGTAAAAAAAAAAAAAATGCCACCACCAGCAGCAGCGGCAAAAAGATCTCAGCAATGCCCAGGAGAACTTCTTCCTAAGTTTGAATGACTAGAGTGGATGAGTTATGACTTGAACAGGCCAATTTGCATGAATTACACCAGTGCTTTGCTCAGGGCTGCGCTGTCCTGCATAAATGAAGGATGGCATTACTGAAAACTCAGAAGACAGACATAAAGGTTCATGTCTATGGAAGCTGAGGTAGGAGAATTGCCACAAGTTCCCATCCAGCTTGGGCTCCAAGTGAGACCCTATTAGAGAGAGGAGCGTGGGAGGAGAAAGAGAAAAGTGGAAAAGAGGTAAGGGAAAGAGAGCAAAGGGAAAGAAAAATCTATTTGGTAGGTCATAACCTTGTCAACAAGATTTATGATTCAGAATGGAGGATATTTAAAAGAAACTTGAGTGATCATGTCTTACTCAATTTTTATTGCTCTCAACTGGGTGTCTGGCAAAATACAAGTCTGCTAATGAGCAAATAATGATACCTTGCTCTTGTAGAAAGCCTTGCAGCATTCAAAGTGCCGGCACATACATCATCCCATTTGATCCTTGCGAAGACCCCTGTGAGTCAGACACCAAGAGCATCTCATCTCACCTCACAGATGAATAACCAGAAGTTCAGAGAGGAGAGCCACCCACCTGGCTCTGGGTCATGCTATTATTAAGTGGTAGAACTAGAAAACAAAGTCAAGGTTGCTGACTCCAAGCTCTGCCCTCCAGAGCCAAGCCTTGGCCAATGTAGCTCCTGAAAGAAGGGCATGAAGCCAAAGGCTATGTGCTGGCTGG
This sequence comes from Microtus pennsylvanicus, assembly GCF_037038515.1. Taxonomy (NCBI): domain Eukaryota; kingdom Metazoa; phylum Chordata; class Mammalia; order Rodentia; family Cricetidae; genus Microtus; species Microtus pennsylvanicus. The sequence goes on from NC_134585.1 coordinate 38,101,451, forward strand.
CACCTGTGGGAGAGGACGAACAGCTTCTTTTAGAGTCTCCAATTTCCTAAACTCAAAGAGTCCGACACAGGATCCCTGGGACAAAATGTCAAGCTAGACTAACATCACCAGAGAGCTCTGAGATCAGCAAGATGGTGTGCCTCAAGGCAGAAAATGATCAAAACACCCAACACCAACCTCCAACTTCTCTCTCCTTTCTCTCTCTCTTTCTCTCTCTCTTTCTCTCTCTCTCTCTCTCTCTCTCTCTCTCTCTCTCTCTCTCGCTCTCTCGCTCTCTCGCTCTCTCGCTCTCTCGCTCTCTCTCTCGCTCTCTGTCTAGATAGATAGATAGATAGATAGATAGATAGATGCTATCTATCAGAATCAGAGTGTAGCTCTTAGCTGCTTGTCCAGCACCATGCCTTTATATGTGTTGCTTTAGTCATGGTGTCTCTTCACAGCAGTTGAACAGTGACTTAGACGGTATTTTATCACAGCAGTAGAAAGAAACCAATACGTTCTGCCAGTGAACCACACAGCACTTTCCAGCAGAGAGGAAGTTTTCACATCAGCTCCAGCTTGATTCCTCTATGACCTGCAACTTAAGTATGTGGTATCCTCAGTAGCTGTATTAGCATTAGCATCTACGAAGACATTTTCTTCCGCGGGAGCCCTGAGGCACAGAAATGTGAAGTAACTCACCTGAAACTACTCAACTAGAAAACAACAAAGGAAATATTTGAACAGCAGGATCAGCCCCCAAAGCTGTGCTCCAAGTCCTATGTCACACTTCCTCTATCCAGTGACCTTTCCTCCAAATATCTGCAAACCCAACAGAAACTGTCCCACAACTAAAAATCTCTTATTTAATCTTCTCCATGCACAACCTCTTTCAACTGAAAAAACTGCAGAAGAAGCGTCCTCCTCCTAGTCATCATGGGTCCTGAAATAATAAGTACACACATGTCTACATAATATTCAATAAAAGTACTCATTCCTCAAAATCACTTTGCCCATGCTAGGTCCCCATAGGCCATGAGTGTTCAAGTCCTGGTGGCAATAAATGACCTAACTGGAGGGTGTGCTACTCTGAGACAAAATTGCCTCTGATGTAGAAACAGCTTTGCGTATTTTCAGTACAAAGGACTCTCATTTTCCCACTCATCTCTACCCGTGCAGCTCAATCAGGAGGCTAACAGGAAACAGGACAGGGAAGGGGCGTGCAATAAAGCATGTATCTACAGAGGAAGAAGCGGCATTAAGAGAAGTCAACAAAGGCTGATGTTGCTCCTAGTTCTGAGAATAACTGGGATCCCTCATCACCCCGTGGTTAGAGAAGGTTCCTGGAACCCAGAGAGGCCAATGCAAGCTCACACACAGGGCTGTGCCTCACTCTTTATGACATTCATCAGAGTCACAGTCACTCCATGGAACCCAGAAAAAAAAAAACTGAGCCTGAGCAATAACCTTGAAGATCTCTTCTGTTTTCACGATCACAGCTCTTCAGACACTTGAAATCAGAGTAGGAGGAGATGCCTGTAGTTCTTCCTTGAAAGGCAGCCGCTGGACAAGCAAGAGGAAGCAGTCACGATGGAGAAACAGAAACTGCGGAGCCTACTGTAAAAGTCTCATGGGCTTGCCCCTTCCCTGTTAGCCCTGTCTATTGGTGGCGCTCTTCTTCAGCTCTTGCTTAGGCAGCCATGTTGATAAGGTCTCATAGGTGCCAACTTCTCTGACGTTTCTAAGAAGCACAACCTCACAGTAAACTCCCTGTTCCTCTGGCTCTTACAAAGTCTCTGCTGCCTCCTCTGCGATGGTCCCTGAGACTTAGATGCTGGCATTGAGTTACAGATGTATCAATTTTGGTTTTCTATAAAGATCACCATCTGTTTCAAGGAGAAATTGTCTTGATGAGGAGTGAGGACCATACTTACCTGTAGGTATAAGAACAAATATTTAGGGATTAATTAGGAACTATGCTGCTTTAGCAAAGTGGGAATTGTACGCTAGCAACCAAGATCTATGATTTCACAAGCTTTAGGTGATTAGCTAAGTTTCTAGGATCAGGCATGATCTTGTTCTTTTGTTGTTGTTGTTGTTGTTGATTTTGTTTTGTTTTTCGAGACAGGGTTTCTTTGTAGCTTTGGAGCCTCTCCTGGAATTAGCTCTTGTAGACCAGGCTGGCCTCAAACTCAACAGAGATCTGCCTGCCTCTGCCTCTTGAGTGCTGGGATTAAAGGCTTGCGCCACAACCGCCCAGTGATCTTGTTCTTGTTGAGTCCAATTAGAGAACTGTTGGTTACCACCAACATATGCATGCCACTATGGCACCCTATGGGTTATTGTACCATGGAGGTCATTGTGGTTCACAGGCATCATATAGCTGAGTAGGACTGTTGTTTGCTTCACCCCCACTCTTGTTGGAAGCATAATTTAAGCACCTTCTGATACTATGAAAGCTAATCCTCAGGAGAGGCTGTCAAATCACTTGAAGATGGTCTCTGGTGACTGTCCTTTGCCAAAAGAAACCTTCTCTCTAAAAGAGAAGCTTCCTGATATCTGAGTTATGTGTTTTGAGGAGCAGGATGTATTCAAGCCATGCTTCCTCGGCTATCAGCAGCAACAACGTCATCATGGACCTGGAGCCGTTGATCTGTGATCAAATCTCCCTGATCCAGCCAGGTCAGGGCGATACTGGCTGTGCTGGAAGAGATCACGGAAGGCAGAGGTGGTGGGAGAGGGCCACAGCCCAAGGTGGCGGGAGAAGAACATAGTCCAAAGCCAGCCAGGTTCACAGAGCACTGGACTGGGTTCCAAGTAAGATCTGGTTGACCGACCGGAGCACACTAAAGGTTAGAAAAACTTGGAGCTTGCAGTGCATCATTCCTGTCAAATTTTACATTTGAAGACACTGCCTGTGAGACTTCTACTCTAAACCTGGCTGCTCTTTACCCTTCATTAGCGTGTGTGGCAACAGACGCTCTACACACTAGTGGTGATATGGGATTATATATTACCGCAAAGACCAGCTTTCATCTCTGTCTACCTCACCCCCATATACACATAAGTCTTTTGTCCAGAAAGGACCCGATGTGGCTATTTTAGAATGTAAGTCAGATAGCAGTTTTTTGTTGCTGTTGTTTTTTGCTTTTTGTTTTTTTTTTCCGCTCTGCCTGTAACTTTCTATTGATTTCCCACTTCAGTTACAGTAAAAATCCAGGACTTAGAAACATGAAGCCCTATCAGATTTTCCCCAACTGGACACCATAGCTCATTTATCATAAAATCTGTTTAGTATATCACACGTGGTATCTTCTTGCAATTGAATGATAGCAGATATTTAATATGGAATCACATAAAATAGCAACTACTAGAGTGTGTAGCAAATGAAAATAATAAATATTTGATGTTTTCCATGTGGGCTTATAATTTGAATAACATTTCTCATATTGAGTCTTCGTTCAAAACATTTCTCAATTCTCTGTGACCTCTGTCCTCCTTCCTGATTTCACACTCACCCTGTCCTTTGGGTTGCTAAGCTCCAGTCAGCTGCCAACCTTGTGTCCTTGCACCCCGACAAGTGGCATTTCCTCCAAAAATCCACACAAAATCTACCCCAGATGTCTAAAAATGGTTACATGTCAATTCCCTCAGGTTCGAATGTCACATTCCCAGACAGGATGTCCCTGGCTGTGCAATAGAGGACACACCATGGTCACTCCCTTGTCCTTTACCCTACATGATTTTTTCTTCAAAGTTTTATATGAAGTGAAATGTCATGTGTTTATCTGCTGTTTTCCTGCCTCTCTGTTAGAATGTAAATTCATTGGGAACTTATAATTCATAGTACACACTGCTACATCTCCAGGCTGAGAACAGTGCCTAACGTGCAGTTGGGGCCAGAAACACTGCGGTTTCGGGTGGGCAGGCGGGTAGCTGGGAGAGGAATGAACAGGATAGAGCGGTGCCATGGCCTTTAGGAAATAGGTTGCTTAAGCAAAATTCACAAATCCTGGAATGGAGCACAGTGGCTCAGGCCTGGAATCTCAAACGTTAGAAGGGTAAAGCAGGATTACTTTGAGTTCAAGGTCAGCCTGGAATTTTCCCTCCCTCTGTTCTACGAACAGCTCCCTTTTCTTCTTCTTCCTCTTCCTCCTCCTCCTCATTCTCCCTTTCCTCCTCCCCTTTTTTATCTTCTCTGTTTTAATTATATTTTTATTATTTAAAAATTTTCAACTTTAAAATATTTTGATCATATTCTTCCTTCCCCCAAGTCCTTTCAGATCTCCCCTCCCTACCCACATAGCTTTAAATTCTTTGTTGAAAAGCAAACAAAAACTTAATACAACAAAACCTCTCCCAAGCCAAGAAAACAAAATAAAACACCACCAAAAAAAGAAAAGAATAAATAAAACAAAAGACCAAACTGTAACCAAATAAAAGCATATACACAAAAACCTATAGAGTCCATTATATGTTGGGCAACTGTTCTTCAGCATGAGGCCTGCCCTGGAGTGGTTGGTATGCCCAGTATCGCTCCATTAGAGGAAACCATCTTCCTTCTCCCAGCAGGTATGAATGACAGCTCAGCTGTTAGCCTTTACTGCTGTGGCTCGGTTTTTATTCATTTGTTTCTTTTTTAATCCAACAAAATCAAATATAATAAGATAAAACAAAAACTATCACGCAAAAGTGGGACAAGACTAACTAACCAAAGGAAAAGAGTCCGAGAGAAGGTACAAGAATCAGATACCCACTGGTTCTCACAGTAGGAGTCCCATAAAAACACTAAACCAGAAGCTGTAGTATATGCACAGAGGACCTGCTGCAGACCCACCAAGGCCCTGTGCATGTTCCAGTCTCTGTGAGTTCATGCGAGCTTTGCTATGTTGATTTATAAGGCCTTGTTTCCTTGGTGTCCTCCATCCCCTCTGACTCTTACACTCTTTCTGCCTCTCTTCTTCAGGATTCCTGAGCTCTGAGGGGAGGGATTTGGTGGAGAGATCCCATTTAGGGATCTGCTTCAGGAGGAAACTTCCCTAATGATGGCTGAGCTGACCTATGAATATAGCAGAATGTCATTAGGAGTCATTTTATCACTATATATTTTTGGTTTTACCCTCAGTCTTTAGGATATAGCTTACTTCTAACTGTGAACACCACACCACACCCACACACCCACACCCACACACACACACACACACACACAACCTCTCCATCATGACTACTGCCCAGGCTCTGACTACTGATAGCATCCAAAGATGTTTTCAGCTAAGTGAGGATTCAGCTAGGTGAGGGTTCAGCCTGGTGGTTCACTATAAAGAGAAAAATTCAGGGGAAGTCCATGTGTGCTCCCCTTGCCTGGCCTTGATGAAGGTTTGAAGGAATTCCAGAGGCAAGATTGTCCACCATAAAGTTCCTCTTTAAAAACTATTGTTGAAAAAGCCTTTCCTAAAATCTACATGAATGTTTAAGGTCCTGTGCCTTAATAATTCTTACACTCATCCAGAAATGGTGGATCACACCTAGAATTCTAGCCCTTGAGAAACAGACTGAAGGGTCAAGGAGTTCAAGGTCATACCCCTTTGGCCACACAATGGGGTCAAGGCCAATGTGAGATATATGAGAGCCCAACTCAAAAGAATTATCCAACTACAATAAAGTCTACTTTACCCACAAATCCAATCTTATCCCCAACACTTTTTACTTTAGAAATCTAGTTAAGTGTTTTGATTAAGCATATGCAATTTTTTAATACTACCATCCAGAATAGAGCTAATTTTATACCATATGCAATTCCTTTCAAATTTTAAGAGAGAAAACAATAATGTTTTTATTTTCCAAAGTAGCCCCCTTACATTGATTTATTAGCAAGGCAGAATATCAAAGCTGATTGTTTTCAAATCAAATAAATAGGCCCACTTCAATTACAAGTATGTTGGCTGAAGTTTTCCACCCCACTTTCCCAAAATTAACTCTCCCAAGGCCCTGTTTTTAAAAGAAAGAAAGCAATAACAACTGTTCCCCAAATAGCAAGGCTCAGGATTAGCAGCGAGTAACAGAGAAGACCGGCCCAGAGTACATTCATCAGCAGTTCCAGAGACTTAAAGCCGCGGAAGACATTAGAAAATACTAGGGCTTACTTATTCATTTATTTGATAAATATGTATGTGTAAAATATTACTGGTTTATTTTATGTTAGTCCACTCTTAACAGTGGAATAAAATGCTGAGGATAGACAGCATATTGCTGTAGAAGGATAAGTAAGAACTATAAAATATCAACATACAAATCAGCTAATTATGAGAGATCTTACTAGAGATTAATCATCCTATGCAAAAAAAATCAAATGTCATAAGGTCTTCTGGAGTGAAGGAGCATCTGGGGATACGAGTGGGTAGGGCTGGAGTTGACTAAGTCGGGGGCTCGTGCAGGGCCTCGCTGCACAGTAATTACATGCTCAAGAGATGAAAAGGAAACAGCTTTGCAAAGGTTTCTGTGAGGCAATTCCCAGGAACAAGAGCAGAAAGGCTCTGAAGTAGAAAATCCTGTATGCAGTGCTTGAGATAAAGACATGCCATGATGGCCAGAAAGGAGTGAGTGAGAAGAAGAGTTGAGGAAAGTGAGGGCAGAGATAAAGTATGCATTTGGTTCAGAAGGATGGAGAGATGACTCTGGGGTTAAAGGGCTTGCTGCATAGTCATGAGGCTTGCCTGGTATTTGAAAACAGAATATATGTAACAAGCCACAAGCCAGGCTTTCTGGAAACACAGAACTCTAGCGCCAAGGGAAAGCCTCTTCTGCTCTCATCTCATGTACAGACACACATATGTGTGTGCATGCACTCAAGCACACACACAGACATCTATACATAGACAGACAGATAGACAGATAAAATGCATTTTAAAAATAAAAATATGTATTAGATTCAAATAAGTGTTGCCAATATTGTAAAAACAAATCTATTGCTAAAGTAATTTTTAGAAGAGAGTATCTTTGGTGTTAATAATGTAATAATAGTAAAAATAATTGTCGTCATCATCACCCAGCGAATCAACATTGTTCCAATACCCAAACCATAGACATACAGCACAAGAGAGAGGAGGGGAGGAAGGAAAGTCAACCAGTACCTCTGAAATATATGAATGTGAAACTTCTCAATAAAACATCAGCAATCCAAATCCAACAGTACACCAACAGAAGTGTCCTCTCCGATGCAATGGGACTTAGCCCAGAAATTCAAGCAATGCTCAAAACACACAAATCAATATGCACAATACATAAAATAAAGGATAAAGCTACATGATTTTTTGCAATAGTTATATCAAGTGCATCTAAAACATTTAACAAAGGTAAAGAGTTAGGAGGATGTGGATCTCTGCATCTGCTTCCATCAGTTACTGGAGGAAAGTTCTGTAATGACCTTCATGTAGTTATCAATCTGATCACAGGAAAAGGCCAGTTCGGGCATCCTCTCCACTCTTGCTTAGAGTCTTAACTAAGGTCATCTTTGTAAATTGCTGGGAATTTCCCTAGTGCCGGATTTATCGAAGAGAGGGAGGAATGATAATATGAGCAAAGGGATCAATACCATGATGGGAACACCCACAGAATCAGCTGACCCGAGCTAGTGGGAGCTCACTGACTCCAGACTGGTAACTGGGAAACCTGTGAAGGACCAAACTAGGCCCTCTGAATGTGGGTGACATTTGTGTGACTTAGGCAGTCTATGGGGTAACTGGCAATGGGATCAGGATTTATCCCTTGACCGTGAACTGGCTTTTTGGAGCCCATTCCCTATGGAGGGATACCTTGCTCCATCTAGATACAAGGGGAGGTCCTTGGTCCTGCCTCAATGTGATGTGCCAGACTTTGTTGACCCCCATGGAGGCCTTTACCTCTTTGAGGAGTGGATAGGAGTATGAGGGGGAAGGAGAGGGGAGTGGGAGGATGAGAGGGAGTGGGAACTGTATGTAAAATGAAAAAGATTTGTTTAAAAAGAGCTAGGAGAGTAGCTTCTCCTGTGTTGGAAGATCTGATGTTGCTAGTATATCCATATTACCCAAGGCAATCCACTCATTTGGTACAACCCCATCAAAATAACAGTGGCATTCTTCACAGAATTAGAAAAGACAGTCCAAACATTTCTTTTAAAATATTTTATTTAATATTCATATGTGAGTATATTTTGATCAAACCCACTCTCCTCCAATTTTTTTCCTATGCCCCATCACTTTTCCTTCCAACTCCATGTGCTCTTTCTTACCCTCTTCTTCCCTCCCTGTCTCTTTCTCCTCTCCCCTCCTCCAATATTCACTGAGTCCACTCAGTGCTGCCTTTTTGTGCGTGGGCATGGGACCATCTACTGGAGTATGGGCAGCCTCTCAGAGGCTGCATCCCGGAAGAAAACAGACTCTCCCTCCCCCACCAGCCATTAGCCGCTGCCCATAGCTCCTCTGAGAAGGGTAGGCTTCATGAGACCCCTCCCCTCCATCTGACTTGATCTTGTACAGGTCTTCTGCACACAGTCGCATCCACTAAGAGTTCGTTTGTGCGGCAGCCCTGTCATGCCCGGCAAACTCTGCTTTACTACAGATATCTCCTCCCTCTTACATTCTTTCTGGCCATCTTCCACAATGATCCATGGACTTGGAAGCAGGGTGTGATATAGATGCGCTGTTCATAGTCAGACAGTGGGAACTGTAGCATCGTTCCTATGAAGCTGTAAAGACCCATTTTGTATGAATCTGAGCATAAAAGGAAAGCTGGAGACATCACAATACCTACAGTCAACACACACTGCAGTCCTAATAACAAAAGCACATCATGCCTTTCCTAAAACTGACGTATTGATGGGTAGAAAAGAATAGAAAACCAAGAAATAAATACGTATGTTGGGGACTGCAGACCCTCAGACCCTGAATTTCCTGTGATCCCTTGCCTGCTGGAGTAAACAACTTGTTTTCCTGTGCTTGCAGCTACTCTGAGCATGAGACCCCCATGAGTTCCTAATGGCAAGGGAGTGGTTTCTGATGGGCTTGCAGCTGGAAAATCCTGAGAGCTAGGGCATGGTCATTAATCAAGAAGAGTCCTATATAAACTGCCCCGGAACACAATCAAAGGAGCATTCTTGTTTCAAAGATGACCAGTGTCTGTCTCTGTCTGTCTCTGTCTGTCTCTCTCCCTCTCTCTCCCTCCCTCCCTCTCTCTCTCTCTCTCTCTCTCTCTCTCTCTCTCTCTCTCTCTCTCTCTCTGTGTGTGTGTGTGTGTGTGTGTGTGTTTCAATTTTCAGCCCCTTGCCTGACTTGCGAACTGTCCCATGGTGTACAGGCGGAACAGTATATACATATACTTAAAAACTTTCATCAATGATACCAAAAGAAATCATACATTTTGAGGGAAATTACAGTCTCTCTAACAAATATGTCTGTGTCAACTGGATAGCAAAGATGCAAATTAATGAAACTAGGCTCCTATCTCTGACCAGTCTCTGTCTGTCTCTGTCTCTGTCTCTGTCTCTCTGTCTCTGTCTCTCTCTCTCTCTCTCTCTCTCTCACACACACACACACACACACACACACACACACACACACACACACACAATCAACCCAAAATAGATCTAAGAGCTAAATAGGAAACTCTTAGGAGAAAACACATGAAAAGCACTTCAAGCCAATGAATGGTATGAGCAGCTTTTTGCTTGGATAAGACACAATAGCAAAATTAGACAAGTAGGTCTATGTCCAATAAGAAACTTCCACACAGCAAAGGAAACCACAGAGTAGAGACTCCAGAAGAAAAGATTCATCCAAAAAAGGACTAATATCTAAACTACATAAAATATTCAACTACAAAAAAATGGTTAGAAATAGGTAGATCATCTGAGTAGACATTTTCAAAAATGAAGATATTGAGGTGGTCAAAAAGGTCAGAGAAATAAAAATCAAAACCAAATAACATCATCTGACCCACAGGATGATGCTCTGGTTTGAATATGAGAAGTCCCCGAAGACTCCTGTGCTGAAGGTAGGCCTTCCAGCAGGAAAAAATGGATCCAGCAATTCCAAATTGAAGCCATGAACCAGAATTAGCCTGTCACCCTTTAACCTGTTCATATTTGGGATCTGTCATAGCAACAAGATCTAGTTTACACACATTGCTGTCACTACAATGATTTTTTAAAAAAGTTGGAGAAGATACAGAGCAAGAAGAACTGAGATCAACAGGGGCCGGATGTTCATCAAGACTTTGACTCAATGACCTCTCTGCTGGGGATAGATTCAAGCAAATGATAGGAGTTTGTCTGGGAACTTGTTTTCTTTTATGTTTGCAGCACTGGCTTGCACTGGCCAAGGTATGGACTCAATAAAGGTGTCCTACCAACAGATAAACACATATAGAAAATGTGATGTTTCTACACAGAGGAACGTGATTCAGTCTTTACAAATAATAAAATCCTGTTGTTATTGTTGTTGTTGTTGTTGTTTTGAGGTTTGGGTTTTTTTATTTGGAGGGGTGTTACGAAAACATGGATAAAACTAAAGACAATATGAAAAGAAATGTCAGCCCAGAAACACTTGTCTTGCATGTCCTCTTTTATATTGGAAGCTAAAAGTTGATTTTGTGGAAAAGATAAAGGAACAGAGGAGAAAAATAGGAAGGAATAGAGAAGGGGAACAGAGAAGAAGAATAGAAGAGGGGAATAGAGAAAGGGAACAGACGAGGAGAGGAGAGGAACAGAGGACTCGAGTGATACATTAATCAAAAGCTACTCAATTCTTCAATAATGGGGAGTGTTTTGTTTTTAATTTAATGCCTGTAGGATAGTGTACAAAACGTGGATCAGGAGGTCACTTTGAGCTCTGTTTCCTGGAGCTCTTTTCAATCCCATTTCTAGGCACTGCCCAGGCCTTTTTTTAATCTGTCAATGGGGTATAGAAAATTCTATTTAAAAGGACTCTAAGTAAGTAGATATTAAAAACCATATTTTAGCTAATATCAGTTAACTGGTAAGAATCCCATAAAGAAGTTTTTATCACCAAGAAATATTGGTGTTTCTTTAATCGGCAGTGCCTACAGAGTTTCTAGCAAGTGTTCTGGGATTAAGCTTGCTTTCTTTCCTTACTTGGTTCTTTTTTCAGTAGTGAAAATTGAATCTAGAGCTTCATGCGTGCTTGACAAACACTGAGTTATATCCCCAGCCCTCTTAATTACAATTTCTTTTAAGATATGATCTTGCTATGTTTCCCAGGCTGGTCCTGAACTCACGCTGCAGCCCAAGCTGGCATTAATCTTGTAACCCTTCTTCTGTAGTCTCCTGTATAGCTGGGGTTCCAGGCCTATGGCACCAGGTCCAGTTCTGTTCGAGAACTGTATCCATATTTAACTCTTTGCAACAACTCTACATAGAACAACTACCTCATTTTTATAGGTGTGGAAACTGAAAGACAAGTTAAACTACTTATGGGAGATCCCCTGGTTGGACAGACCGGCTCAGAAGTCTGTGCTCATGTTCCTTCTATCTAAAGCATTGAAAGATAGTAATGAAGGCATGAGATATCTTGCTCTAATTTGTATAATGTTACAGGCAGTGTGATGGTTTAAATAGGAATGGCCCCCCCATAGTCTCATATATTTGAAATCTTGATCATCAAAGAGCAGCAGTACTTGAGAGGGAATAGGAGACTTGGCTTTGCTGAAGTAGGTGTGGCTTTCTTGGAGGAAGTGTGTCACTGAGGAGGTGGGCTCTAGGGTTTCAAAAGCTCAGACTAGGCCCAGTGACTTCCCCTTCCTGTTGCCTGCATATCTAGATGGAGAACTCTAGGCTATTCTTTAACCATTTCTGTCTATGTGCTGCCTTGCTCCCTGCCATGAAGATGATGGACCAAAACTCTGAAACTATAAGCAAGCCCCAATTAAATGGTATCTCTTATGAGTTGCCATGGTCATGGTGTCTCTTCACAGCAATAGAACACTGGCTAAGACAGTAAGAGATTTATTCGTTTTCTTGCAGTAGTATAAGAAGCTAGTTCATCTCTTTCCAAAGCTCCCCTGAACCTGGGGGTTGAGGGGGTGATGGGAAATGACCTAAAAATTCCTGAATATTTTCTCAGCATTCCACTGTCCTCTCAGCCCTCTCTCCATTCTGTCACTGAAACTTCTGAGTTTCATTTGGAGAAAAATCGTGCTTAACTACACCAAAATTATTTGGTTGGAACTTTTTGTCCCAGCCCCTCTCCTGAAGAATTAATATGCTATCAGTAACTTCCCTTGAGTCCAATTTCCTCTCTAGTTAACATAGAAAGAGGAGAGAGAGGGACAGAACACTGTACCTTTGTTCAAACTAGCTGAGTTGATTCAGGGTCTGGGCACGAGTACATTTCCTGGAAAAATGCCTCATGCAATGCTAATAATCTCATTGATATGCTCTATGCAAGAAATAAGAACATGTAATGATTATCTGTGTTAAACTGTTCTGCATCACTGTGACAAAGGACCGGAGCAAAATCAACTCAAAGGGAAACGGGGTTGTTTTGGCTCATGGCTTCAAAGGCAGCTATGCAAGATTGGCCACCTTCATTACTGTGGGAGTGAGAGGAAGAGAAGTGGGAAGAATAGCAAGACAAGGATAGAGAAGAGAAGAAAAAAAATCCAGAGACAAAACAAGCTCTTTAAAGACATCCTTCTGGTGATCCGCCTCACAGTAGACCTTAACTTTTAATAGCTTTTCCAGGAAAATCCTACATAACCATGCACTACATTTCATATCAGAATAGATGTGGGGGCCAAGTACTGGGGTCCTGGAGTCCAGTCGAAGTGAAGGAGGAAGGATTATGTAAGCAAGGAGGGCCAAGATCATGATGGGGAAAACCACAGAGACGGCTGACCTGAGCTAGAGGGTGTTCATGGACTCTGGACTCACGACTGGGGAGCCTGAATGGGACCAAACTAGGCTCTCTGAATGTGGGTGGCAGTTGTGTGGATAGGTCTGTTTGTGGGGACTTTGGCAGTGAATCCAGGATTTATCCCTAGTACAAGAACTGGCTTTTGGGAACTCAATCTCTATGAAGGGATACCTTGCTCAGTGTAGGTACAGGGAGGAGGGCGTTGGTCCTGCCTCCCTGTGATGTGCCAGACTTTGTTGACTCCTCATGAAGTCCTCAACCTCTCTGAAGAGTGGATGGGAGTGGGGAGATGATGAGCGGATGGGGAGGGCGGGTGATAGGCACACCATCCGCACTTGGCCACGGCACTGTGGTTCCCTCTCACTCTAGCCAGCAATGGCATCTCGAGTCTCCAGAAGAGCAAGCAAGAACTACGCTCACACCAGCGCAGATTCTATGTCCTTTTACCCTTGTCTTTTTGCTTCTACTATGCCCTGGTTCCTGACATTACACCAATTTGCTTACTGCGTCTATTGCAGCCTCTTTCTGCGATGACACGACACAATTTTCACAAAGACAAAAATTTTGTCCACTGCTCCATCCTCTTAGAAAGCATGTAGTGCATGGCATGGACCTGAGAAAATGCTTGTTCGATGCATGATTTGCCTTTTGTTATGAAAATTGTCATCTATGTTACTAGTTCCGGCCCGTTTCTAACATACTTTTGGGCTTCTCCATTAATGCTATGATGTGATAGGGTTTATTTGATCCAAGAAAAAACAGTATACCGAAGAAGATGAAGCTCAATAGGTTTAGTTTTTTTCATTTAATAGCAGCAAGCAGACTTTGCCTAATAAAGCAGCCTTTCTGTTATGATAAACAGTTGTGAGTATCTGCTAAGCAAGAAGGCTGGCTGACTCTACCACCAACAAAGCTTTCTCACGTGGACCGTGAACACTCAGAGGAGTCCTTCTGTTTATGTTCTGGGTCTCAGCGTCAGGCGTGGACCGAGTGATCAGAACTCCGACTGCAATGCAGAGATGAGAAGTTACATCTAGTAAAATTTACTATCCAGTTAAGTGTAATATTATTCTTAAGTCGATTTGTCTGTTCATTTATATCAATGGCCATTACAGGTCAAACAATTCCTGGCATCTTATTCATTTTTCAGTATATTTTTAGCCCATTTAGTTAATTTAAACAAAATATTAAAGTTAATTTTACATCAAATTCTTTTATTTATTTATTATTTCTATCTTTAACCTTTGAGAAGGCTTCAAGGAGCTCCCCCCTAAAATCACATTACAAACGCCGATTCCAAGTGAACAAATGCTCTAGCTATATAGAGTCCAGGGATGGCTTGTATCCATAAGGCAACACAAGAAATCCAACTCGACCATCCAGTAAAACTTAGATGCCATTCTACAAGAAAGGCTCTAGTGAGCTGCAGACTTTTCACAGTTCACCAAGAAGAGCCTCTTTCATTACAATATTACCTTGGATGGAAAAGTCATATTTCAGAAAGACGCTTTCCAATTATCAACAACAATCCATTCAAATCAGGAGGCACGCGAAGGCAGACTTTCTACAGAGAAGACACTGTGCCGATATAGATGATTACATCTCGCTGTTATTTCACAATGTCCTAAATAATTTTGCTGTACTGAGAAAAAGAAGACATAAAAGGTTCGCTGTGTACAAAGAGGAAGACTGGACGTCTTAAAATCCTGTATCAGAGAATGAGTGACGCAGACTTTTTGAAAAACTAACATTTAGCTTTTATCTAAATCTCTGTGACTTTCCTCCTAATTTACTGAAGGTTCCATGGAGGAGTTGAAGTGTTTTAAGATACTTTAGGCATGAATCACAGGGACAACTTTCTAGGCTACTATTGTTTTAGATAGGATTCTGTTGCTGTGATAAAAAGCCATGACCAAAAGTCGTTGTGGGATATTTGTACACCATGTAAAGATGTAGTTGCCATGATTCGTGTAAGAAAAAGCTGAACAGCCCATAGCTAGGCAGGAGGTACAGGCAGGACTTCTGGAGAGCAAAATGAAGAAGAGGAGGAATTGAGACGCCAGGAGACACAGAGAGGAAACAGGAGGTACAAGATGGAAGAAAGGTAGTGCCACAAGAAAGAGCATAGATTAATATAAATGGGTTAATTTGAGTTGTGGAAGCTTACTGGGAACAAGTCTGAGCTATAGGCTGAGCTTTCGTGCTAGATGGGAGGTCTCTGTGTCATTATTTGGAAGCTAGCTGGTGGGACAGAGGAAAGCTCATTACAAAAAAACAGTTTGAGGAGGCTTACAGACCCGGGATCATATACAATTCACTATAAGTTAAAGCAGGAACTAAAGCAGAGCAGGAACCCCGGGGGCAGGAGCTGATACAGAGACCAAAGAGTGCTGCTTACTGGCTTGTTCAGCCTGCTTTCTTACACAATCTAATACCACCACCCCAGGGACAGCGCCACCCACAATAGGCTGGACCCGTCTACATCAACCACTAATTAAGAAAATGCCCTACAGCAGGATCTTATGGAGATATTTTCTTAATGGAGAGTCCCTTCCCAAATGCCTCGAGCTTGTGTGCAATTGGTATAAAACTAGTCAACTCAGTTGTCAAATTTGGTATATTAGTCTAATCACTGGACTCTAATACATGCAAGTAGAATTCTAATTTTACATTGTGTTGAACTCCTGATACGTATAAATTGACAACTATGAAATTTAAAGCAGAAAAAGATACCAAAACAATAGAGAATAAGTGAGCCGTCTGAGAGAAAAAGAAGAAACACATCAGAGAAAAATTTTAAAAAGAAAATAGAAGGAAACATCTGGAGTTAGAAATTCAAGATGGCAGTTGCTCAGACTTCCTAAAAACCAAGTGAATCAAAAAGACAAAATCCCTGACATCTGAGCATATTCATGCCTGAAGTTTTCAGTCTATACAAAATGTTAAAGGGGAATCAGTAGTTGGATCATAGAAAACCAGAGGAATAAAATTAACTCTGAGAAGAGCAGACGCGTGCAGTGTGAACGTGTTACCAACCCTGGCATAAACATACTATAGACGGAACTGAAAGTGACATTACCCTTTCCCAAGAATGGAAGGTGTGCAGAAACCCATTCTCTGAATGGGCACTCGGGTCAGGGAGAAGAGGATGAAGTCCCCCCTTAAGAAACGAGTAACACAACTTGAAAACTACTTCTGTTGTAAAACCTTAGCAAGGGTCATTACACAGAAGGTAAATAACAGAAGCATCTAACAGAATCGGTTGCTGTTAGGAATCCAAGAATTAAGTGTAAGGAAAACCAAAAGGGATAGGTTAGTGCCCTTTTTTTAGTAAGTCTAATGATATTGCTTGAAATATATTCGTGGTTAAAATAACTTTACTTTTTAATTCATTTTGATTTGTTGCTGTTTTATTTTGTTTAGACAAGATCTTTCTCTATAATCATGGCTGTCCTCGAACTCTTTGATGGAGACTCAGAACTCAAACTCAGAATTCTCACTTTTGCCCAAGTACTGAGATTAAAGGCATGTGCCACAACATTTAGAAAAAAAAAAGAATTTTTTAAAAGGCAATTAGGGACTGGAGAAATGCCTCAGTACTTTAGAGCATTTTTGCTCCTGCAGAAGATCTGGGTTTGATTCCCAGCACCCACGTGGCAGTTCACAACCATCTGTAACTTCAGTTCCAGGGGATCCAACATTCTCTTCTGGTTTCTGTGAATATCAAACACACAGTGGTTCACCAAAATGCATTCCTGCAAAACAAAAATAAAGGTAAAGTGTAAAAAAAAGGGTCAAAAAGGTAATATTCAAAGAAATATGTACGCACATACACAATCACACACACACACATCACATCACATAACATCACATATGCTAAGACAATCATAGATCAATTTGATAGATAACTGTGATAGATCTACAGTTCTTTGTTAAAAAAAATATTTTTATGGTTATTTAGCTTTTATTTTATGTGCATTGCTGTGAAGTGTCAGATCCCCTGGATCTTCAGACAGTTTGTAGTTGCCATGTGGGTGCTGAGAATTGAACCCAGGTCCTCTGGAAGAGCAGTCAGTGCTCTTAACTATTGAGCCATCTCTCCAGCTCCTAGATCTACAGTTCTTAAACTAAACTTGGATTCAACCCATGGCTTGTGATGTGTCTGCATTCTAGGGTTTTGTTAAGGATTCTTTTGCATAAATGTTCAGGAGAACTATTGGAGTTTGGGCTTTTTGTTTGGTTCTGTTTTGCTTCTAAAGTCCAAATGAGTTCAGACATGATCCCTCTTTGACTTTCTGAAAGTCTGTGGAGAAGTGGCCAGTCTCCTCAGATCACATGCCTGGCGGTGGCCTCACTGGGCACGCCATCCAGGTTTGGGGTTTTCTTTGTGGAACATGCTTTACTGACTCTCACGGGTGTTAATAGGACTAGTCAAGTTGCCTGTCTCCTCTTGGGCAAACTTTGTAGTTTGTGACTTCAAAGGCATTTTAATAGCTCATGTAACTTTTAAATTTATTGGAATAAAATTATAGATAGCCTTTCTTTAGGGTGACTGTGCATGAGTATGGTATGGGGTGTGTATGTGTGTGTGTGTACATGTGTGTGTACATGTGTGTGTACATGTGTGTGTGTGTGTACATGTGTGCGCGCGCACCAGTAGTCTCCTGTCATCATTGATATCATTCTGTGTTATTTAGTTATTTGTCTGTTAATTTTGTGACAGGGTATCTCACTGAAACTGGAGCTCACTGTTTCAGCTCGACTGGCCTGATAGTGATTCCCCCAAGATCTCTCTTTGCCTCTTCTGCCAGTACTGAAATTACAGTCACATGGTTGTGCCCAGCTTTTATGTGTACTGGGTATCCAAATGCTGGTCTTTATGCTTGCAGAGAAAGCTCTTTACTGGCAGAGCCATCCCCGAGTTCCCTTTTTTAAATCCATTTTTAAAAACTATCTACTGAAGTGGTTTCCCTTATTTCATCATATTGCTATAACCCTCTCTTTATTTCCCCCACTCCACTCCCACCCTGTCTTTTAATCTTCAAGCTTACCAAATTTATTGATCTTTGCAATGAAATAATGGCACAATCCGGGGATATATTTTCTGCTTTCTACTTCATCGATTTCTCCTCTTATTTTTATCATTTCCTTCTGTGTGCTTGCTTTGGGCTCTTGTGTTCTAGTTTTTAAATATTGAACCTTGAATTGTTAATATGAGCTGCCTTCTTTCCTAACACAAGCATTTGATGCTATAAATTTTCCACTAGTAACGTAGCTGTACCTGTCATGAGTTGCCTCTATTTCAATCGATGCAACATATTTTATCAGGTTGGGATTTTATTATTGCTGTTGTGGCCCTCGGCATACCAGGTGAGAACCACTGAACTCTGGCCCCAGTCAGTGGGTAAGTGGTTTTAACACTGTTATTGTGGCTTTTTGCTGAATTCTTACTGACTTGCCACCCACCTGTTCGTTACTAAGAAAGCAGGTTAGAGATCTGCCTATTTCTCCTTTTGGTGTTTTCTGATTATTTGGAAGCTCTGTCTTTAGGTACATATGTATTAAGTTGTTAAATTTCCATATGAATTGAAAACTTTGTAGATGTATAAAGGCCTTGCTTTCTCCCTGGTAATGGATCCATCTGGTGTTAATATAACTGTGTCAAATTCTTAAAGTATTTGCCTCACAACTGACTTCTGTTATTACCAGCATATGTCATTGTATTTAATTCGCAGCGCAACTCTATGAACTAGGTCCTATTATTAGCCCCAATTACATGTGAGAAAACAGCACATTTGCCCTGCCTGGTGCTGCCTCCCCAAGAACTGGCTTCCAGACCCCTAAGTCTTATTCATGCTACTTCCCAACATACTTTCAAGATTTGTCCATGCTAATTTCTGTTATTTACCACATAAAGTACCAAAAATTAAGTTGCATTTCTTACTTGCTATTGTCTCCATACCACCCAATAAGACTTTACAAAAAGATCATGTGTGTGCAATGTGTGTACACATGTGTGTGGCATGTGCATGCCACCGTGCATGTGTTGAGGTCAGAAGAAAACCTTGCATGTGAGCTGTCACTTTTCACCTCAATTGAGGCAAGGCCTTTTTATTAGTTTTCTGTTCCATAGACCAAGCTAGTTGGCCTGGGGGTTTCTGTGGGTCCTTCTATCTTCACATCCCAGTACCAGCTCTGGGATCATAGATACCTGTACTGTGTGCTGCCTTTTTACATGGATTGTGAGAATTTAAATTCAGACAGTCAGGCCTGCACAGCGGACGCTTTCATAACTAGCCCATATCCATAGCCCAAGGCTTGAAAAAGCTGCCTGTGGAAAACTGAACTATTGATTGAAATATTTGTAGTTTCGATGAACTGGTTCTTAAGGGAAGGGAGCAAAAGGACGAAAGATCCCTTACCACGTTCCTATAGATAACCCTCTTGAACCACACTTGTATATCTGTTTTCCGCCTATCCACTTCTGCTTTAACTTACTTAATAATTTAGATACAGCAGATAAAAAGCATTCAGCCAAGCTCTGGGCTAGAAGTATTTTTACACCTTAAGGCAGTAAGTTACAACATTTCCGCCAGTAGCATGAGCCAAACTCAGGGACTAGCTTGTGTCGTAGAAGAGGGTGAGATTGGGAACAGCACCCTCTGAACACGCTCACTGCCCTCAGTGTGTACAATCATCCTATGAGGGAACTGGGCTGTGTGGGCTGTGAACTATCAACCCAATTGTCTCTGATCCTCAGAGATAGAGAACATGGTAAGCCCTCAACTGTAGCACTGGCTAAAAAGCAAAGAACTGGAATTGTTGGTGAAAGAGAGAAGGGGAGAAATAACTACAGTCCCACACTGCAGCATGCTGCAGTGAGCATCTCTGAAGAGGCTAGGGAAGCCCTCTGTGGTCCTTACCCTAAGTCAACGTTTCTAACAGAAGCACAGGGAGATCCTCGATGTCTACCCAGGTTACCTTACAGCTGCTGTACCTAAACAAAGGCAAGCATCCTTCAACCTAAGTGTATACTGCAAAGCCAGAGCCTCCCTCCACAAATGAGTACCGCTCACACCTTGGCCTCTCTCCTCTCTCAACCTGCCAGCTAGAATATGTGTGATACTGTGGAATATTACAAATGCCTAATGGTTATGGCTTTGACCCTACATGGCCAAAGACTTAGGTTGACTGATTTTTTGTTTGTTTGTTTTTTGGTTCTTCAGCTGAGACAGCGAGAAAGATGGTTTATTGTACATGAGTTACACTTGGCCACAAGTGAGAACAGAATTAGCCCAGAACGCCATAGGTCCAGGACAAAGGGCTAGCGGGAGTGTTTGGTTGTCGTGATGGCAATGAATCTCTCAGGTGGTCTCTGCGAGCAGATGGCAAGGGTCAGGGTCCAGAGACTTATACCGACAGTAGCACAGCACAACTTGTACCAGCGTCCCGGCCTCCTGCATCCCTTACTTCTGCTCCTTTGGCCTTCAGGCGGACAGGCTAGTTTGCCTGGACCTCTGCCTCATCTTTCATCTATTGCACTTCAACCTGTGCATTCCCTTCTTTCTCCACCTCGCTCTCATAGTGCAGGAGTTTCAAGGAAGATGGTGCTAAGGCCAAGAGCGACTGGCTTCTTAATTTTTTTAGACCAAATTCATCATCTAATACATGTATATTCATTTTTTAAAGAATGTGTGTGTGGCATATATATTTGTGCTAGAAATTGAATAATCCAGGCTTTAAGGATTTCTAAGTCCCACTCACACTAAACTGATTCTTTCCATATGTCGCAGGAGACCAGCCACGCCCCCCCACTCCGTAGTGTGAGAACCTTCTTCAACATCATAGTAACGGTAACATAATGATTGTAACAGCAAGCCAATACCTCCATGCTTCCTCCTTCTAGACACTAATATGATTGGGGGATTTGACTTGGTTTGGCCCCTGCTGGATTAAGTTGGGAGTTTTTTACTTTCTATCTCTACCTCAATACAAGGTCTTGCTATATAGACCAGTCTGACCTGGAATTCAGTGTGTAGCTCAGGCTGCCCTACAATCACAGTAATCCTCACACCTCTGCTTGCCAAGTATTGAGACTGTAGGCGTGAGCCACCATACCCAGCACTGGCTTTAATTTTTGAGAATAAATGTCTATCTATAGCTTAGATTGGCCTAGAACTAAGTGATAGTCCTTAGGCCTCTGTCTCCCAGTAGAAGCTATAATTTTATGTTGGGAAAGGACCACATAAAGCAGCCTTAGAAGCAAATATCTGTGCCTGTGTATTTTAGACTTTTCCCTCACCTTTCTACAGCTATGCCAATGGCACTGCATTCTGGTCCACGTCCCGCAAAACAAGAGGTGTGCAGTAACTCAGAATAGTCTCTTGCTTAAAAGGAAGCTGAAGGTCTCCGCTTTGGGAACCAGCTGAGACTCTGGGACTGAAAGTCCCCCAGACATTCCAAGTCTCTGTTTTGTCACCTGTGACAATAAAAGATTAGACTAAGTGTTCACCAGGGACCTGTTCAGTTCTGAGGAGAGTCTGAAAAGTCTTCAGAGAGTGTACCTTGGCAACATCGAGCCAGGTATATGTTTTTGAAGTGTTAATAATTGATAGGTTGTGACACTGAAATCAGTTTAACTCGACTCAAATATTTACACATACTTCCCATGCAGTGTATTTTCCATCATGGGATGGTGTTAAGCAATGGAAAATTTTTCAAATACTTTTACTCGAAGAGACTAATTAGGCTGGCTTTCCTGCAAAGCTCACGCTTGGGTATTAATGTTATGTGAGGGTTTCTGTTTATTCACAGTATGAAATAGCACATCAACATTTAGTTAACAAGTTGTTCTCCAACAGCAAAGCTGACCGGGCTGCTGGAGGTGGCCAACAGAACACAAGAGACTGGTGCCATCTAAGAGCCCAGGCCATCATCCCGGGTCCTAACAATTCTAATTCACGATATCAACGGTGCTTTTTCAATTATACATACCACCCCTTGAAGCTGACCTAAAATGGAAATCAGGAACCAGGATTCATGTTCTAAAATTCAGTCCCTGCCTTCTTAGAAGACAGTAAAATGTCAAAGAATTTCTGTGCTCTCAAAAGATGAAAACAACATACCTTCCTGCCACCAGGAGTGACCATGTTAGTTGTTCTGTGAGTGTTACTATGGAAATCTTTGGAAATACTCTAGCTGCCCAAGTATTTAGCCATGTACATTATAAATTGACAATCACAATTCTGAATTTTAAAATTTACACTAGATTTACAACTTGTTAATTCAGGATTAATTCGATATAGTTCTTTCCCCCTCCCCTTTGAGACAAGGTCTCACATTGACCTCTAACTGGGAGGATGACCTTGAACTTCTGGCCGTCCTGCTACTGACTTCTGACATCACAGGCATAGGCATATGACACCATGACAGGCTACCTTATTTTATAAAGTAGGCCTTCCCTTTCTTTATTTTAAAATAATGTGGGGAAGCTTCATAATTATCTAATCATGCTGGAATTCAGGCTTTTGGTGACCAAGTCCAAATTCTCTGAGTCCACACCCTTCATTGTGCAATAATCTTCGATGCTATCTCCTCCTGGGCCTTTTCCACATCAGAATCCTCTCTTTGATTCTGTTTTTAAACGGAAGCTTTTGATTCTCTACATTTTATTTAATCCTCCAATGGCTGAGGTTCATTTATTTATATTTATATTATATTTAGCTCTATTGTCTTTCTTGAGTGTCAACCAAAAAACACACCGTGGTTTTCTGACTGAAAGAAAACAAGCTTTCTTCCTTCCTTCGCCAGTATCCCGCATGTGCTGCTACTGAAATAACACACAGAGAAATCCAATAGACGTCTGCATTCATGAGTTGTAATCAACACCTCAGAACCTTGACGTGCAATTCTGTTGCTGCATGCCAACCCTTATACTTCTCCATACTAAGTGGTATCTGCCGTGGTCTTGTCCTTTCCAGTTCGGAGGGGTCTTTTACTCCACCCATTTCCACTGTTAAAATGGCAACTGTCTTTCCCAGGACTCAAGCCACTTTCCCTGTTCTGTCCTGGTCCATCCCTGGTGATCCTCTTCCATTGGAACCTGTGCTTCCAGATGGCACCAAGTCATCAATTGACATTAACAATCACAGGTACCAGAAGAATAAAAAGGACAGGTAGATAATGGGAGGACCTTTTGATGCCTGCCACAGTAGTGTGATAATAATTATAATTGGAGAGAGGATCTTAACATTCCATTATTTGATCATTGTACCTTTATGCATATCAAATTATCACACCATACTCTATAAATATATTCAATTATTTTGTGCCAGTTTAAAAATATTAAAGTGGGAAAAAAAAGTTCTGGGTTGATTTAGAAGAACTCTCATTTAATATAGATGAAGAGTTATAATTCAAAAATTGCTGCTGTGTCTGATACAACATTATCTTTGGGCATAATCGTCTTAAGTTTTTTGAAAGAGTATTGGAATGTTTTCAGTAGGGTTGCATACTGGGAGATAGGTTTCTGTTCGTGCCTGTTGGGGTTATCTTGACTAGGTTAAGTAAGATGGGAAGATCTGCCCATTATGGATGTCACCATTCCCTGAGATATAATCCTGGACTGTGGGGGGAAAAAACAACAAGAAAATGTAAACATTCATATCTCTCTGTTTCTTGATTGCGAAACCCACCACAAAGAACTGTGACTTTGAACAATGAGCAAGCATAACCCCTTCCTTCTGTGTCTCGCTTTGGTCAGAGTGTTTTGTGACAGCAAGGGGAAGGTAATTAAAAAAGGACTCTTTAAGCCGGGCGGTGGTGTTAGTCTACCTCATTCTATTTGCTCCTTGCCCACCCTTGCTCAGATCAAGGGATCACTATTCTATTCTGTTCTGAACATCAACCTTCTTAGCTTCCACATAAGAGTGAGAAGTGTGTGGTATTCGCCTGCCTGCGTCTGCCTCACTTCCTCTACCGTCTTGTGCTTCAGTCCAATCCATATTGCTAAGAGGGATTCAGATTTGCATAAAATTAACTATACTAATAGAACCTCCATGGAAAATGCTAAATTATGTTCAATGTTTTGCGAAAATTGTACCTTTCATTTTTTTGAAGACTAGAAAGCCAATACTTTATTCTTAAATTAAATATGTGGTTTTCAAAACTCCTCACTACCAAGGTTAGGGAGAAGTCTCAGTGGGTAAGTAACTTGCTTTGTAAACATGTATAACTTAGCTCAGAGCTCCAGAGCCTGCGATCCCCACACTAAAACAACAGAGAGTTGAATGCCAGGGGCTCCCTGGCCAACCTTTCTAGCCAACTGATGAAGGCTGGGTTCAGTGAGGGAGATGCTATTTCAAAACTAAAGTGGATAGTGATCAAGAGAGACACTGGGGGTACCTCATAATGTGTACCTCATTATGGGCATACGCACATAATGTCATAAATATGATTTGCCAGAAATATAGACAAATATGTTTGTGTCTTTCCATAATGTCAGACTATATCAACTAACAATCAGTTTACAAGGTGTAGCAGTTTCAACAACAGCAATTTGCCAGACAATCCTTCCTTCCCAGGTAAGCTGGCTTAGACAGATGCAGGTTCTTCCAGTCCAGCCCTAATTACTAATATTAACTCCCATATTATGTAACATACAGTATGAATATTTGTGCATAAGTGGTTTGTAGAATGAATATAATGAGGTTTGAGAGATGTGCAAACTGGGCTGAAAGTAGGTAAGTAGAGACTGTATTAATAAGAAAACAAACCTGGACCAGCCAAGAAGCCATTGCTGTGAAGCACAGGCAGTGGGACAGCCATGTTTCAGAGCAAAGATGTAATCATCTTGAGAGGTGAGAAGGCAGAACCCGGTTGGAATAGGAAATGGTAGGTTCATGTCCAGTTGGGTGAACAGATAACAGACAGACAGCAAGTCAAGTAGGCCACATCAACCGCAGGGCATCAAAATGAGCCAAAGCCCCAGAAACAGTTGAGAGTTCTCTGTTTCTTGATGACACGGTCCTGCCATCCTTAAAGACACACCAGCTATCAGAAGATAGGCTAGTATGGGGTTGTACCATTGCAGTGTTAAGGATCCATCCCTTTATGTAGGATAAGTGAAGGAGCTATACTGTTGACTGAGGTTTTCTGTCCCGCCCGGTCCTGCAGCCATTAAGTCCCAAAGAAATCACACAGAGGTCTACATTAGTTATAAACTGATTGGTCTAGTAGCTCATACTTCTTATTAACTGATTCTTATAACTTACATTAGCCCATAATTCTTGTTTGAGTTAGCCACGTGGCTTGGTACCTTTTTTTGGTGAGGCAGTCACATCTTGCTTCTTCTGTGGCTGGGTAGCGACTACAGACCAAGCTTTCCTCTTCCCAGAATTCTCCTGTTCTTGTCACCCCACCTCTACTTCCTGCCTGGCTACTGGCCAATCAGCGTTTTATTAAAATACAATTGACAGGGTATAAACCATTGTCCCACAATGATGGCATGCTATTAGCATGTACTTATATCATATTTAATATATGTCAAACTTAAGACAGATGATTAAAATGTATCAGTACATCTGATCCTCTCAACAATTACAAAGTAACAGTATGACTGCTATGCCTACCTTGAAGATAGGTGATCAGAAATACTGAGATATTTAAAAAAAAATTGTCAACGTTACATAACTAGAAGAGGGAGTCTGTGCTTTAAACCTGGGTGTCTAGTTTCAGAGTCTGGTTTCTGCAACCAGGGTGTCTCTGCTACTAGAAAGAAAGCAATCACTGCAACAGCTCTTCTCCAAACACCCAGACTCCATGTGCTTCCTTCACAATTCCTAGTTTTGGAAAAACATCCATGAAATCAATGACTCAATTAGCTGCCTATATTTTTTCCTAAGATAAAACTGAACATAAATCTGTATTTAACGCCAGGCAGTGGTGGTATGCACCTTTAATCCCAGCACTCAGAAGGCAGAGACAGGAGGATCTTTGGGAGTTCAAGGCCAGTCTGGTCTACAAAGGGAGTTCCAGAACAGGTTCCAAAGAAACCCTGTCTCGAAAAACAAACAAAAATCTGATTGAACAAAGTAAGAAATGCATTTATATATATTCTGTGCTATCTGCTATATCCTTGGACATGTGGAATTATGATCCAGACAGGAGAAATGTAAATAAATCATTAAGATATGAAAATTTGCAGAGTTAAGTATCAAGGTAAAAGGCTACACCAGACCAAGAGCAGGAAATGGGTGAGGAGCAGAACAGGAAATGTCAGGTCAGGTCTAGACAGGTAAACAGGTGGACAGTCAGATGGTCAGGCTCTGTGACCAGCAGGATGCTGAGTCAAGTCTGAGAGTTTACAACCTTGACTGTACTCATTACGTCTCAGGTGATAGGCCGGTGTGCGACTGTGTTAGGTGTCCGTCATTTTATGGGAACTCGGTGAGTGTGCTGGCTAGTTTTACGTCAACTTGACGCAAACTAGAGTTATCTGAAAGGACTCTCAATTGAGAAAATGCCTCTATTAGATTTGGCTGTAGGCATTTTCTTAATTAGTGATTGATGGGGAGGGTCCAGCCCATTATGAGTGGTGCCATCTATGGGCTGGTGGTCCTGGCTTCTATAAGAAAGCAGTTTGAGCAAGCCATGGAAAGCAAGCCAGTAAACAACACTCCTCCATGGCCTCTGTACCAATCAGGCTCTGCCTCCAGGATCCTGCCCTGCTTGAGTTCCTGTCCTGACTTCCTTCATATGGACTGCAATGTGGAAGTGTAAGCCAAAAATAAACCATTTCCTCCTGAACTTGCTTTACGTCATGGGGTTTTTCATCACAGCAAAAGTAACCCTAACTAAAAAGTGAGGGAGTCAATCATTTCCTCAGTTGGTGTGTAGGATACGTTTTTGGGCCTGGTTTCCCTGATATGATTTAGATATGTTCATGTGTCCCTGAAGTTTTAATTCTTCCCCAATAAACTTATAGTGTGTCTCCCTTTATACACCCAGAGATAAATAATGTGTCAGTCTGGATAAGCGGTGCTTAACAGATGGTACAATGTCAGGGTCCACCTAGAAGCTACAGCAATCCTTCTCCTTCAAGACGGATTCAAAAGCTGCTCATAAAATGGAATCTCTCAGGGCCACAAGCAACATGAAGGAAAAAAGAAAGCAACAAATCTCTGCCTTTAATGTGAGGGAAACCCCCACAGGTTGGGCAAAGAGGTAACCTGATCTGACTTGCCTTTTGGTGGCACATTCTGGATGCCGTAGACAATGGTCCACATGAGGAAACCTGGAAGCAGAAGGTTACTTTGTAGACAGTAACCAAGGGATAAGTGAGGGTGGTCTCCAGTACTATGGCAAGAAGGTGCTTAAAAATGCTCAGCTCTTAGATATGTCTTTTTTTTAATTATTTATTTATTATGTATACAATATTCTGCCTACATGTATGCCTGCAGGCCAGAAGAGGGCACCACACCTCATTACAGATGGTTGTGAGCCACCATGTGGTTGCTGGGAATTGAACTCAGGACCCTTGGAAGAACAGGCAATGCTCTTAACCACTGAGCCATCTCTCCAGCCCCTCTTAGATATGTCTTGATGAAGAAGGCAATGAAGCCTCTGACAAATTGGAAATCAAAGAAGTTCACAAATAGCTCCAACATTTTAGACTCAAGTATCTGTAAGTACAGAATTGATGTTTACTGAGTTAAGAAGTCCAAGACAGTTTGTGTTTTCCAAGGGTGTGAAGAAAGAATTTGGACTTACAGTTGCCTTTAAAGCATGCTAAATATGAGATTCCTAACTATCACATGTAAAGAGATTGGGAAGAAAGCTTACAATTGATTGATGATGGATGGATGGATGGATGGATGGATGGATGGATGGATGGATGGATGGATGGGCAGATAATATATGCACATGCACATACATACATACATGATAGATAGATAGATAGATAGATAGATAGATAGATAGATAGATAGATTCCAGTATATCCATATACAACATACACACACTTTACAGCTAAAGAATAAAGTCATAAGTCTGTCTAAGATCAAACAAGAATTGAGCTGACATAAGGAAAAGTTAATGTCTGAGGGTTGAGCCCTGCAGCACTCCAACATTAAAGAGTCTAGAAATAATAAAGAACCAGTACAGCAAACTGGAAAGGTGTACCTGAAATAAGAGACCCTGTAACTATAAAGCATTCCTTTAGGTTGTTATTTATTTCTTTGTGTCCTGCTCCTTTCCTACAAAGGCTTTGAAGCAGCAAACAATAAAAACAAATAATAACCTAATAAAATTGAAATAGAAAGAAGTGAGTCACAAAAGAAAGATGAAAATACAGGGATTGCGGGAACATGGCAAATGTGCGGAATGAGCGTGGACTTCATGTTCGGTTCTGAGTTTCCTGGAGCTCACAGCAGGAAGAGAACATAACTCACATCTTAGTTTACAGAGCTGCCATGATAAACAAGCATGTACTTGATCATTAAGACAACAGCAATGTGTTGTTTCTGAGTCCCAAAGGCTGGAAATCCAGCATCAAGGTGCCCTACGTCTGGGTTCTCCTGAGGCCACTCTCAGCTGACAGATGATCACTCTGCCCCTGTCCTTAGAGGACCTCGTCTCTGCACACTTGTCCCTGGTTTTTCTTCTTCTAGAGACACAAGTTCTCCTGAAGTAAGGCCCGATCTTTATCGTCTCTTTTAAATCTAGTTCATTCAAGGTTATTGTGCTTCTACCGCAAACAAAGGTCCCACCTAGTTGTAAATCAGAGAGTTCTGCTCTCTCAAGGCTATTGTCAACAGGTGTGACTAGTTGCCAGACTTTGTGCTCCTGAAATAGGGAAGTAGTGGGTTCCTACCTCAAACAAAAGTCTAAGGATCCAACTAAGTTCCTGTTCACTTTATGGAAATAACTTGGGATTCCACCCAGGGAGAGGTTAGCCTACAGAGTGTTTGGTCTAGGGCAAAGGTCTAGGGCACAAGCGTGACGAATGTAACCCATGACTTTCAATTCATATATTAATGCAGTCTTTTGTTTTACTCCTACCTTTTGGGGTCATGGGTATATTAACCAGTTGGAAATTAAACACAGAAAATTACTATATTTCTAAATTCCCATGCCTCCACTCTGGAGAAAGGTAATTTTACTGAGGCAGGTCCCCAACACATACTATTATTGCAGGGGACCCAATTTGATTCTAACAACCCACATCAGGCAGCTGACAACCACCTGTAACTCAAGATCCAATGGAGCTGATGCCCACTTCTGACCTCCAAAAGAATGCATCCACTGGGACTGGGTTCCACAAGTCTACATTTTGATTGGTTGTAATAAGAATATTTTAATTGCACTTTCTCTTGTCTAATTTTTAAATTTTATTTATTTACTTGATTTTATGTATATAAGTTTATTCTTGCATGTGTATATGTGCACCACGTGCATGTAGTGCCCGTGGGAACAAGAAAATGGCATTGGATGCCTGGAACTGCGGCCTATAGACTGAGTAGGCTATATTTAGAGATATTTATGTTTATACTTATACACATATGTAGCAACAATTAATGAAAAATAGAAAATAGAAGGGTCTCAAGGGAGGGACAGGATGTGATATAATGATACTGTAATCTCAAAAATAAAAGTAATATTTTTATTTAGCAATTAATCAAAAGCAGAAAAAAATCATAAAAGTTATTTCTTTGCTGTGTGTATCTATCTTATTATTGATGCATGAGTGTGTATTAATATAATTGTGTGAGTGTTAAACAACAGGTCAGGAACACTTTTCTAACATTTGAGCTAAAGATAATTACCCACCCCCCAACAAGAATGGAGAGTCAGAAATGTTTTAAGCAGAAGAGAATTCAGTAATCCGTTGTTTTTTATGCTAACTTAAAATTAAATACATGATCTCTGTCTCTATCTCCATCCATCACCAGATGAAGGTTCTATGGTGATATGCAAGATATTCGTCAGTATTGCTATAGGATAGGGTCATTTCAGGTTCCCTATCCTCAGCTGCCCAAGGAACTAACTGGGGACATCTCCTTGGGCTCCTGGGAGCCACTCTAGGTTCAAGTCTCTTGCCAACCCTAAGGTGGCTCCCTTAACTAAGAATTGTGCTTCCGTGCTCCCCTCTCCAAACTTCCTTTATCCCAATCATCCTTTTTCCCCAAGTTCCCCCCATCCTCCCCTTCTCCCTTTTCTCTCCCCATCTCCCCTTACCCCCATCCCACCCCACCCCCAAGATCCCAATTTTCTCCCCAGCCATTTTGTCTACTTCCCATAGCCAAGAGGATAACTATATGTTTTTCCTTGGGTTCACCTTCTTACTTAGCTTCTTTAGGTTCACCAATTGTAGACTCCGTGACCCTTATTTATGGCTAGAAACCAATTATGAGTGAGTACATCCCATGTTCATCTTAGACAGAGATCCATACTGGAGCACTGGACTGAGCTCCCAAGGTCCCAATGAGGAGCAGAAGGAGGGAGAACATGAGCAAAGAAGTCAGGACCACGAGGGGTGCACCCACCCACTGAGACAGTGGAGCTGATCTATTGGGAGCTCACCAAGGCCAGCTGGACTGTGACTGAAAAAGCATGGGATAAAACCGGACTCTCTGAACATGGCGAACAATGAAGGCTGATGAGAAGCCAAGGACAATGGCACGGGGTTTTGATCCTACTTAATGTGCTGGCTTTGTGGGAGCCTAGCCAGTTTGGATGTTCACCTTCCTAGATATGGACGGAGTGGGGAGGACCTAGGACTTACCACAGGGCAGGGAACCCTGACTGCTCTTTGGACTGGAGAGGGAGGGGGAAAGGGGGAGAAGGGTGGGAGGAGGGGGAGAAGGGTGGGAGGAGGGAGAGGGAAATGGGAGGCTGGGAGGAGGCGGAAACTTGGGGTTTTTTTTCCTTTTCTCAATAAAAAAAAATTCAAAAAAAATTAAATACATGAAACTAACTTTAAAACAAATAACAGAACTTTTAACACACACACACACACACACACACACACACGTTTCAGTGCCAACAGGTCATGCTCAGAACAGAGTGCCCCAGAAGGAACCAAGAGCAGAGGCCACTGAAATCTGGGGAATGTTGCAATCAGAGCAGCCTTTCCCAGGAAGGGGGAAAGGGCAGTGAGTGGGAAGCAAAGTTCAAGTAGGTAGAATGCCAGCTCTTTCCGTCTGACATAACTCAGATCGAGTGCAGAGTGCAGATAAAGGAACGTTATGTAATTCTTCTCTGTTAGATGTGATGAAGACATAAAACAGAAGCTTAAGGAGATTCGTCACTAAGCAACAAAATCATTAACAGTTCACCTTGATGTCATAGGGCTACCCATAATTACACCACTTGTGTATTACGAGTCCTCAAATGGGCTTCTCCAGCCCTTGCAGACCCACAGTTTTATCATGCAAAGCCTGCTGTGACCGGGTTGTTAGAGTGGTCCAGTCAAAGCCAGACTAAATCTGAGGTGTAACGAACAACCATGCATTTAGTGTTGACACAGCCATTCTGTTCTGCTTACGGTGCGAGATGCTAAGGATGCACTCGGGCAGCTCGGAAAGCCCCTCACACTGCGGTGGACTGTGCTGGACTGGTACTGGAGAACCCTGGATGGCGGTACATGGGTGGGGCTATGAGAACCCCACACCTGCGCACGGCCTGTTCTCGCTGCGTGGTTATCTCAAGAGGGAGAGGCCAGAGGGCAAGTACTCCGAGAAGACTGAGGAAGAAGCCAAGCCGTGAGGCTTCTGACTCCCCATGAAAGTCTCAGGGAGCCCCTCGTGCTAAACTTTATTCATGGAAGGTATTATTAGTCCAAACCAGGCCAGCTTGTGGAAGAAGAAGAAATGGACTCTCACTGTCTCTGCAAAGGCTGTCAGAGAACTTCCCAGCCGATTGACCGCACCGCAGATGAAACCTTCTGTGGGCCTTTTAAATCCTGTATAATTGCGCCAGAGCCTTCCTTATGTTACTGGTTCTCACAGAAATTCTGAAATAGATATCCCGTAGTCTGAAGATAAGGCTTCTAAGTGAATTTTTCCAAGCAGTCAAGCCTATGGGTATGAGAAAACAAATTTAAGTTGTTCATCTCTTAATTTACATATGTCTTATCTATGTACAACTTTACCGCTCAGAGGAGGATTTTTCACCCACAGTTTGTAATGGCAACATTATTTTTCAGTTAAGTTTTAGCACATAGAATGTCAGTTAATCTTTCATGACTAATACAAAGCAATGTTGCCTAAACTTGAAAATCAGGACAAGCAGCAGGCTCTCTCAGTACATGCTATGCTAGTATAGTTGGTTTTAGGTTACTGGTCTGATCTCAGATTGCCTCTGTTTAATAGAAACAGGGTAGTCAAATTCTTCCTTTGTTCTCGTTTTCAAAGGTACTTCTGATCTCTTATACTTTGCAGAGATGTTCTTGTGTTCCCCAAAAGTGATCAAATTTCTGTATTTCCTTTTCTCATGGCCAGTAAGGTGTTGCTCCAAGTCAGATGCTCTGTTAGAGAAATTAAGGTTAACATGGAAATGGAGGGTTTCTTTGAATACACCTTAATGGTTCCTGTCCTACTCTATGAAGCCTGAGGAATGGTTTGCACCATGTAGTAACTAGCTGTTACTGGATATCTTTTCATCCCTTTGTGTTTGCAGAAGTGGGGTACTGATCTTTGCAGAGTCATTCAGTGGCTGCTTTGGTAGCACCATTTTCCCTTCCTCTTCTGTCCCATCTCCCTCTATCTTCCTCCTCTTCTACCTCCTTCTCCTACTCCTTGTCTTCTTTATCCCTTCTTATGATTCTGTATCATTGACCTGGATCGATATCGAATCAAAAAGAAAGAGGGAAAACAAAACATGAAGCTTTATGTATCCTTTGCTCTAGGGACTCATGGAACTGAGCCTGTCTAAATTACAAGTTAGTTGTCATTTAAATTAAACTAAGAGGACTATTTGAAGCCGAGAGAGGAATTTTAAAAGCTAGTAATCAATTAAGGTAAAAGGAGTTCTATAATATATGATAGATAACAGTCAAGCCCAGTGGAGATGCCTAGGGATTGTTCGAGACTCAGGCAGAGCAAGAGTAATAATGGGCCATGGATTCTTTGGGAATGATGAAACTAAGATACTGTTTCTCCTAATGTCCTTATTAGGATGCTTACCTGTTTTTATTCTAATGATAAGTTTCCATTGTCAATCCTAACCAGTTGAGTAATGCTATCATAGTGGGGTCCTAAGAAGGAAAGAACTGTTTTCCATTGCTAGACTTCTTGAGCCTCCTTATTCCCCAGGGAAAGGCCCCACAATGGAGGATAATCAGACTCAATAGGGAGTCAAGTCAAAGCAGGAACTCAATTTATTACCGTGAGCATCAGCTTATATAAGTCAAGTGGCATGGTATGATGTGGGGGTACCTCCAGCCAATGAGAAGCAGCCAAACCCTCCCTCTTGCTGGAAGGACGTCTACCTAGTTTTTGCTGTCTCATCCTCACTCAAACTTGAACCAGGCTTTTCTCTGTCCTAGAGACCTTCAAGTATAGGCCCTGAACTTAAGCCAGGCTTTTTTCTGTCCTATAAGCCTCAAGGTGCAGGCCCTGAGATAATTTTGGCCCAACAGTTTTGTGGAACAAAGAGCCAAAATTAATTTAGAGCTGAACTGCCTTTTCACCTGCACCATGCATACCTCACTGTAATCATGTAGACCAGCAGTTCTCAACCTTCCTAATGCGACAACCCTTTAATACAGTTCCTTATGTTGTGGTGACCCATAACCATAAAACTATTTTATAGCTATTTCATATCTGTAATTTTGCTACTGTTATAAATCATAATGTAAATATCTGTGTTTTCTGATGGTCTTAGGTGACCTAATGAAAGTATCATTCAACCTCCAGAGGGGTCAGGACCCATAGGTTGAGAGCTGCTGATGTAGACACTCATTCACCTTTGCTCCCAGCTTCCCTATCTCCATGTATGGTTCACTGTAATCAGGTAGATGTTCATTCATCTCTTCTCTGCTCCCAGCTTCCCTACCGTCATGTTTGGTTCACTGTAATCAGGTGGACAATCATTCATCCCTACTCTGCTCATCGTTCTGTTGAAAGTAGGCAAGAACTGAATTTGACCCCTCAAATGAAGCTACAAAGCTTAAACAAAATCTTAAATGAACAATGAAGACTTAGTTTTTCAAAGGCCTCATTTATTTTTGTTGTGCTTGTTGTTAGCATTACCTTACATTACCTTACATGAGCTTAATCCCAGCTGACAGCCTTTGTGAAAGTACAGCAGCTGTGGTGTGAGGCTTCTAGACACCCATAAAACTGTTCCGACAAGAACGTGCCTTCCAGCAGCACTCAAAACCACTAAGAAATAAGTACATTTCCCCCACATTCATACCTACTGTCTCCTTGTGCCTCTTAGGACTGGCGTCTACTCCAGACCAATCCTTGTGGGTCAGGGAAATGCTAATCTAATCCAAACACTGCCTCAAGAGAAATGGGTTTATTGCTGTGAAGAGACACTATGCCCACAGCAATTCTTATAAAGAAAAACATTTAATTGGGGGCTGTCTTACGGTTCAGAAGTCATCATGGTGGGAGGCATGGCAGCACACAGGAGAACATAGTGCTGGAGAAGTAGCCAAGAGTTCTGCATTTGGATGCAAAGGTAGTAGGAAGAGAGAATGACACTGGTCCCTATTTGCGCATCTGAAACCTCAAAGCCTGTCCCCAGTGACACTTTCTCCAAGAGGGCCACACCTACTCCAACAAGATCACACCTCCTAATAATGCCACTCCCTTTGATTTTGTGGGCCCTATTTTCATTCAGATCACCACAATTCAAAGTACAGCTGCGGTCAGGTACAGAAAAAAAAAATTAAGTACTCTTCATCAGGGAAAGGAGGTAACAGATCAGTGCCCAGTATTATTCATGTTGCCATTCTTGACTCAACAGAATTTCCAGAGTATTGGTCCCAGAACACGAACCACCTCTGGGCACCAAAGTCTGTGTATGCTCAAATCTCAGATTTTTTTTTTTTTTCGAGACAGGGTTTCTCTGTGGTTTTGGAGCCTGTCCTGGAACTAGCTCTTGTAGACCAGGCTGGTCTCGAACTCACAGAGATCCACCTGCCTCTGCCTCCCGAGTGCTGGGATTAAAGGCGTGTGCCACCACCGCCCAGCAAATCTCAGATGTCTTATGAAAAATGATGCACTTTGCCTATAACCTATATAATATCCTCTTGAATACCTTAAATTGCTTTTATAACAATAATTACTTAATTATAAGACCAAATATAATACCAATGCTATGTAAATAGTTGTTGTGCCATATTATTTAAGGAATAATGCAAATGATATGCTGAGTAAAGATCTAATTGTCTTCCAAACATTTGATCCTTAGTCAATTGACTCATGGATGTAGAACTTAAAAACATACAGGGCAAGATGATGTATAGTAAGTAAAGCAGATCAGGCAACAGGTATGGTAGCAAGTCCTCTCTTTCCCCCAGGCAGTAGAATGTCAGAACTAAATGGATTCTTCCAGGTGGATTTAATTTATAAAGTGTATCAGGCATGCCCGTCCTTCTGCCAGAACTAGAGGGTAAGAAAGACCCTATTGCTAAAGACACTGAACACTTTACTTGCAAAACATAGAGAAATTGAGCTGAAACTGACCTAGATGCTTCTTCAGGCCTGGTATGATGCTACAGGGAGACCAATTGCTTTCTGGTTGGAGATGAGACCTGCTCCACAGGACAGTGGTTGTGTCTAATCCTATACATAAGATCAAAAGCCCATGGCTGTAGAAGTCCTAGGCCCTAACAGGGAACCTACTACTGTTGTTTTGCTAAATGGATATGTTGTCAAACTACCTTCTGAACATTTTGCTCTTAGTAGACTTCTAAGCCTTAGTCAGAAAAGTCTGTTTTGACAGTAGGCAGCAGTTAATCCAGAATGTTCAGAGTAGGTGACTGTGGGCCATTCTGCCCAAAGTGAGACATCTATATCACCCCCTCCAAGAGCCAAAAATATCAATCAAGAAAGAACAGGCAAAAAAAGAATGTGGGCTAGGGGTGGGTAGCACTGTAAAAGAGTATCTTCTGGACAGGGCCTGGCTAATGCCCTTATGGATTGAGAGTATCTGTGGTTATCTGCTCAAGACCTGTACAAAGGACCTATCAACAGTCCACCGCCCCTCCCTGGAAGCGCATGGTTGCTAAGGACGGAGGACTCACTCATTCTCTTCAGGGGTATATTCACTAGCAGCTTGCCGATGCTCCCATAAATACCACATCACTCATGAACCCTTAATTTAACTCAGTGCATTCTTTTTTTAAAAGCACAAAAATACAAAAAGGACTTTTCTTTTTTTTTTTTTTGAGGAGAAAACAGTTTTTTTTTTTATAAACAAAACAAACCCCTCAAAACACCCTGTTGCCTTTTCTCAATGCAATTAGAATGAAGTG
The DNA here is from genome assembly GCF_037038515.1 of Microtus pennsylvanicus. Classification (NCBI taxonomy): domain Eukaryota; kingdom Metazoa; phylum Chordata; class Mammalia; order Rodentia; family Cricetidae; genus Microtus; species Microtus pennsylvanicus. The sequence goes on from NC_134585.1 coordinate 38,137,823, forward strand.
AGAAAGGAACAGACTCTCACTCACAGAAAAGTCTCATCTCTTCTTGTCCTTTTACTCCCTTCAGTGGGTTCATGGTCCCTGTTCACACCAGGCTCTCTGTGCCTGCCACACTCATCTTTCCCACCCAAGAGTGTGTGACTGTAATTTTTTAAATTGATTTTATTGAGATCTACATTTTTCTCTGCTCCCCTCCCTGCTTCTCCCCTCCCCTTCAACCCTCTTCTATGGTCCCCATGCTCCCAATTTACTTAGGAGATCTTGCCTTTTTCCTACTTCCCATGTAGATTAGATCTATTTAAGTCTCTCTTAGCGTTTGCATTGTTGTCCAAGTTCTCTAGGATTGCGGTTTGTAGGCTGGTTTTCTTTGCTTTATGTTTAAAAACCACTTATGAGTGAGTACATGTGATGATTGTCTTTCTGTTTCTGGGTTACCTCACTCAAAATAATGTTTTCTAGCTCCATCCATTTGCCTGCAAAATTTAAGATGTCGTTATTTTTTCAGCTGTGTAGTACTCCGTTATGTAAATGTACCACATTTTCCTTATCCATTCTTTGGTCAAAGGGCATTTAGGTCGTTTCCACATTCTGGCTCTGACAAACAAAGCTGTTATGAACATAGTTGAGCACATGTCTTTGTGGCACGATTGAGCTTCCTTTGGTATATACTCAAAAGTGGTATTACTGGGTCTCAAGGAAGGTTGTTTCCTAATTTTATGAGAAATGACCACACTGACATTTAAAGGGACTGTACCAGCTTGCATTCCCACCAGCAATGCAGAAGTGTTCCCTTTACCCCACAACCTCTCCAGCATAAGTTGTCATCAGTGTTTTTGATCTTGGCCATTCTTACAGATGTAAGATGGAATCTCAGAGATGTTTTGATTTGCATTTTTCTGATGACTAATTTTGCTGAGATTCTGATGGGCATTGCATTGAATCTGTAGATTGCTTTTGGTAAAATTGCCATTTTTGCTGTTAATTCTGCCTACCCAAGAGCATAGGAGGTCTTTCCACTTTCTGGTGTCTTCTTCAATTTCTTTCTTTAAAGATTTAAAGTTCTTGTCATACAAGTCTTCTGCTTGTTTGCTTAGAGTTTTTCTGAGATATTTTATGCTATTATGTCTATTGTGAAAGTGTTGTTTTTCTGATTTCTTTCTCAGCCCTTTTATCATCTGTGTACAAGAGGGCTACTGATTTTTTTTTGAGTTAATCTTGTTTCCTGCTACATTACTGAAAGTGTTTATGAGTTGAGAATTTCCTTGGTATAATTTTGGGGATCGCTTATGTAAACTATCATATCATCAGCAAACAGTGAAAGTTTCACTTCTTCTTTTCCAATTTGTGTCCCCTTGATCTCCTTTTGCTGTCATTGCTCTAGCTAGGACCTCAAGAACTATATCAAATAGATGGCAAGAGTGGACAACCTTGTCTTGTTCCTGATTTCAATGGGATTGCTGGGAGTTTCTCTCCACAAAAAAGGACTTTTCAATGTATAAGTGATTCAAGGAGAGTGAAAGAATGAACAAGAGAGAGTAGTGCAAGTATATATGATGCATATATATTATGTATATATGCATAAAACTAACAATAAATTAAATAATTTTATAAAAAACAATCGAACTCTAATTGCAGAAAATACACACACATACACACACATTGTGTTTTAAGTTTTATTAGGCTGAGCTCACACTTATCTCTGCATGCAGACTACAGACCACATATTGGACATGTCTCTAGATCATCTGCTTTCTAACACTTATTAGTTCGATCACTTATTAGTAATTACTTATTGAGTATCTACTGTGTGACAGATACCTCTCTAGTCACTGTAGAAGTAGGAGGTTGCAAAAGTTTGTCCTTATGAGGACCATAGTTTAGTGGAACCTTTTCCTTAATACTATTGCTTCCACACTCCTTAAAACAACCCCAGTAACACAGAAATGACTTTTCGTTAGTATATATTTCTGATCAGCTATGAAATCTGTACTTTTACCATCTTTTAATATCAGTAATTATAATTCAAGAATTATGAAATGGAATGTTTCAACCAGGACCCTTGGGTTCATCATCCTTTACTCTGGGGATAATCGCTTCCTTGCTAAAGTATACAATTCATACACAGTGTCTTGGTAAATGCTTGGCTGTAAAAGTTATGTCTTCAAATGCAAACAGTCCTCACACCTAAAACTACTGCTCTGAATCCCCCACCTGGATACAGATGCAGCAGAAAGAGAAATAATGGTCTGAAAATCAGAATACACAGTGTGGGATCAAAATCAGGTTGTGTCCAGTTCTTCCACATACCTTCACTACTATGGCCTAGAAGAGGAAAAGGGAAAACTTGGCCTTAGCACTCATTTCCCTTACTAGAGCAATAATTGAATTCTTCTTGACCTCTTCCAAAGCATTACACTTCTTTTGTTACTTTGTGAGATGTAATTAGTGGAATATTGCTTGTTGTCAATCATTAGGATCTTTGATCTCTTGTAACCAGTACATATTTGGAATCCTAATAGATCCTTGCTGTCAGAGCTAGACAAAGCTGTTTTCTTTCCCTGTTAGTATCATGAGGGTCAAAATTCAACCATGTGAAAAGTGTAAGGCGCCTGTGATCAGAAGAGAGAAGAGAAGTTTGGGGAGCACTGGAAGAGACAGCTGGGACTCAGCTTTAAAAACTTTCCTCTCGCCGGGCAATGGTGGCACACGCCTTTAATCCCAGCACTCGGGAGGCAGAAGCAGGCAAATCTCTGTGAGTTTGAGACCAGCCTGGTCTACAAGAGCTAGTTCCAGGACAGGCTCCAAAACCACAGAGAAACCCTGTCTTGAAGGAAAAAAAAAAACTTTCCTCTCAGACTGAGCAGTAGCCTGACAATTCCTCAGTGGGGATATCCACAGGCTTCAGAGCCCTAGAAATCCCAAACTGGATTCTTAGAGTTACATTTTAACTCAAATCAAATCCACTTCCATTCCTGTCTCCCTTTTTGACTGCCTCCTACCTCCAAGCTCAACTTCCCACAAGGAAGAGTCTGTAGGTTTGGCATATCCATGACAGGCTCTTTGTAGCTGAGCCAACCTGTGAAGGTTCTGACAGTCTGGTGGCCGCTCTCCAATATCTACTGCAGAAAATCTTTCCTTGAAGTGCCATCTGGAGAGCTCATGTCTGCATCAACACGCCCCACATTAATTCAGACTGTATGAAGTTACCTCTACAGAGAGCCCTTCTGACTCCTTTGGAAAATTGCTGTCCAGTTTCCTGTGCCCCAAATATAATCTGCCTTCTTTCCCCTCCTTTCCCTTATTTTCATTCAATGTGCTAAATACTGATTTGCTTAAGTCTATATTTTTTAAGTGTGCATGCACCAACAATCCATTAAATGTAAACAACACATGGCTCTGAAGTTTTAATTCAAATTGCTATTTCCCCAACATCTAGACCACAGAAATAGCATATAATAGACAGCCAAAAAGTACTTACAAATTAAAAAGATAAAGGCTGTGTATTAGTAGGACCATTCATTAGAGGAACAACACATCTACTGAAATAAGGTAGTAATTCTGTTTTCCAAGGCTGGGAGTTCCTAGGTGTTATTCAGAATGCTTTTTATTAAATAAAATAAGAATCTTAATATACATAGGTAACATCTAAGGTATAATCCACTACTGATGGAGGAAATGATGATCTGTCTATGTGTTACTCTCATTGGTTAATAAAGAAACTGCCTTGGCTTTTTGATAGGGCAGGATTTAGATAGGTGGAGCAGACAGAACAGAATGCTGGGAGGAAGTAAGGCAATCACCATGCCTCTCCTCTCTGGGCCAGACGCCATGGATTCTGACACCAGGTCAGACATACTGAATCTTTCCCGGTAAGACACCACCTCGTGGTGCTACACAGATTATTAGAAATGGGTTAAGCAAGATATGAGAGTTAGCCAAGAAGAGGCTAGAGCTAATGGGCCAGGCAGTGTTTAAAAGAATACAGTCTCTGTGTAATTCTTTTGGGGCATAAACTTGCCAGGGGTCTGGGAGCCGGGTGGCAGGAATGCAGCCCGCAGCTCATCTCTACACACTACCTATACCCTACAGCTCTAGAGGAATGAACACAAGCAAACTCACTCTAAGGTATATAGAATCTGCCCTACCAAGCCCACTGTTGGAGGAGGGCTGCTTGTTGGTTCCCAGATGTCCGACTAGCTTAGACCCAAAATAATCACACAGAAACTATATTAATCAAATCACTGCTTGGCCCATTAATTTTAGCTTCTTATTGGCTAACTCTTATATCTTAATTATCTTAATTTAGCCCATTTCTATTAATCTGTATATTGCCACGTGGCTGTGGCTTACAGGCTAAAGCTCTGGAGGCTGTCTCTGGCGGGGCTACATGGCAACTCTCTGACTCCACCCTTCTTTCTCCCAGCATACAGCCTAGCTTTCCCTGTTCTGTTCTTCCCTGTCATAAGCTCAAAGCAGTTCTTTATTCATTAACCAATAAAAGCAACATACAGACAAAAGGACATCCCACATCAGCCCACTTTCTAGGGATGCTGAAGAAAGTACCATAGACGGGATGGTTTAAATAGGAGTCATTTTCTCATGGTTTTATAGCAATGATGCTTAGCATGTGAGCTAAATCTTACTGACTCATTCTTTTTTTAACAGTTATTCTTTGACCATAGAGTAAAAGAAACATTCCACAGGCCGATCTCTATGAAATATGACCCATAATCCATATTCTTTCTTTATAGGCTTAACATGATGCCTTTTATTCTTTGGTCACTGAAGTGTTTTACAGCCCCCAAACCCACCATCTGCTTTCTAGCAATGGAAAAGTGACTAAAGAGGTTCTTTCTGCATTTGCCTGCCAGTCCTCCATGATAAAATTCCACTGGATGGGTGAGCTGAACTGGAAGACAGTTATGAAGGTATACATCCATAATCAAGGTTGGTCAGCAGGGCTGGTCTCTCCTGGGGTCTCTCTACATGATATGTAGATGGCTGTCTTCTTGCTGTGTCTTTACCTCTATGTGCCTCTGCTATACTCCCCTCTTATGAGGACATCAGTCATATTGGGTTAGGGACTCTCTAGATACCTCATTTTAATTTAATTATCACTTTAAAGAGTTATCTTAGAGATCTGTGCAGGGAAGTGGGCAGGAGCCCAGAGAATTGAATCCAGATCAAATCCTCTCAAATCCAAATCACCAAACTGAGCTGCCAAAGAGAAATATTTCTTTTCACATACACTCTACTGTGTAACAGGAGGAGTAGAGGGCCTGCTTTTCATCCCGGCCGCCCTGCTAGCTTACACCCAAAAAATCACACAGAAATTGTATTCATTCAAACACTGCCTGGCTGGTTATCTCTAACCTCTTTTATTGGCTACCTCCCATCCACTTCCACCAATCTGTATATATCACCATGAGGTTGTGGCTTATTGGGAAAGATTCAGCATGTCTGATTCTGGCTGCTCCATGGCAGTTCTCTCACTCTGCTTTCTTCCTCCCAGAATTCAGTTCTGTCTTCTCTGCTTACCTAAGTTTTGCCCTATCAAAAGGCCAAGGCAGTTTCTTTATTCAACCAATGAAAGCAACACATAGACAGAAGGACCTCCGACACTACTGGCAGGACACAAAGGAGGCAACCTGAAGTGCTGGGGTCTAAGCGTATTACCAGGAAAAAACTTAGCCCCTCTGCTCTCTGACATGCCAAGTCTTCAGGGAGCTTGGACACTGCAGACACCAAAGACTCATACTCACATCTCTCCTATCCAGAACCAAGTGTATCCTGATAGAAGCAGAAGAATAATTTCACCTTTCACCTCAGCACTGCGGTGCCAGCAATTCACTCCATGAGTGTTCTTTTTAATTCTTATTTTTCATTATTTAATCTCTACATATATGCATGTGTATATGCGTGTGTATTTGCATATACATATATGTAGAGTTCATGATATTTTGACTTTTGTTTGTATATTGCTCGGTTGTTTGGGGTTAATGTGTACATTCTCTGCCTAGTCTATTACAGGGCATTCTCTACTATATTCTTCAAGCATATCTCATGTACGCCCCACTTCTTCCCACATCCTTTCATTTTCTCTCATCTTTGTCCCCTTTACCTTTATCCCTCCAGAGAGTTCACAATCTCTAAACTCTGTGGACTCTGACAGCATCCCTCCCTGCTCTCGTTCTTATCCACCTCAATTTCTTTCTTTTCTGTGTTGACTTCTGTGGTGTCTGTTCTCAGTTGTCAACTTGCCTTTGTCTAACTAAAAAACCTAAGTAGCTGGGCACACCTGTGAGGGATTTTTGTTGTTGTTGTTGTTGAGTTATTTGAGGTAGGAAGGCCCAACCTAAACTGAAACCACACTTTCTGATGGTAACCTATATGAAGGACACGGAAGAAGGAAGCTTTTGTTTTTCACCTGCTTCCCCTCACTCTCACTGGCAAGGCCATCTATCCTGTTGCTGATGCACTCCTTCACTGGTATTACAGCCGACTTCTTCAGATTCCTGTGTGTACTGAAGACCACCTGAGGCATCCAGCCTCACAGACTGAACAACTATTGGATTCTTGGACTTTTTTGTCAGGAGACAGCCATTGATGGACTAACTAGACCACAGTCTGTAAGTCAGTCTAATAAATCCCATATAAATGTGTGTGTGTGTGTATAGTGTGGGATGTGCTTCTATATGTGTGTTTCTTTTATTGACTAATGAATAAAAACATTTAAAAAAAACTACGTGAGAAAATGAAAATAATTGTAACACAGATTTTTAAGACCTTAAATAAATAACTTAATAATAAGCATTAGGACCCTGAAAGAAGATGATGCTAAAGCCCAAACCAAAACATCAAAATAAATCATTAAGAAATTAATGAAATGGAGAGAAAAACAGAAGTACAAAGAATCAGTCAAAGACATAATTGGGGGAAATTTCAGGAAAGCAACCTCGTTTTCGATGTCTAAAAAATGGTCAGAGGATAAGCCTAATCAAGGAAGTCAGAGGCCTCTGTATTCCAAACTTTCCAACACTGAAGAATGAAACTGAAGAAATCACTAAAAGCTAGAAATTCCTGATTTCAAGGTACACTACACAGCCACAGTAATAAAACAGCACGGTCCTGGCTCAGAGATAGACACAGTGATGGACGGAATAGGAAAAAAAAGACCCAAATAAAAGCTCATATAACTAAAGCAACCCGATTTTCACAGAGATGCAGAAGTGTATGTTGCAGAAAAGACAAACCTGTTAATAAGGGGTGCTGGGAAATTGGTATCTGTATATGTGTATAAGTGCCTCTTTCACCTCGCACAAAACTGAACACCAAGTGAACCAAGAACCTCAACACAAAGCATAAATCTTCAAGAGAAAAAAGTAAGTAGCACACTTCAAAATACAGGCATAGGTAAAGGCTTTCTAAATATCTCCAGTTGCTTAATAAATAAGGTCACTGATCCACAGTGAGACCTTATGAAATTAAAAGGCATGTGTACAGCAAGGGAAATTGTCAACCGAATGAAGCAGCAACCTGCAGAATAGGTGAAAATCTTTGCCTGAAATATATCTGACAGATAAATCCACACAAAAAGTAAATATCAAACAAAATGATAATAACCAGATGATCCACTCAAAAAGCAGACTATAAAATGAATAGTGAGTTCGAGTTCTAAAAAAACAAATCTTTAGTCATCAGGGAAATGAAAGCAAAGGACATGGAAGATCTGAAGAAAAGTGTCCATATTCACAGTTGATAAGAGTGGAAACTGGTGAGGTCACTATGGTAGGAAGTGGACAAAAAACTAAAATTAATACACTGTATGACAAACTATACCACTGCCAAAGGACTCTATATTCTAGCCCAGAGATACCTGCATTTCCATGTTCATTGCTGTCCTATTGAGAGTAGTTAGGAAACAGAATGTGTGTCGACGTCCATCAAATGACAAATGATAATGAAATGGTTCATATTCACTACATATATACAGTGGGATTTTATTCAGCACTAAAGTATTGAAATTATGAAAATTTCAGGAAAATGAAACTGGACAATACAATTCTAAGTGATATAACTCAGGCCCAGAAAGACAAATACCCAATTTCTCTCTCATGTGTAGTTTCTTGCTTTAGGCACTTAATTTATGTTTAGCTTAAAGTGTCTGGAGATTTTGGGAAGCTAGAAAAGATCTGTGAGAGAGGTGAGGGAAAGGAGCTTTAAGTGGAAAGGGAATGGCAGACCACAGGTGATTGAGAGTTGGTGGAGGAACAACGATCTCCTTGGAGTTTAAGTAGGGATAGGAGTGTTTGTGACAGGGAAGATGAGAAGATGTGGAAAGCCTAACCAAAACCTAGGCTACCCACTACCTCATAAACTAGTTTTTAGAATATAATTTTAAATGTGTATTATAACAAAGTACCTTGCATGTGTGAATAATACTGATCCCAACAGCTATGGGTTATTAGACGAAAATCACAGTACTGGGCATGGGGTACCTCCTTATGGGTTGTTGGTCATGTCTTCTGGACATGACATAGTCCTTGCACGTAGCTATGGTCACCAGCATAAGACATACACAAGATGGAGTCAATCAGCACTCTAGCTTGGATAAGAGAAGGGCACTTGAGACCCCATGCTGAGCTGAGGAGCTATTGGTGGTCATTTTTCTTCAAGTTGTCTGTTATATAATAAATAACACCCCACTCACACTTATAGAGGCAACCCCAATTAAACTCTGTTGGATGAATTTTTTAAGGTTGCGAAAGTAGGAGAGGACATGGTTGGAAGAAAAATCCTAGAACGGAATAAAATCAGGGAATGAGAAATATATCTGATCAAAATACACTGTATATTGTATTAAATAGTCAAATAATAAATTTTAAATCATTTGTAAATAATAAAAGAACAAAGATATCTCCTATGCAATCAAATCTTTAGGTATGAAGGAGCAGCACTTTACAAAGCTTGAAAATTTTAATTCAGTCCATAGGACACAACCAACTAAATTTCAGTGCTAACAATAAAAGAAATGTTAAGAATACTGCACACACCACAAGTCCAAGTTAAAATAAATTAGCATATCTTACTGGAAAACTGATAACACACAAGTCAAAGCCTCCGAGATGAGAACTAGAGAGCTTTGCAGAAATGCTTGGTCATTTGAATAGTGCTTAGGCCTGCTCCAGCTTCAAGCTAGCACCTCAGTCTTGCAATATACATACTAAAAAGATGATTTCCTACAATGCCATTACACTGAAGAATATTTCTAAGACATTACATAGGTCCCATGATGAATAATCTCTGTGTCACAGACAGGTCCCTAGCAAGGAAGATCTTGATGCTGAAAAACTGACTAGCAACCTGCTTCTAAATAGGGACACAATGAATATCTCTTCAGTCACACCTACACATTGCAAAGGAAAGGCACAGATTAACTTTGTGTCTCCCACCTACCTACAGCTTTACTTAAAGAAGACATTGGATCATTGATCTTATGTTACTAGTATGTTCCTTTCAAAAGCTAATTCATTCTGGTACCCTATGCTCACTGAATAAGGCCCTGGAGGGCAGGACATAGCAACCTGCTTCCACTAAGCTCAGTGAAATTTGGACAGTCCTTTCAAAAGTAGATGAGGATCTCATAATCAAAATACTTCCTTTCTTGGATAGACAGGGAAGATCGTATTACCACTAAAATAGCAGGAAAAATAGCAGGCGGTGGTGGCGCATGCCTCTAATCCCAGCACTCGGGAGGCAGAGGCAGGTGGATCTCTGTGAGCTCGAGGCCAGCCTGGTCAACAAGAGCTAGTTCCAGGACAGGCTCCAAAGCTACAGAGAAACTCTGTCTCAAAAAACAAAACAAAACAAAAAAAAGATAGCAGGAAAAGAAATTTAACAATACTATTTTCAAAAGCCTCCTAAACATTCATCCAGACATCTTTATGAATACATTTAGTAATGTCTATCATAAGACTATAAACTCTCCTATAAAAATTAAAAGCTCAGATCCCAGTGGGAATTCACCTTCTGTGTGAGCTTCTCTTTGTCAGCATTTTTTTAGAGGTGAAGTTCCTACAAGCAACCAAACAGATCCTCAACACCAGCTGCTATGATAGCTGCCAAGCCAGTCGGTTTGCCAAGTTTCCATAGATTCAGTCAGGAAGGAGACAATGAGGCCACATGTATCAGTAAGTTTATTATGCATAGGACAGCTGACCACAAGAGCCCCATGCTCACACAGCACCTGCAGCAGAGAAGCAGATATAACCAAGGTAGATGCTACACACCCAGAGGGTCAGGGCTACAGTTGATTGACAGCTAAAGAATCCAAACTTAGAAAACCCTCACTCTTTTAAAGACTACTAGTAAACCTCCCCACTCATCCCTATAGAAACATTGCCTTTATTGTCCTAATCGGAAAGCCTCTGACTCAGAGGGAGATACCATCTTTATAACCCTGGACTATCTCCAATTAGGGAAGGGAAAAAAAGTTTATTAACTTAGAAGGGAAGTGAATCTACTCCCTGCCCTACAGCAGCTTGGCACGTGCCCTTAAACAAAGCTGTCCGGCTTCTTTACTCAAAATCACCCAAGAAAGCCAGACTACATTTTAATATGTTCTGCTCTAGTGATTCAAAAGTTAACCTTAATATTTAGGGACTTAAATGTGTCTTTTTTCATGAACTTCTATTTAATCCTTCTTAGCAACAAAAGCATAAACCTCAAGTTTTTTTTTTTCAATGATGGATCATAGCAAACTTTTGCAAGGAACCGCAGAAATATAAAAGCAGATGAAAAAAACCATCCTTTAAAGAGATGGTTTTGATTCTACTGTGAGCTGGACTTCACATGGGGCCATTCTAAGCTAGATTCTGGCCCAGGTTGGCCGCTTGCAGCATTCACCCGCCAAATCCCAAAACCCAGTTAAAAACTGTGTTTGTACTGAAAGAATAGTTGTTGAGCTATGGTCACGTGGCCTCCTCAGCAGACTGGTAGGTTGTTGTCAAGCACTAAGAAAGGGAACAGGGATAATTCAAAACAGTTCTGACTTCAGCTGGGACGCAGGAAGTGCTGATGGTTTTAATTAGACACTCGTCATTGACGCACATACTTCAGTGCCTATGACCAAGAAACATGTCCAAAGGTGGCCTTAAGGAACAGTTGTCATCTCTGCACCTATTCATTTACTGATTCACTGGTGCATTTTACTCAGCCAGACACTGATACTAGCAGGGTGTGGTGAGGCAATGCTACAACCCTAGCACTGGAGCAACAAGAATGAGAAGAATGTGAGTTCAAGGTCACCCTAAGCTATAGAGCAAAACTTTGTAGTGGGTATAGACAGGTAGATGATTAATTGATACATACATACATACATACATACATACATACATAGAAGCTTCTAAAGGCCAAACATCTTGTTAATTTACAATGAGCCTGTTAGTTATTCCAATGAGCTTCTGGCATGATAACACGTGCCTGTAATCTTAGCATTTAGGACAAAGAGACGAGAATAGTTCAAGGTCATCCTCTTCTACATAGCAAGTTCAAGGCCAGCCTGGGCTATATTAGTCCCTAGCTCAAAAATAACAGAATAAAAGAACTGGAAGAAAAACAGAAGTAAATACATACAAAAATCATGTAAATTTTATAATGATAAGAATTATGTTCATGGCAACAGATAGGGATTTATTTTCATTCTTATACATGTCCAAATGGATGAAAGACCTCAACATAAAACCAACCACAGTGCACCTCATAGAAGAGAAAGTGGGATGTACACTTGAACGCATTGGCACAGGAGACCACTTCCTAAATATAACCCCAGTAGCACAGACACTAAGAGAAACAATTAATAAATGCGACCTCCTGAAACTGAGAAGTTTCTGTAAAACAAAGGACAGACAGGGTCAACTAGACAAAACGGCAGCCTACAAAATGGGGGAAAAAAGCCAGGCGATGGTGGTGTATGCCTTTAATCCTACCCAGCACTCAGGAGGTAGAGGCAGGCAAATAAATTTCTGTGAGTTCAAGGCCAGCCTGGTCTACAAGAGCTAATTCCAGGGCAGGCTCCAAAGCCACAGAGAAACCCTGTCTTGAAAAACCAAAATAAATAAATAAATAAAAATGGGAAAATATTTTTCACCAACTCCACAGAGGGCAAAGGGCTGATCTCCGAAATATACAAAGAACTCAAGAAATTGGTCATCAAAAGAACAAATAATCCAATAAGAAAAATGGAGTACAGATCTGAACAGAGAACTTTTAACAGAGGAATCTAAAATGGCTGAAAGACACTTAAGGAAATGCTCAACATCCTTAGCTATCAGAAAAAGGCAAATCAAAACAACTTTGAGATTCAATCTTATACCTGTAAGAATGACCAAGATCAAAAACACTGATGACAACTTATGCTGGAGAAGTTGTTGGGGAAAGGGAACACTCCTGCATTGCTGGTGGGAATGCAAGCTGGTACAACCACTTTGGAAAACAGTGTGACTATTTCTCAGAAAATTAGAAAACAACCTTCCTCAAGACCCAGCAATACCACTTTTGGGTATATACCTAAAGGATGCTTAATTGTACTGCAAGGACATGTGCTCAACTATGTTCATAGCAGCATTGTTTGTTATAACCAGAACGTGAAAACAACCTAAATGCCCCTCTACCAAAAAATGGATAAAGAAAATGTGGTACATTTTCACAATGGAGTACTACACAGCAGAAAAAAATAAAGACATCTTGAAATTTGCAGGCAAATGAATGGATCTAGAAAACATCATATTGAGTGAGGTAACCCAGACCCAGAAAAACAAATATCATATGTACTCACTCATAAGTGGCTTTTAGAAATAAAGCAAAGAAAACCAGCCTACAATTCACAATCCCAGAGAACCTAGACAACAATGAGGACCCATGGATCAGATCTATATGGGAAGTAGAAAAAGGTAAGATCTCATGAGTAAATTTGGAGCATGGGGACCCTGGGAGAAGGTAGAAAGGAAGGGGAGAGGAAGGGAAGAGAGCACAGGAAAAACATACAGCTCAATAAAAACAATTAAAAATCAAATATAAAAAAAGAATTATGTTCACATGCCATAAGGTTTCTTCCATTTCCCCCTTGATGACTTGTTCTGTCAGAGACAGTCACCAAGATCATATGCAGCAATCCTCTTAGAGAAGACAAGTGGTTGTCAGGAACACGTCCCTTTAATCCACTGGTTTGGATGGCAATCAGGTTTTAAAATTCTCATCTACTGCTATAATGCTAAAACCATGTAATCAGTGAGTCGATACTAAACACCAGGGAGGTCTTTTCATATTAATAACATCCAGCTGCTTTTCTGATGAGATAAACTCATAATGACAGATAACCTGTGCAAAGATTCATTGCTTCTAAGAGAAGTATCTTGAAGTTTGATGTTGAGAATATAAATCTTTTGTCATAATGATAATGCGTATTACAATGCTTCATGCTCTAAATAGATCCTGACTGCATATGGGCTAAGTCCTTCTGCAAATGAGAAGAGGCAAAGGTAGAGTTGGTAGCTAATGTACCCAGTATGATTCAGGTAGTCAAAAATGGAACTCTGTGGAGCCACCCCCATTCCCAGACAGCCCACAACTCTGTTCCATTCCTTCACGAGGAGGGAGCCATTGCAAGCACCTCTTTGCTCAGCCATTCTTTTAGCTTTTATCATAAACACAACCTCTTCTCTTTCATTTATTTAACAAATAAGCCCTTTATAAGCTGTCTTTAAAAAAATGTCTAAGGAAATAAGAAAATATATATGATTTAAGGCTTATAAACTTTCAGTGTTGTTATACAAAATAGAATCTTGCAGCACAAAGTTAAACTAATTGAAAAATTGAGACGGTTGGGGTCTGGGGAGATGGCTCAGTGATAAATGCTTACCACACAAATGTGAGGACCAGAGTTCAAATCCCAGCACCACATAGAAGCAAGACTGGGTTGTCAGTTTGCCTGTAATCCAAGAATTTGAAAGGTGCAGACACAGCCGGGCAATGGTGGCACACGCCTTTAATCCCAGCACTTGGGAGGCAGAGGCAGGTGGATCTCTGTGAGTTCGAGGCCAGCCTGGTCTACAAGAGCTAGTTCCAGGACAGGAACCCAAACCTACAGAGAAACCCTATCTCGAAAAAAAAAAAGAAAGGAAGGAAGGAAGAAAGGAAGAAAGAAAGGAAGAAAGAAAGAAAGATGCAGACACAGACAGGAATCCCCAGGCACACCAGCTAGCTAGACTGACAAGACTAGAGAGTACCAGGTAAAGCAGGAGACCCAGGAAAGTGACGGAGAAATATGTCTGACATCAAATGCCATTTTATACACACACACAAATATATACACAACCAGACTGCATGTATGTGGGTCCACATACATGTGAATGCACACACACACACACACACAAATATATACACAACCAGACTGCATGTATGTGAGTCCACATACATGTGAATGCACACACACACACACAAATATATACACAATCAGACTGCATGTATGTGAGTCCACATACATGTGAATGCACACACACGCACAAATATATACACAATCAGACTGCATGTGTGTGAATCCACATACATGTGAATGCACACACACACACACAAATATATACACAACCAGACTGCATGTATGTGGGTCCACATACATGTGAATGCACACACACACACACAAATATATACACAATCAGACTGCATGTGTGTGAATCCACATACATGTGAATGCACACACACACACACAAATATATACACAACCAGACTGCATGTATGTGAGTCCACATACATGTGAATGCACACACACACACACAAATATATACACAATCAGACTGCATGTGTGTGAATCCACATACATGTGAATGCACACAAAAACATCATCCACACATACACAATCATGTGGAAAAGGAAAATTCCAGGACTGAATCTTGACAAAACTTTTGACATACCTTACATGTATACCAAACTCTTTGAAAAGACATTTAAAAATAAATTTTATCTTCCAATTTTGAACGGACAATCAAAGCAAGACAGTAGATAGCAGAATGGACAATAACTAAAATAATATTGAGGTAATACAAAACATTTTATGCATTTTATTGTTTTTAATTATGTGCATGTGTCTCGGTGAGGTATATTCACATGAGTGCATGATCCCACAAAGGCCAGAAACATCCAATCCCCTGCAGTTAGGGCTCCAGGTAATTGTGAGACACTTGACACAGGTGCTGAGAACTCTCCTCAGGTCATCTGCTAGACTACTATGTACTCTTAACAACTGAACTGTGCTTCCGCCCATAAACATTGTTATTCTTTAACATTATTGCACAGGAAAGATGACTCGTGTTTAAATGTTTGCCTTGAAAACAAGAGAAACTGAGTTTGATCCCAGAGTCCAAGTTTGAAAAACACTCTCCATTATAAAATGACTCATAATAACGTTTTGTTATACCCATAGATCAGTGCCTCGCTCCTCCGTCATCGGGGAGCCTTTCTCTTTCAGTAGATGGGAACTAACAGACCCAGAGAAGGGAGACAACTTCTTCCAGACACAACGGAACTGATGCACAGGCAAACTCAGTAGCTGTGGCAGCACACACAGGGTTTGCACAGGTTCCAACCGGATAAGCTCCCAGCACTGAGAAGGAAGTGGACATGGCTTAACCAAGAAGCTAGGTACAATTGACACCTGCTTGCAATGGGAAAATTAGTTTTCTCCAGTGGAGTCTCATTGGGTATATGAACCACACTTCTGGTGGGCCCTGTGCACAATTGTTCACCAAACGAAAAGTGAACTCAATGGTATTTTTGTAGGGTTTTCTTTTCTTCATATTGCTTTGTTTGGGCATCTTTTTTGTTTTATTGGTCTTTTGCTTGCTTTTTGGCTTTGTGTGTGTGTGTGTGTGTGTGTGTGTGTGTGTGTGTGTGTGTGTATTCCTTGTTCTTTAAGAGAAAGAGAATAGGTATGGCTTTGAGTGAGTGGGGGAGTAGGAAAGATATGAAAGGAGCTAGAGGAGGGAAAAGGTGTAACCAGAATATATTGCATGAAAACTTTTTCCAGTAAAAAACAAATAATAATTATAAAATAAAGTTATGCATTGTGACCCATTCTTGGAGTGTTGGAGACAGGCAGATCTCTGCAGTACCATAGCCTGGCTAGCCTAGCCTATTGGGTGAACTGTAGGACAATGAAGACTCCATCTCAAAAAAAAAAGTGGGCAGTGCCTGAGGAATGACACCTAAAGCTATCTTCTGGCTTCTATGTGCGAGCATACACGTGTGGACATGTACCACAAACTTGCACATATTACAAGTATGCATATACCCAGTACATATAAATGCCATTATTTTAATGAAACTATGATAAAGTCAATTCATCTTCCATTTTTCCATTTTAACTAACAAAGAATATTTTTGCTTTACAAATTAATTTTCAAGTGATAGTTCAACAATAAAGTCTGCTAAATCTGTGAATATCATGTTTATTCAATTTAAGGTTCTGTTAGAATTCTATCTAAATATCCTAGAATAAGATCTACCTTTCATCCAAAAGCTGTGTGCTTTCTTTAAAACATAAATATAATTTTAAATAGCATCTGCTTGAAAGTCCTTTTTTAATGTTAGATTTGACTATTTGGGTCTTGTTTTGAACAGAAAACACAATGAAACATTACTGAACGATAAACTTACTGTAACATAGGAAAAGAAAATGCCCAAATGTATGTGTGAAAGGTTCTATCAAAAGTAAAATATTTATTCAGATATAGTGTAGGCCTTTAATTCCAGCATTTGGGAGGCAGAGGCAGGCAGAACATTGCAAGTTCAAGGCCAGCCTGGTCTAAGAGCAAGTCCCAGGCTAGCCAGAACGACATAGTGACACTGTCTCCAAAATGTTTTTTTAAAACAGTAAAATAATTTGGGCCAAAAGATAGTGAAAACCTCGTTTCTATCTCAGAAAGAAATTGAAAAGTATATTTGGTTTGAGGTTTTGACACAGCTGCATGGAGCCTTTGGCTCTCTAATGCCAGAAAAGAAGAGCATCTCATTGACTGGCAGTTAGACAATAATTGTGTAGCTTTACCATTTTCTCACTGGACATCTATGTGAACTTGAGAGTAGACTGACAACAGTGGGGAGACAAGAGGAGACCCAGGGGCTGAACAAGAATGCATAACGTCTGCCTTCGTCACTCAATGGCTCATCTCTTGGACAGATTGTTGGCAGGGGTCAAGATAATGTACACAATCTTATGTTTACCAATCAAGCAGAAGATACAGAAAAGACAATTCTTTCTAGCCATTAAAGCTAAACTTAATTATTCCAAGCAATAAGAGATGTTTACATATGTTACATAGTAGAGAGTGTTCAGCATTCTCTAGAGAAATATAGCCCACAAGACTGATAGAGATGTAGACAAGAAAACAGATGACAGATAGATAGATACATAGATAGATAGATAGATAGATAGATAGATAGATAGATAGATAGATAGATAGATCATAGATAGACAGATAGATGATAGAAAGATAGACAATAGATAGATAGATAGATAGATAGATAGATAGATAGATAGATAGATAGATAGATAGATAGATAGACAGATAGATAGATCAATGCTTATAAAGACTAATGAAGTCCCATGATTTTCTTTCTGCAAGATGGAGGCTCAAGGAAGCTCATTGTGGTGGGTTGAATGAATATGGCCCTCACAGGCTCATGTGTTTGAATATTTGGTTTCTAGTTAGTCAAAATAGTCTTAGTAGGATTAGAAAGTATGGTCTTGTTAGAGGAACTGTGTCACTAGGGGTGAGCTTTAAGGTTTCACACCATCCCTAGTGTGTCTCCCTGTCTCCTACTCACCTATGAAAATTTGAGTTCTCTGATGTTCCTGTTACCATGCCGCTGCTCCACCAGCATGGAATCTAACCCTATGAAAGAATAATTCTAAATAAACACTTGTTTTTATAATTTGCCTTGGTCATGGTATTTTATCACAGCAATAGAAAAGTAACTATGGCTCCAAAGCTACAAAGAAACCCTGTCTCGGAAAAAAAAAAGCAAAAAAAAAAAAAAGTAACTAATTTACTCGGTTTCAATCCAAGCCCAAAGCTTGAGAAACTTGAGTCCAGTGTAAAAGCCTGAGAACACAGGAGTTTCTAGCAGAAGCTTAAATTCAACTTGTGGAGAGAATAAATTTGCTGTTTCTGCTTGTTGTTTGATTTGGGCTTTCAGAGGACTAGATGCTTGCTGCCCACATTGGTAAGAGTGGACCTTCTTTATTTGGTCTATTGATTCAAGCCATCACCTCTTTTAGAAACACCCTCACAGAGAGAATCAGAAATGCTGTTTTATGACCTGTTAGGACATCTCAGAGCTAACCTCGGGGTAAACACGCTGATCAAGTGCCACTGCCAAAAAGTTGAGATGCCACCAAGACCCAGACCTGCCAGATCCATGCCAGAGCTTGGTGCTCTGAGGTGCCCTCCAGTTTTAGCAACTATTACCTAAGCAGTGAGGTGATGGGTCATTTTCTAAAACCATTCCAAAGCAGAAATGCTACAGGAGGCCTAAATAGAAGCCTTCAGAAGCTGGGCAGTAAAGGAGCATGTCTTTAATCCCAGTACTTGGGAGACAGAGACACATGGATCTCTGCGAGTTTGAAATCTGCATGGTCTGCAGTGCAAGTTCCAGGACAGCCAAAGCTACATAGTGAAACGTGTCTTGGAATACAAAACAAAAAGAAAAAAAAGTCCTCATCATTAAACTGTCCACTGGAATATGTGAATATTTCAACAAATATGTGAAATAGCCTTTTTCAATCAACTCTAGAACCATTATTATTAAATACAAATGAGAGAAAACACAGGAGTTAAAGAGCCCCTTGGCCCGGTATAAAAATCAAGGCATCATTGTGCAGGTGTTGGGCTGTCTTCCTAATTGCAGTATGTGAGTTCCTGATGAATTTCTCAAGGGCCATATACTAGTGTGGACCCAGCGTATACATTTGCATATGTCTTTTTCCATTCTATTTCATATACAAATTAGTGTGCTATGCCTTATCATTCCTACTGCATTTCCC
Source organism: Microtus pennsylvanicus (assembly GCF_037038515.1). Lineage (NCBI taxonomy): Eukaryota > Metazoa > Chordata > Mammalia > Rodentia > Cricetidae > Microtus > Microtus pennsylvanicus. The sequence goes on from NC_134585.1 coordinate 38,156,916, forward strand.
TCTTCCTTCTAACATTTTTCTCCTAGTCAAGCATGTTCAAACTTCTTTTAATACCCGTTTTGTAAATGTTGGCATGTACTAGACTCTCCCAAAGCAGGACTCACCCAGAGAGTACGGAGGCTATTAAGTTCAAAGAGCTCACGGCAAACGTGGGTGCCAGCCAACCCCTCCTCTCAGCAGCTGTTAGATGAGCCTGTGTTGCCTTTAATTTATTAACCTAGGACAAGTTAATTGCATTGTTTCCACAAACGAGAACATGTTGCTCATAGTAACTACATGCTAATTCCTTTGAAAACTACGGTAATTACACGGAGACGGTACATCTCCCAGCAATTGCATGTTTGAAGCTGTGTGTGACCTAAGCACCCAGGCAAACACTTCTGGAAGGGTTGTGTTCTGTCCTTGCTCTGTTTCTTAAGACATTTCTTGTGCAAGGCTAGCAATTTTGCACATAATTCTGGCTGAGCCAGAAGGGATGGCAGAAGCAACCTTGACATTTAAAGCGGCCACACACAGAAGGTAGCAAACCTTTTCCAGGCATAGAACAGTGTGTACCCACGGGGGTAAAAAAAGTGTCAATGGTTGCCAAGTAAATATACACCTATATAAAGTTCAGCAAACACACAGATATAATAAATAGACCATGTTTTCCATATAAACACAACTTACACCACACTTCAGGCCAAGGGCTTCTGAGAAATTACTGTACTGTTTGGATGTTCAGAGCTTCGTAAGTTTCAGGATTGGGTCCGGGAAAACCAAGAAAGGAGTGTCATTTTTGCCTGAAGTATTAATTTGACATTGAACCTCAGATATTATGGAATACTCTGCTTTGGATTATGTTCGTGGGAATAAACAGGCTTGGTGGTCTTTCTTGGCGTTTGCCCAGCGCCTTGCCGTCTGCTGCATTTGCCAAGCCGCTTCATCCACCTTTTTAGTTTGATAAGGAAATTGGTATATTCGTTTTCTCATTTTTTTCCCCCTGAATGTCTGTTTTGGTTAGTTACCTCAGCAGAAATGACTGTCAGGAAATCGAGGTCACAAGGACACCTGCGGATTTAAAATGAAGTGGAAAGGTGCTTAAGTTACAAAACAACTCACTGTTGGGAATGCAGAAGCATAGAGTGCCATGAGCAGAGACGTCTTACCCAAATCTCACGAAACAGATGCAGAAGTCTGGCTAAGTTTATAAGCTACAGCACACATTTTCTCCCCCTTTCCCCCCAACTCTTCAGTTTGGATGGGAGAAACACCCCGTTTTCAACCCTGGTTGTTTGGGGTTAACACTGCAGTAGGCTCCAGGGTTTCAGTAAAACAATTTTGTTTCAGTATTTAACTTCGGTGTAAACACAGAGGTCATCCCCTGACATTGAGTCACGGTGTGCACAGGCTCTCGTGTCCTCCTTATTGAGGGGGAGGGAACCTGCTCTCTTGACCTTGCCCACACCGGCGGTGGGGCTCTCACTTCCTCCTGCCCTCTGCATTTAATGAAGTGATCTGGCTTGTTAACCTGACAGGCTTGAGCCCCATGAATAATCGCTGTTTCAGATTCAAGTTCAGTCCTTCTATGACTCATTTCCAAGGGGCCCTCTGGGAATGATTTCTCAAGTTTTATAACATATGACTTTATAAAATGAAAATTACTTCTCCAGAGATAGATTTAATTTCCAATAGAAATGAATCTTTATACCTTGGGTACTCTTGGAACAGGAATAGAGAAGGAATCTCTATGTCCTCCATCCAGGGTAGGCAGAATACGTATGTTCTGTCTATGTCTACATGTACAGGTATGTGTGATGAGGAGCAACCATGTCAAAGAAATAAAAAGGAATGATGACACATGTCTAGCACATTTGTCTCTGTCACTCTGTGGTTTAAACTTCCAAGTGCAGTTGGAGAATCATATTTTAAAAGCTGTGAGAATTGCCACCCCCACCAGTTACTGAATGGCCTATGATCCAATTTCTCAAGAAACATAGCATTTAGAAAATTGAAAAATCTCTCTGCTCCACTTTTAAAGAAAAAAAAACTTCATAAATAAAACTTTAATTTTGCTTTCTCTCTATTGCCTTTTAACATTTTTTAGACTTAGGAATTTTCTAATTAAATTTAACTTTTAATTTTTTGATAATTTCATATATGTGTGTATCCTGTTCAGTTTGATTGTTATAACTGTAGTTCCATTTATTAAGAATTTACAGTAATCTATCTTGGATTTAATGGTTTGCAGGGATTATATAATTTTATCTCACATTCATGCAAAAATATTAATTTTTCTCTATTTTATTTCTATTTGCATCTCAGAGAAGCTGAGCAACTGTGTCAATATCCCACTTAGCAAGTAGCTCAGACCCTCTCTATTAAAGCTGATACACTAAGCATCCATATATGTATGTGTATATATATATATATATATATATATATATATATATATATATATACATTCCCTGTTCTCAAAGAATCTAAGACAAGGGAGACAGATAGGAGGATCCTTGAAGCTTTCTGGGAAGCCTAGCTGAATAGAGTTGGGGAATACTCTACCTTAAATAAATGAGTCTGTCTCAGAGTGGCTTCGAGAGGCTGGGGAAGTATTGCCTTTCTGGCTTACTCATTTTGGCAATTGAAGAAAAAGATTATTTGATCCCTATATCTGAAGTTCGTCGTTGATTTAAAAAAAAATTATTCCTGATCACCCTTTAGGATAATGATACAAATGGAGTGTGGCCAACAGTCAGGACTTTTGAAGACCATGATGTATTAGGAGGTGAATGTGGCTCATTTGTGCTCTTCCAGAAGAATGGAGTTCAGTTTCCAGCACCCATGTCAGATGGCTCACAGCTGCCTATAACTCCAGTTCCAAGGGATCCAACACCTTCCTCTGGCACTCCGAGGGTACTCAAGCTCACTTGCATATACCAGATACACACGCACACGCACGCACACACAATTTAAAATAAATCTTTTGGAAAACATGTTATATCAAGGGTTCTTCCAATCCAAGCAGAACTTACCAATATTGCTAAATCTTCAAAAGGAGAAGACATGAACCTGACATCTGGATTCTATTAAACTTCATGTGACTAAACTCACTATGCAATTTTCACTTCTGGGAGAGGTCAAGTCCAATCAAACTCCATAGTCTTGAAATGTCATCGCCCTGTCCACAACAGTACATGCTTAACTAGAAAATTTCTGTGCTTTTTAAATAATAAAATTACACAACACTGCTTAGGAGGAGTGACTGGATCCTCAGGTGAGGTCTCTGACCCTCCTTCCAAGGATCAATGGTCAACAAGCCCCCCCCCCATGGTGATCTTTGCTGAGGGAGCCCAACCAGACTCTGTAATACACAGATAAAGTGGCTCAACGGATAGTCCTGTATAACATGATATGGAGTCAACTTTTATTTAATCTGTCTAATTGGTTAAGACTATCTTTTGAATGAATCAGGGTCCTATGGATTAAAATAATTGAAATAGTTGAAGTAATTTAGCAAAAGAATATCCTGAAAGCTGGGAAACCTCCTGACCTGGAAGTAAAGCTTGTGAACCAGGTGTTGAGAGCACCAAGCTAAGGTTCTCAGTGGTCCAACATCTGCAGTCAATAGCAACCGCTTCGTGGAACCACTTCATGCTCACAAAAACCAGCCTCACATGCCCAGAAGACACGGATTCCTGCTGCTTTCTCTCTTTAACCCTCTACCAAAGACTGAAACTTCTAATTTGCTTAACTTCAGCTCAAACTTTAGCGACAGTGTTGAGCACTGGCTGAGTATAAAAGAACAATGTCATGATTTCCTTTCAAAGAAATGTTGTATTGTTAGCAAAAGGAAATGAATAATGAGAAGAAACAACAATTACAAATCTCCCATAAGCCATTATTTATTTTTTAACTATTTTAATTATTGCTTATTCGTAATTCACTATTGTCCCGCTTGGTTTTTTGTCAACTTGACACAAAACTACACATACCTGGGAAGAAGAAATCTTGATCGGGAAAGTTCCTCTACCAGATTATCCTGTAGACAAGTCTGTGAGGTTTTACCTACATTAATAATTGATGTGGACAACCCAGCTCGCTGTAGACGGTGGCACTCCTTGGCTGGTGGTCTTGTGTTTGTTGATAAAGCAGACTGAGCAAGCCAGAAGGAAGAAGCAAGTAAGCAGCAGCAGGCTTCCCTGCTTGAAGTCTTGTCCTGTACCCCTCAGCAATGCACTGTCTCTGGAGCCATAAAATAAAATAGAGCCTTCCCACCGCAAATTGCTGTGTTCATGGTCTTTTGTCACAGCAATGAAAGCCCTAACCAGGTCAATTAAGTAGAAAATTCTCTAAGACCATGCTGTAGGTCTGGCACAGTAGGCAGGAGATTCATGAGTTCTCTGCCAGCCTGGGCTGTGGGGTAGCTGAGTGAATGTGTCGTTGATGATCATGGCCATGTCAAGGATCCCAATGCCTCCAACCCATGAAAATGGCAAAGCCCTCCCCAGGTACGACTCAGGGTCAAAGCCTTCCTCTGGTCTAAATCTAAGTCTTTACAAATGATCAACCAGTGTGTGCAAAAACTATCAACCACAGCTTCCCCTAGATGATGGCAGCCTGAGACCCTACAGAAATTACCCACTGAGATCAGCTAAACCTAACTCCTGGCTCAACTACGTGCCATAAACCTGCCTCCTCAATTCAGACATATGAGACAACTGACTGAAGTTACAGGCTTCTGTGGTGGCAGTTCCTGCCCTCCATTGGATGGAGCACAACCCACCCATCCAGCTTTCCTGTACAAGTGCCTGTGTATCTATTCTTTCCTCCTTTCCTTGTCACCCTAGTTAGGCCAATACCTGAAGCTTTGCGGAGTACAGTATGGAGTGAAATTCAGTCCATAGAGAAACATTCTATAAGCCCAGGAAGTTCCCTTTCGTTGTGTGATAACTTTAACAGCTAATATAAGCGGAAAGGATCATTGATTTCTCTTTAGCTGAGAATTCAGAGGGTGGAAAGCTTGGGGGAAATCTGTACGATCCTTAACAGAAATTTCTACCTGCTCCAGGTAGTCACAGCAGATGTGATGGGAGTCTTTCGTCACACCTGCCTTGCTTCATTTCCATACTAGCAGTTGGCCTTCTCGTCACCCCTCTTTCTTTTTTTTTTCCTGCCCTTTCCCATTCAAAGTACCTGACTCATCCTGCATTTCAAATCTCCCTGCTGGTAACTTTCTTTTCCACCGGGTCAATATGTCTTCCCCGATCTCTCCCAGGCACCATAAGGCAGAGTCGAGGAAGGCTGTCACTCTGCTGCATCTCTTTAAAAAGGAAACGGTGCCTTCCTCTGTTTTCACTGAAACAAGAAGTGGCTTAAAACCCTTAATGGGAACGGTGCCCAACGCTAACCCAAAGGAGAACCTCAGCAGTTGTTTAACTTCAGGCTCCTCAGGGAGCAGAGGAGAGGCGAGTGGAGCCCACAGTATTTGTTGAGGTACTTGACAGAGCAGACATATGAGAAATAGTTAAAGAAATGCTTTGGAAGGGTTCTGAGAAAAAACATAAAGTTTTAATTGCACACTGACTTTTTCTTGGGGCCAGAAAATGAGCTTCCTCCTCCCTGCTTTGCTGATAAAACAATTTTTTCATCCAGCCTATTCAGACTGTTTCTTGTCTTTGGTTGCTAGCCCAGTATGTTACAGGTGGCTAAACTAGCAGACATGTTTTCAGAGAACTGATTGATATAATTGAGAGTCATCAGAAGGAGAGGGGATGGGAGGTGAGAACATGAAGGAACAGGATGGCTGAGGGAGTGGGAGATTAATGAAAGATCTTGATAGAGAGAGCCTCTATGGGGTTAGGGAGAAACCTGGTGCTAGGGAAATTCCCAAACTTCCACAAGGATAACCCCAGCTAGGAGTCCTAGCAGTAGTGGAGAGGGTGCCCGAAGTGGTCTTCCCCTGTAACCAGATTGGTGAACCTATCATCACAGAGCCTTCATTCAGCAACTGATGGAACCAGATGCAGAGATCCACAATCAAACAATAGGTCAAGCTCCAAGAATCCAATCAAAGAGAGGCAGAAGGGAGCATATGACCAAGGGAGGTCAAGATCATGATGGAAAATCTGCAGAGACAATTGAACCAAGCTGTGGTAATTCATGAACTCTAGACCAACAGCTGTGGTGTTTCCATGAGACCTAACTAGGTCCTCCATATGTAGTAGACAGTGGTGAAGTCTGGACTATCCGAGGAGTCCTTGGCAGTACCAGGATCTATCTCCTGGTACATGAACTAGCTTATTGGAGCCCATTCCCTGGGGTGGAATGCCATATTCAGCCGTAATGCTTGGTCCTGCCCCAACTTAATGTGCCAGACTTTGCTAATTCCCCATGGGAGCCCTTACCTGTTGAGAGGAATAGGTAGGGGGTGGGCTGGGGAGGAGGTGGAAAGCAGGAGGAGGGGTGGAGGGAAAACTGAAGTTGGAATGTAAAATGAAAATAAAAATAAATTAATTAGTAAAAGAAGGTCATCAGAAATAATCTGGATAAGCCTCAGGTCGTTTTGTTCTCAAATAAGGGAAATGGCTAGATAAAAAGTTTGAACTAATGCTGGATATATACCATGACTTGGGTACAGCATGTATATTTGATCTAGGAGTTGTGTTTGCCCAAAAATATTTCAACGAACTTCTCAGAGTGGTCACATCTCCTCAAAGCAGAACCCAAGGCACCAATTCACTTGCTCCACTTTATACATTTCTCTAGAATACAAAAGAAGCTAGCATGAAGGAAACAGAGCACTCGACGCAAAAGCATCCTGAAAACACCGTCTTCCAACGCTGTTCCTGTGCAGCCCACAGCACAAGTCACGACGCCATAGTCTTGATATATCCATGCTGAAGAACTCGATGATAACTTAATGACTAATTCTGCTCTTCAGAGCACTGCTGATGGTGGTGGGGTCTTTCCAAAACTGTCCCTGCCTCTCGAGGTGGGGTCATCATGTGGTGACAAATCGTTTTCAAGCAGTACTTTATGAAAATCTATGTGCAAGCTGAACACCATTATCTCCTCTTCCATCACTTACTCATAGGAAACCACCTACTTTCCTCCCCTTCTGAGGCCCTACTGGCGAGCTGGGGGAAGATAATTGTGCAACAGAGAAAGGCAACATATAGATAGGTTTAGATCAGAGGGCACGTCATTTATTTTTGCCTTCTGAACTTGTTCAGGCTTGGTGCAAATGTAATGATTCTATCATAATCCCCTGATGCACCAATCAATCTACTACTGCGCTCGGTACCTGATAACATAGTGATGGGTGGCTCTAGTTTCCGGGTCCATGATCAGGAACTCTAGCATCTGGTAATATCCAAATCTGGTTTCAGAAAGAGATGCTTCTAGTTGACCCTAGTTCCTGGTTCTCCTAAGACACAGTAGTTCTTTTCATTGCAAGGCCTGGTTCTCCAGGCTTTCTGCCCAACGGTAAGTCCTTGACTTCTTTAACACTTTTTAAAATTGTGTGTGTGTGTGTGTGTGTGTGTGTGTGTGTGTGTGTTCATTTACAGGCAGGAAAGCAAGTGCCACAGTCCAAGTATAGAGGACAGAGGGCAACTCTCATGAGTCAGTTCTCTCATGCCACTTTGTGGAAGTGAGGATCAAACTCATCTCCTCTGATCTTCAGGCTCCAATGCAAGAGCCTCTACTCCCAACGTCATCATGTCACCTCTCTCCCTTTCTAAAGGTGAAGCAGAACATGCTTTGGTTCCTTACAACCTCATAATTCACATAAATGATCCATTACTCAGGCGAGTTACAGGATTGCTAATTCCTCTGTTCATTAAAACTGACCTGTGCGTTCTTCCGTAATGTATGACACTGTCAGAACATGACTTACTAATATGAGGGGCAAAACATAAGAAATCACTGGAGCTTTTTTTTGTGCCTAAGAGATGAGGGACAAGGCAACTCCGGCCTCTGCTCTGTGGTCAAGCAGAGAGACACACAGCAGCAGGGTTCACAGTGAACTGGATTCTAGCCTCCCTTCTACGAGAAGTCACTGTCAGTTCACACAGACAATTACTCTATGGTTGAATCTATACCTCTTATTCTACAAGCTACAAGCTAGCTTAAAATAAAAGGAAAATCGCTCTTTCTAATGCTTTTCTAAAAATCATGTTTTAAGAGATAAGGGCATTAAAGCTGTAAAAACTCCACATAACTCAAATGCTGCTTTTCCTGAAAGAAAACCATCCTAGGGACTGGTCACAGAGATGGGCAGGTGGGTGACTGCAGGACAGGAGTAAGAAGAACTGTCACTTAGTTCCTTCTTCAACCCAAAATGTTATCAACAGACAACTAATGAAAAGACAAAATTTAAAATGAACTGCCAAGAAGAAAGGTAAATAATCCAATCAGCTATACTTATATGTTTATGTCTTTATATGATGAAGTAATAAAAATCAGTTAACAGATATTCTTAGGTGACATATGCTAATGTCTTTAGATGTACAATAGATGACAAAGATGCAAAGAAAAATCCAAGGAATGATTCAGGGCAACCTGATGATGAGGGCAACCAATTTCAGCAGCAGGAGGGTGGCTATATTTTTAGAAGAATGTTTCTGGAGGCTGGAGAGATGGCTCAGCAGTTAAGAGCATGCAAATCCAGTTGCTAGCCCCCAAGTCAGGCAGCTCACAATTACCTGTAACTTGAGCTTCCAGGGCCCCTGTGTCTCTCCTGGCTTCCATGGGCACCTACTCTCACATTGTATACACTCATACAGACACGCACACACATACACATAACTTTTTTAAAAATTTCAAGTGTTTCATTCTGAAAAAAGGAGGTGATAAACTTAACTTATAGGGTAATTATTAAGCCTAACCCACTTCAGTTCTGATAAATACCAACATTTGACATGCCGTCATAAAAGCTTAAAGCTAGGAGACGTCTTAGGGGATCTTATTTACAGGTGTTGAAACTGAGCAACTGACAGGTGAGTGCCAGGCCAAGGTTCAGATGACTCAGCTGCAGACCAGATTGCTAAGTCAGCAGTCAGCTCATCATCCCTCGAGCACTTCACCAGAACTCCACCAGAGGAGCAAAACCCTCCTTTCTACAGAAAGCCCTCTACTCCACTCTCCAGAACAATATAATAAAGCATTGGTTAAAGATTAATTTGGGCAAGGATTTGTGGCAGGTTTGAAAGAAAGTAACAGAAACAGCAAGTATGTGAATTCACTCACAGTTAGAGGCAGAGGCAGCCAGAGCGCAGCAAAGCCACCCCTGTGGCCCCAGGGCACTGCATGGGGCAACTGCTCTCATCACTGGCATATTTTGACAGGTTGTGTTTGAGTCCCACCTCGCTTGCATTTTATTCCACTTCTGGGCCATGCAGACCCAAGCAATTTGTACAAATATCTCCTGATTTCAAAGGGACTGTTCCCTGGAAACCATAGAAATTACCAATGAGTCAAAGTAACTTCTCAGGAAGTTCTAGTGTCTAACTCGCCTACTGTTTGGCTACTTCTCCTTTTTAAAATCATCCTTAAATATGTGAACATAACTCGAATTAAATTTGTGAACTTTTCTCTCAAATCTTATTCTCTGAAAGGTCATAGCCAGTCTTTAACTTTAATGAGGCCCCACTTTGGACCAGGCACCATTCTCAGTCAGAAATAAATATACTCTCTTCCTTCAGGAAGCCAACTGCTCAGAAAAGCAGCCGGAGGAATGAACTTAGGGTGTAATGAAGCTTGTTTGGTTCTAGAGGGAAATAGCACTGTGCTCAGACCCAGCTCACGTTTGTCACCAGGTCTGTGTCTACACTCTGTCCCTTCCTTCAACTTCTTCAGCCTATAAAACTAACCCCAAGTGAAGCCTACTAGCCACAGCCCCAAATTCTGCTCAACTTTATGTAAGCACTTTGTTTTGTCTGAATGTACAAAATCCAACACCAACAAGTACAGACTACAAAGTTTCCCCTTATATTTTTACAAGGGCTAGAGTATGAGGAACACCCATAAAACAACTGATTTGTTACTACGTTTCCATGATACAGGCAGAGAGTTAACACCAACAGAGAGACTATATAAGAAGTGGTGTACCTGGAACCACCATTTATGTCTTCCTTTAAAGAAACTCTATTATATTCATAGACAGTGATGTATACACACCCTGACGCTTTGTTACAAAGCTTCACACATTTATTTTTTTTTTCAGAAGGCACCAGGGTGGCATTGTCCTGCTAATAAGACACTATGGAAATCAGCTAAGAGGTTCTGGAAATTTCCCAACTGATACAAATATTAAATGTTTACTAAATGTTCTGCTTGCTCAAGACACTTTGATTGCGCATCGTGTTGCTTGCTACTGAAACTTCCTTGCACCGTTTGCATATAGACCCCGCTTGGCTCTTGGCCTTGGCTCTTACAGCAATGCTCCAGCATGTAATAAATAAGTGAAAACGTGTATTGGGTTCAAAAGAAAAGATCATCATACATGAACTTGTGGGAAAGAAAAAAAATATTGAGCATTGAGTCTGAGTATAATTTCTCTAAGGAAATTCTGAAATTAAAACTTCATCACAAACCACTTTTTCTATAATAACAAACATCTCAGACTTGCCTACCCTTGAGCTCATTATTCAAAGGAAGATGACTGTACCAGTCTTTCTATGAATGCTCGGCCTTATTTTAGCTCTTATTTTAATCAGTTTCTCTTTATCTACGTTTTGCCTCGGGTCTTTTTGCCCTTCTTACTTTCTGTACGTATTATTTTTCTGCTGTGCCCAAGGCTGGCTGGCAGCTGCCTGGCTTCTGGCCCCAGGCATGTCCTTGTCTTTCTCCCTCATTCTCTTCTTCTTCTTCTCCTCTTCTCTCTTGAGCCTAGCTTCCGCCTCCTATTTATTCTCCCTGCATGCCAGTCCCACGTATCCCTCTTCTGCTAGCTAATAACCATTCAACTTTTTGTTAGACCAATCAAGTACCTTGGCAAGCAAGGTGCAACAAATACAACACATTTTTCCATATTTAAACAAATGCAGCAGAAACAAATGTAACACATCCTTACATCATTAAATGAATGCAGCATAAAGACATGCAACACACCTTCACGTAAAGTCATATTCCACAAGATAAATAAACGTAACACATATTTGCCTAGTTAAAGCAATGTTCCACAACAATGGAATCTCTCCAACCCTCCAAACTTTCAGTGTGGATTGATGTAAGCCAATCGTGATCATCTCAAATTCTTGAATGATTTACACTGGGATAGTGAAGCAATTGTGAGCAAGTGGACTGGTTTTGATGGGGTCTTAGGAAAGATACTCCTAGGAAAGGCGTTACGTGAGTGCAAACGGCCTTCTGGTGCAGTAGTCATCTTGTACTGATGGAGGGTGAAGCCTAAGGACTCAGCCTCCACACTAAGGCCTGGGACCCCAAGGGAGCAAAAGGAACATTCATTCTTAATGACACAGCTGATCCAACCTCAGAACAGGACTACCTCTATACTCCTAACCTGGCGATTCAAGAGCTGTCCACAGAGATACTCTTTTAACTGTTTTCCTTTTTAGTCATTGCTAAAAATATCCTAAGGAATATTTTAAATGTGTATGCACAAATAGGAAAACCACAAATGCATAGTTTCCCATCTGCGAACTCAGAAAAACCATTAAAAAGCAAAGAAAACTCGCACTGGGCCTGGTGGTGCAGGCCTAGAATCCCTGTTACTCCAGAAGGGGCAGCAACTAGTTACAGATACAAGGCATGCAGGAGCTACTGGAGAATGATCTATTCAAATAAAAATATTTTTCAGTTTTGAGCCTCATTGATCAGTTCAAAATCATAAAAAAATAATTTGTGGTTCAGAAAAAAAAAGCTCTCAAATATATTTGGAGTCTGCCATCTGACAAAAGTGCAGACTCTAGCAATTCTTTTTAGTGTCTAGGCAACAATTTAATGTTCCTGAAGCTGTGCTGGAAGTTACTAGAGGGTAAAGGCAGTTGCCACCAAAGCCTGGTGACCTGAGGTCAATCCCTAGAATTCTTTTAAAGGAGAAAACCTACTCCATAAAAATTGTCCTCCGACCTCTAAATGTGTGCTGTGGTGTGTGCACCCACACATCCATCAATGCAATAGCAAATGACTTTTTAGAGAAAGGAGATCGTTACTAGAAATTGGTCATTAACATCAACTGTGTGCAGAACACTGTGATATCCACCTGGTGTGCGTGGTTTTCTCTTGGTGAAAGTTGAAGGCTACAATTACCAGTGCAGATCCACTCACTTCTTACTAGCTAAGTAAATTATTGACGTTTAAACACAACTTTCTCATTCTTGATTTGTATAAACATCATCCCCTACTCCTTTGAAGTGCTGCTGCAAAGGTGAAATGGGGTCATCAACGTGAGGTGTTAATATATCACTGGATATGACTCCAAAGAGACTGTAGTACCAGAATACTAAGACAAGTGAAACTGATGTTTGCAGACTTTTGACTTCAAGGTTAAAGTACCCAACATTCTTTAACTTGGTTAAACAGAATGGGTGGTAATCTCTGAAGCTTCAGCAAAAAAAATTATTGGAAATATATGGTTACTGAGGTTCAGAGAGTACAAATCCCTACCACCAAGCATGAGGACTTGTGTTCAATTAGAGCCACACTATGGAAAGAGAAAACCAACTCTTGGAAGTTTTTCTCTGAGCTACACACACACACATACACACACACACACACACACACACACACACACACACATGGTACACTCATACACATGACACACACATGTAAATAATTTTAAAAAAGCTAAAAATTTGAAATGAAACTTTTAAAATTTTAGTAAAGGGTATGTATTAATGTGTTAGTTATTTAAATACAAGTTAATAACAAAAGGGGTTGTGGAAAAGCCCTGTCCTGTCCTAACATTGTTGTTGTTGCTGTTTTGCTGTTGTTATTGTTGAGGGTGAGGGTGGTGGTGGTGGGTTTCGTTTTTGTTTTTTGTCAACTTGACACAAGCTAGAGTTTTCTGGAAAGGGGAACCTCAAGTGAGGTTCAATGCCCCTATAAGATGGCCCACGGGCAAGTTTGTAGGGCATTTTCTTAATTAATGATTGCTTTAGAAGGGCCCAGGCCACTACAGGTGCTACCACCCTGGGCAAGTAGTCCTGGGTGGCGTAAGAAAGCACAATGAGCAAGACATGGGAACAAGCCAGCAAATGGCACTCGGCGCTCTGCCATGCTCCTGCCTTGAGCTCTGCCCTAACTTTCCTCAGTGACTGAGCAATATAGGGATGGATGAGCCAAAAAATCCCTTCCTCCACAGGGTGCTTTTGGTTGTGGTGTTTTATCTCAGCACTAGAAGCATAACTAAAACAAACTCTTACAGACTAACCATTTGTATTTTTCTGGAATTATCTTCTGGTCGTGGTCCTGCTTTTACTCAGTGTTTGCAAAGGACCAAAGATACATAGCAAAGTCATAAAAATGTCACGTCTCTCTGACCCGGCATCCTCTTAGTGTCACAGGTCCCTCTTTCTTAACTTATGCCTTACGTCACTGTAAAACACTTTCTTTGGTCACAACACTGACAATCTCTATTGAACAAATAGTAAAACATCAAGTCGTTGATAATTCATGTCATTAACCACTCTGTGTTCCCAGGGTTAACTTATGCCTTAATGAATGAAGGACTTATGGAAAAGCTGAAATGTATCATTTATCTTATTCATATTTGGAGTAGTATTAATATATTTTCAGGAATCTATATGTTATATATATTTTCAGGAATCTAATATATGTTAGGAATTTTAGGCAACATATAAGCCTCATGTGTGACACATATAAACCATGATTTACTTTTTGGTTATTGCATTCATATATCCTCCTTGGCTGCTAGAGAACAAAGAGCTAGGCAGGGATGCAGAGGCTCCAAAGCCTTCAGAGTCTCACAGACACAAGAACCTGACAAAGCTAACACGAAGGGCAACAGCCCAGAGGAGCAGGCAGGCCTATAATCCCCACTACTTGTAGGCTGAGGCAGGAGGATTTCAAGTTAAAGTCTGTCTGGCCGGGCGATGGTGGCGCATGCCTTTAATCCCAGCACTCGGGAGGCAGAGGCAGGCGGATCTCTGTGAGTTCGAGACCAGCCTGGTCTACAGAGCTAGTTCCAGGACAGGCTCCAAAGCCACAGAGAAACCCTGTCTCGAAAAAACCAAAATAAATAAATAAATAAAGTCTTTCTGAGCTATGGGGTGAGTTTAAGACCAACCTGGTTACCGTATTGAGATCCTGTGTCAAGAGAGTGAGGGGGAGGCTAGGGACATAGTTTAGTGGCAGAGCACATGTTAAGGACCCAGTTCAGTTCCCAGAACCCCAAAACATAACATTAAAAAAAAGCCTTGAGTGATCAGAAAGAGGAAGGGCAGGGGGAAGACAAGGGAGAACGAGAACGATGAAGGCAGAGGAGGCCTGGCACCTGATGAATTACACAAGCTGGATCTTTATTCACGTGTGATGGTAGAGGAGCATCAGTTAACTGCCAATAACGGTTTCCAAAGAACTTAGAAGCAACATCCTAAGCTGCCTTGAAAAATATCATTAGAAAAAGAAAAGATCTCAAGGCTATGGCGACTTTTCCTAGATGAGATTATTTTCCCACTCATTCTTATGGGTCCTAAGGAAACTTTTGTCCCTTTATTATCTGGTGTAAAATCGAAATCATCCCGAGGACAACGAGGCAAGTCCCAATGGGGTTTCAACTTGTCGCAACCGTCAACAAGCAGAAGCCGAACGTAAGACTTTAATCTGTCGACCAGCCAGTTTTCTAAACCTGCCAGTAATTCTATGAATCCACCTGTGGAAAAAGGTCAGCAAAAGCAAAGGCCTCGTTGCACAAGTGGATACCACGTTGCTTCCTTTGCCAACAAGGCAGGGGGAAAAGAAAGAGCTCCATTGTTTCTGTAGGTTGACCTAGCAGCTTCTTGGGAAGGGTTTCTTTCCACTAATTTAGTAGATGAGATAGAATAGAGTGAAATAACAGTTTTAAGGGAGAAGCGCTTCAAAGTAGAACCTAAGTACAGTAAAGCTGAGCTGACCTGGGTTTGAATCCTGGCTCTGAGCTGCCAGCAAATCAGCTTAACCCTGTAGGACTCAGTCTCCTCGCTCTGAGGAGACAAGGGTGAAAGCACTCCAACTCAGACTGCTTCTTGAATTCAGCCCCCAACGCTCTCTCCTTCGATTGCAACAAAGGTCCGAAATCAGAACGGCTGCAGGAAAACTCACAGCTAGCTGTAGCCATCTGTCTGAGTCTAGGGTATGAGTGCAAACAGCATTTGCTATTTCTGCGAAGTGCACTTCAAGTGAGGATGTGGCTTCTTTGCTCTTCCTCTTCCCTCTAGGTTATAGGCACCATGGCAAGAGCTCAGCACCCTCCTTTGCCTCTGAGATGGCCTTGGGAATGAAAGCTACGGGAACCAGGGGAACTGAAAGAAGCTGAATCCCTGCTGACCCTTTAGCATCAACCCAGAACTGACTTCTGAACCCCTCAAATGGGAAAAATAAATAAACTGACCAGAACTGGCAGGTGGGAGAATTTAAACTCCCTCTCAGTCCGCTAGTCTTAATTGGTAACACTCCTGCCAAAGAAAGGCTTTGAGATCCAAACAGATTCTGTGCCAGTTGTATGATAAGCAAGTAATAGGTGATTATGGTCACTAGTAGTGTAGCATTATTAGTTGAGATAAATAGGTATGCGATACCATTTCCCTTTCAGGTTAGTGGCACCGGGTAATTATAAAAGCATTCATCAATGTATATACTCTATCCTGGAAAGCAATTTCAAGTGTATCTGAGAGTAATCATTGCCGTGATGAACCACCATGACCAAAAACAACTTGGGAAGGTAAGAGTTAATCTGGCTTATATTTCCAGATAATAGTCCCTCATTGAGAAAAGTCGGGGCTGGAACTCCAGTGGGACAAGAATCTGGAAAAGAAGGCTGATACAGAGACCTGCAGGGGCTGCTTACTACCTGCTCCTCCTCCTTGCAATCACTCATTAGGAAAATGTTCTAGAGCCAGATCTTGTGGAGGCATTTTCTCAGTTGAGGTTCCCTCCTTTCAGATGGCTCTAGCTCGTGTCAAGTTGACATAAGACTAGCCAGCACGAAGTAAGAATAAATTACCTGCAGCCAAGGGAAGAGGTTAGAATGGACCTGGAATAGCTCCTGATCCCCATGGTAACCACATGCTTCCTTCACCAAGTGTTGTCTAGTGTTCGCGGTGTGAAGGATTCGAATGGTAATGAGAGTTTTAAAATAGAAAATAAAGAGTGTGTGTGTATGTCTGTGTTTGATTTTTTTATATAAAAATCTTTAAATTGGCTTTCCTTTTTGCTAATAATGGTTTCAATGAACAAGAATGTAACACACATATGTTCAAAAGTTTTAAAAGGGGGAATATACTCATATAGCTCAAAACAAGGACTGTTATTGTGTTTGTTTTGTACATAAACAATGTATAATTTCTCAGCAGATAGTGTCAAGAGTCACTTAAAACCGAAAACTCACCTAGGTGGTGGTGGCACACACCTTTAATCCCAGCACTCAAGAGGCAAACACAGATAGATCTCTAAGTTCAAGGTGACCCTGACTACCAAGTAAGTTCTGGGAAGGCAAAGGATGTATTTAAAAAAAAAAAAACTGTCCTAAAAAAAAAAACAAACAAAAAAACAACAAAGCTGGTCAGTGGTGGTGCGTGCCTTTAATCCCAGCACTTGGGAGTCAGAGGTGGATCTCTGGGAGTTCAAGGCCAGCCTGGTCTACAGAGTGAGTTCCACGACAGTCACAGCTAAGATGAAAACCTATCTCAGAAAAAAAAATAATAACAAAAAAACCCCTGATAACTCTATTATCAAACACACCAGTGTTTATGTTTACACCATAAGAGATAATAAACTCAAAGTATACCAGCACTGAAAAAACATAAAAATCACCTGTCAGTTCAGTACCGTTTCCACTACTAACAAGTTGATGCTGAGCAAGGTCAGGTCAGATTTTGAGCTTCAAAACTACTTCCTCTTTCCGTACTTGTTGTGACGCCTCACTATGCGAGAGCAACACTAATAGGAAACTGCCTGGCTAACGTATTGACTTAGCAGAACCGACTTTCCATTAACAGGGTGAAGACGACTGCACGGCCAACTTTGTCCCACATGCTTGGCACACGCTTGGTTCCCACTGTGCGGCATAATTATACTCCATTATATGATTCAGTTGAACTGCAATGTTGGCCATGAAAGGGAAATACAGGTCAGTCTACTAAAATCCAAGTTTCCCATTAGAGAAATGCAGGTGACGACAGTTCTTCATGCTGAGACTGTAGTCAATTTCCAACTGCTACTCTTACCTCGAAAACACATGAAAATATTCGAAAATGCTATGAGTGAATTATTCACTCCTGAAAACCAGGCATCAGTATGTCATCAAGGTACAATCCGTTCTCATTATGGACCTCTGCGACCACAGCTCACTGTAACATATGGACTCGGACATTCAACCTATTAAAACTCAGGGGACAACTGAGTAAAACAATGTCTTCCTCTTCTTATATGAACATGTGGGATGACTGAACTCGTAATCCACCTGAGATCAGTTTTGGAGGCTCCACATCTGAGTCCAGTATATATTTTTGTTCATTTGTTTGTTTTGTTTTGTTCTTTGAGACAGAGTTTCTTTGTGTAGCTCTGGCTGTCCTGGAGGTAGCTCTGTAGACCAGGCTGGCCTTGAACTCACAGAAACCCGCACGCCTCTGCCTCCCAAAGGCTGGGATTAAGGGCTTGTGCCACCACTGCCCTGCAGTCCAGCATATTTTAAGAGATTAATGTATAAACCCCTTTATAGCTGTCAAATAAAAGTTACACAACAGCTCTCTTCCATCGCTACACTTGGGCACGGCAGCAATTCTTTTCTGCCCTCATCTGTGCACGCGTGGTTTGTTTTCTTAATCTTCAGTCTTCCTGTGTTTCATAATACATCTGGGAGTGTTTTCCTATTTGGTTTATGTAATTTTATTTGTAAGTGTTCAGACATGCTGGCCTCAGCTTTGGGGGGATTTACCAACTAGTATTTCTAATAACTAGGAAAAATAGTAAAACATGGAAACGGAAATTACAATCTGAAACAATGTCTTAGGGTCTATGGCCTGTGTTCCTTATAGCCTTGTCAACATGATTTGGGAAAAGGTTACTATTCTTTCTAAGTGGATGCCTTGTACCTAGTACAAAGGAGCCATTTAATTGGATCCTATTTCATGGGGATGCACATACAGACACACACAATCACAAGGGCTAGATGCACACGTGTAAGTCAGGGGACAGCCTTTGGGAGTCATTTTTTCCCTTCCACTATGGGTTTTGGGCATTGAACTCAGGCCATGATGACTTACCTGCTAAGCCACCTCACCAGTCCCAATAATCAGTTTTAAAATTCCAGCAAGAAAAGAAAAACTGCAAATGACCTAGTGCTGTACAGAAAATGTCTGATTTGTCATATTCTAATATAAAATGAGTCAGCATCATTTTTGTTGTTTTATTTTTAAGTTTGAAAACACTTCATTAGACTTTAAAAGAAAAACCGTAGGTATGCACAGAACAGAAAAACAAAGAAGAGAAACTTTAAAAGCCATGCCATTTGAGTTTAGCTGGCATGTTCAACTACTTGGCAGACAGGCAGCCACATGGCAGAGAGAGGAGCTTGAGAAATAAGGAAGCCAAAATGCCAGAGAAACCATACTTGGGCTCTGGTCAACGTCCAAAACAAAGAAAAGAAAAGGAAAAGGTTGTGGCCCTGTAGTAACTTCCAACACCAATTTGAAAGAATCAGGACTCGAGCCAAATAAAGCTGTACATGCCTTTAACCCAGCACTCTGGAGACAGAGACAAGTGGATCTCTGAGTTCAAGGCGACGTAGGTCTACGCAGTAAGTACCAGGCCACAAAGGACTAAGTAGTGAGACCTTGTTCAAGAAAACAAAACAAACAAACAACAACAACAAAAAAAAAAACAGAAAGAGAATCAGGTTTTGTTCAACTTTACCCCAACCTAATTATTTCAGAAGGTCCTGAGTTATCAGGTATATCCTTTGTGGGGATTTACCAAAGTAGCCAATTATATTAAAACAAACAAAAAGCACATACCTTTAAAGCAAAAGTGATGACGGAGGGATAATTACTAGACTATAGAAAAAAAGAAGAATATGTTTTCCTTAAAGTAGTATAGTTTGGAAACAAAAAAGATACATTTATCTGAACCTGTAAAAACAGAACAAAAGAGATGGGGAGGAAAGGAAATCTCTATTTCTTGGCCTATAAGTATTCCAAAGTAAACATATTCAATACTCTTTTCTCAATATCAGTATCTTATTAACAGTTGGAATTAAAACTTACCCACTTTCTTTTCTATATTTTATTTTTATATGTGTGTAGTCTCTGTCAGTCTGTCAGTCTCTTGAAGAGCAAGAAGGTAAGAAGACTTAACCACTGAGCCATCTCAATAGCCCTGCCCCAGTTTTTTTTTTAACTCAAACCAAGCACTTTATCATTTGGCCATCTTCGACCAAACTCACCTGTTTCTGTCTCAGACCCTGCATTGCCTTCTCCAGTATTCCTAACAGAACAAATTCCAAGTGTCAATCTGAAAATCTACTTTACCTAAGAGGAATGATTCTTATTTCCTTCGATAATTGACAGAAGACTTAAACTGTTAGAGAAATGGGAATCATATAAAATGAGTGAATCCAGTTATCTCAGTCTACAGGTGACATACTTGGTGGCCAGTGAGTGCCAACTCAGGGGGCTGGAGAGATGGCTCAGTGGTTAAGAGCACTTGCTACTCTTGCAGAAGATCTGAGTTCTATCCCCACTACCCAAATGGTGGCTCGCAGCCATTCATAATGCTAGTTTCAGGTGATCCAATGATCTCTTCTGACTTCCATGAGCTTTTGCACACCGGTGGTACACATACATACACTCAGGTACACATATACGAAACTAAAATAATTTTTAAATGCTTGTTTCTCGAAGATCATACACTCATTCAGCCCAGAACAGAACTGGTCTCTGCCTCCATCTCCAGTGCTCTCTCCCACTCACCTCAGATCATGACCCATATAGACTCTTTCTTTCCAGGCAACTCAATTCAAGTCTTAGGTCTTTTTCACCACTGGATGCTTTTGTTTATGCCTTTTTTTATTTTGTAGGTTTTTACACCCAATTTCTCCAAAAGTTTTTAAAAATTCTATTACCAATTTCAACTATTATTTCTGCCATCTGACTTTACCTAAATAATTTGCATGATTATAGTAATAAGAGTTCCAGAATTCATATGCAAATGGAATCTCTCTCTCTCACTCACACACACACACACACACACACACACACACACACCTGCTAAGAAGACTCCAGTGAGAGAAGCCAAACCAATGTCAGCAAACAAATTGTCCCCTCAGAGGATCATTGAGGATTTTCAGGGAGGTTTAGTCACAATGGATAAGACAGGTCAAGGTGCCCTCAGATGCCATGCACACTGTTAGACTTCTCATCATTGTGACCAGATGCCTAAGAGAACCCATTTGTGATTGGCCAGCTGCATTTGCTTCTGTGTGGCAGTTAAAGCTGAGTCATGGGGGGGGGGGGGGTAAAGTTTCTCACTTCCTGGCTTCCAGGAAACAGAACAAGAAAATGGGAACAGGAAGAGGCCAGAACCTAGGTGTACTATTCAAGATATTTTGCAGAAACACATCCTCGGGTGTGGCCCCACCCTACATTATTCTACCACCTCCTTGTAGACCTATCAATGGGCTAAAAAGCATAGACTGGGTTGCAATCTAATTCTGGAACTCCCCTCCCAGGCACACACTCAGAGTGTGCTTTACAAGGTTATCTGAACTCAAAATGAATGAACGAATAAATAAATAAATAAATAAATAAATAAATAAATAAATAAATAAATAAACAAACAAACCACATGTTCTCCCCCATATACTGCTCCTAGCCCATAATGTATACATGTGTCTTAGTTAGGCTTCTGCTGCTATGTTAAAACATCATGACCTAGCCGGGCAGTGGTGACACACACCTTCAATCCCAGCACTCGGGAGACAGAGGCAGGTGGATCTCTGTGAGTTTGAGGCCAGCCTGGTTTACAAGAGCTAGTTCCAGGACAGGATCCAAGGCTACAGAGAAACCCTGTCTCGAAAAACAAAACAAAAACCAAATCAAAAAAATAAAAACATCATGACTGGGCAGGAAAGGGTTTATTTCACCTTACACTTCCAAGTAACAATCCATCACTGGGAGAAGTTAGAGCAGAAACTCAAGCAGGAAGCAGAGACCTCAAACATGGAAGAATGTTGTTAGGTTCGCTCTATCTACCTACTTTCTTATACAACTCACGACTACCTACCTGACCAGGGATAGTACTACCCAAAATGGACTGGGCCCTTCTACATCAATCATCAACCAAGAAAACACCCTCCAGGCTTCTCTATAGGTTAATCTGATAGGGTATTTTTTCAATTAAGGTTCCTTCTTCTCAAATGACTTTAACTTGTATCAAGCTGACAAAAAAATAAATACAACATTATACATGTATGTATATAAACAGGTATAACTCAAGGTATAGTTTGAGATATAAAAGGAGAACAAGAGAGGATAATATCAGGGTCTTGGGGTTTCTGTTGCTGTGAAAAGATACGAGTACCATGGCAACTCTTACAAAGGCGACATTTAATTGGGTAGCTCACTTAGTGTTTCAGAGGTTCAGTCCATTATCATCATGATGGGGAGCATGGCAGCATGGACAGACATTGTACTGGAGAAGGAGCTGAGAGTCCTACCTACATCTTGCAGGCAGCAGGAAGTTGACTGGGTGGCAACCTGGGCATAAGAAACCTCAAAGCCCACCCCCACAGTGACACACTTCTTCCAACAAGGCTACATCCACTCCAACAAAGTCACACCTCCTAATAGTGCCACTCCCTATGAGATTATGGGGCCCATTACATTCAAACAACCACAATAAGGTAATGATCAAGGCCAGAGATAGCAAACAGAGCTGTGCCATGAAAACAGTATAGAAAACTAATGTTTTTCTTCTCATTTCAATGCTCTGAGGCTTTTTTTTTCCTTTGTCATGATGAATAAATGAAAGAAATGCAACTGAAGGACTGGACTGATTGCCCAACAGATAAAAGCACATGACTGCTCTCTTGTAGGGGACCAGAGTTCGGTTCCCAGTACCCACTCTGGCTAATTCCCAACCACCTGTAGCTCCAGCCCCAGAGAATCCAATACCCCTTTAGTGCCTTCACTCACACATGCACACACATATACACATGAACACACATATAATTTTTTTAAATGTCTTAAATGTAATTGATAAAGCAAGTATAAAACTCTAAGCGAACCTCCATTGTACCAGGATGGCCATTCTAACTGCATCGAATTGGGACTGGGCAGCATCAGAGTGGCTCCCTTAACTAGCTATGTGGTGTTTTTATTTGTGAGCTAATTAGAAAAAAAAAAGGAATGTGTGCTTTCCTAATCCTCCGGGTTCTTCTTAATCCGATTGAGTTGATAGTTAAGACCAATAACCACACTCACCAAGACTGTTTCCATGACAATGGAAAGAAGCATAATGAGTGGTCAGTAGGAAGCACTTTCTCTATGAGGTCAAAAATGACTCTGGAAGTTGCATATTTCCTGAGTTACACTATTTGTGTCAATTCAAAGCACACAACCCAAACTGACTCGTGTATTTCTTGTTGGTTGTTCTGTTGGCCAAACCATAATACTGTCAGTGGGCCCATTGCAGCTACCATGGGAGACAGCTTAGATGCAGAAGTAATTTAATGAACTTCCTTGTTAAAGAGAGCCACTTTTAAGGATCATCAGAAAACAATTATAAAACAAGTGTCCCAGGTGGCTTTTTCTTCAGTGTTTAAGTGCATTCTTGAATATCGGACATATTATGTGCTTACATATTAAATTCCACCAAGACAGAAAATAATTGAATGTCTCTGCAATAAGCCTCCTTAAAACAAGACAAAGACAGCGTATTTATTTAGATTTGTCTATGCCAGAAATGTTCTGTGATCACCCACTCTCAGAAAAAATAGTACCTTGCGATGAATCCCAAGTTTCCAAGACATGATTTTTTGAGCAGCAGAAAAAAATAATGTAGTTATATAAAAAGATTTTGTAGGGCCAACAACATAGCTCAGTGAGCAAGGGCACTTGCCGCAAGCCTGGCAACCTGTGTTCATCTTCCAGAACCAACATCCTAGGAAGAGAAGGTGAACTCTCGTTTGTCCTCTGACCTCTACATGCACAGCACGGCATGTGTGCACCCACACACGTCTGCAGAGGGAGGAAGAATGAATCAACTTAAACAGAGGGTTTTGGTATGTCAGAAAGTTTCAAAAGGACTTTCCATGTGGATTAGGAAACATACAGAAGCCGGGGGCCTGTGGGCGATGCACAGCTTGGGAAAGAATGGGGACTTCCCATGGCTGTCACAGCAGATACCATCCCTACAGAACAGCGGAGCGGCTTTGGCCTTTTCGATAACTTGAGTTAATTAATAATAAACTTTAAGGTACTATATTCAAAAATATTTTGAAAACTATAATGGCATTAATTTAATATATGTATATATTTGTCACAAAGCACCAAATATAAAAATAAAGTGGTTAAAAGGGAAAGCTTAGCTGGGATTGCACTAAATGATTCTGAGCTACCCAGCAGTCAAAACAAGTAGAAATCAATATATTCTTTTATTCTGCTCTGATAAAGGAAAGCATACAAATTCTTTCCCTCTTTTTTTTTTTGGTTCTTTTGGTTTTTTATTTTGTTTTGTTTTGTTTTTTCAATACAAGGTTTCTCTGTAGCTTTGGTGTGGAACTAGCTCTTGTAGACTAGGTTGGCCTCAAACTCACAGAAATCAGGTGTGCGCCACCACCACCCAGCTATGGAAAGCATACAGGTTCTTATTCAAGTTACTTTTCCTGATATTAAGTCACTGTAGTGAGTGTATATGAATGGGAAAATAACAGATATTGGCTAGTAAGAGGTCAAAGTATTCAACTACTATTTTGAAGCTCCTGGGGGCGGGGGGGGGCATTTCTCAAGGTTTTGTTTTGTTTTGTTTTGTTTGTTTGTGGCTGGGTTTTTTTGTTGTAGCCTTGACTGCCTGCCCTGGAACTTACTCCGTAGACCAGATTGGCCTCAAACTCACGAAGATCCACTTGCCTCTGCCTCCCAAGTGCTGGGATTAAAAGCATGTGCCACCTCCGTCCTTGCATTTTTAACAGTCTTGATATGTAGCCCTGGCTGTCCTGGAACTGACTATATAGATCAGGCTGCCCTTAAATCTGTGGCAAGCTTCCTGCCTCTGCTTCCTAGGGGTTGGAGGTCACATTTCAAGCATTTCTTAATGGAAATTTTAATAGGAACTGTCATGGGGCTGTCTGAGCTAGTGCTGGGTTCTTCATAAACTCTTCAAGAAGAACTTGTCAGGGGCCAGGCGGTGGTGGCACACACCTTTAATCCCAGCACTTGGGAGGCAGAGGCAGGCGGATCTCTGTGAGTTCGAGGCCAGCCTGGTCTACAAGAGCTAGTTCCAGGATAGGCTCCAAAACCACAGAGAAACCCTGTCTCGAAAAGCCAAAAAAAATAAAAATAAAAACTTGTCAGGGACTCAGCTTAAAGACATCAGAGCAAAACTAGAAAGACAGCTCAGTGCTTACCAGGCAAATGAGAGGCACCAGGCAAAGTTGGATACGCCGGGCAAGGCAGCTAGAAAAACTGGGCAAAACTATGGGCTTCAGCTTCAGGAAGAGAGAGTCTTAGACTCTCAGAAAATAAAATGGAAACTGAGGAAGATAACCAGTGTCAAGCTCTGGCCTCCATGTTCACAGGTGTCTCCACAAATATGCACCCAATCATATACATATGCAAGCGTGTGCATGTAAACACACACAGAGAGAGAGGGAGGGAGGGAGGGAGGGAGGGAGGGAGGGAGGGAGAGAGCTGACAGAAACCAACATTTTTGAGTGCTAGTTGACTTGGAAGATTAGGGATGCATTTCCCCCACGGTCTCCCTCAGTTATGAACTGTTGACATTTCTGTTTTGGTACCAGTAAATAAGACAGATAGAGCGACATCAGTCACTGTGTTTTATTACATTAACATTTCTCTAAAGGCTTCCAGGCCCAAGTGAACTTGTTGCAAAGTTAAATTGTATTGTTGAAAATGAAGGGAACAAATTTAAAAAAAAAAATGAAAGATTCTGTGGTCTTTAGATAAAAGGACTAATCTCACTCTACAGAAAAGATCCATACATGAGCCTTCAATCGGAGAAAAAAAAATTCCCAAAAGAATTTTCTTCATGTAATGATTCAGGTAAACACAACTTTAATCACACACACACACACACACACACACACACACAAAAGAATTTTATTCAACTTAAAGATTGCCATGGGATGTGTTGCATGAATTATCTGCAAGAGGGGAAAAAAGCTTTAGCTTTATATATGAGAATACCCATGATATCATACTTAGATGCTTCTCAAAAACGACTTTCATCTTTGTTAGGATGTGACTTCCACTTGAGGTATTTGTTTCCACCCACATCTTATCTACAGGTCCCAGCCTTTCTGCTTTGACTCAGGTCTTCTGTCTGCAGATTCTTATTGAATATGCAAATATATAGAGCTGTATCATAATGGAGACTCAACACATGTTGGAACTGGCTGGCCTTGCCTTCCTTCTAGTAAGGCTCCCTCAGGATCAGGCCAGAGCATTTTTTTTATTGAGTTATACATTTTTCTCTGCTTCTCTCCTTTCCTCTCCCCTCCAACTCTCTCCTGTGGTCCCCATGCTCCCAATTTACTCAGGAGATCTTATCTTTTTCTACTTCCCATGGAGATTACATCCATGTATGTCTCTCTTAAGGTCCTCATTGTTGTCTAGGTTCTCTGGGGTTGTGAATTGTAGGCTGGTTTTCTTTGCTTTATTTCTCCCCTCCAAGTACTAACCAGGCCAGACCCTTCTTAGCTTCCGAGATCAGACGGTATGGCCGTAGACTCTTTGCTTTATTTCTAAAAGCCACTTATGAGTGAGTACATATGACATTTGTCTTCCTGGGTCTGGGTCTCATTCAATATGATGTTTTTTAGATCCATCCATTTGCCTGCAAATTTCAGGATGTCATTATTTCTCTCTGCTGTGCAGTACTCCATTGTGTAAATGTACCACATTTTCCTTATCTATTCTTTGGTGGAGGGGCATTTAGGTTGTTTCAAGGTTCTGGCTATGACAAACAATGCTGCTATGAACACAGTTGAGCACATGTCCTTGTGGTACAATTGAGCATCCTTTGGGTATATACCCAAAAGTGGTATTGCTGGGTTTTGAGGAAGGTTTTTTCCTAATT
This sequence comes from Microtus pennsylvanicus, assembly GCF_037038515.1. Taxonomy (NCBI): domain Eukaryota; kingdom Metazoa; phylum Chordata; class Mammalia; order Rodentia; family Cricetidae; genus Microtus; species Microtus pennsylvanicus. The sequence continues at coordinate 38,183,391 of NC_134585.1, forward strand.
TTCTAAGAAACTGCCATGGCATCATTTTATGTACACATTTTACATCCAATTTTATGTACAATCCTTCTTTCTATGTAATAAACTCTTTGAGGACACACAATGTGTTTTATATATCCTAGTATCTTCAGTGCAAGTCCCAGAACATGCACAGAAAAAACTAACAAAAGTAAATAATTGCCGGGCGGTGGTGGCGCATGCCTTTAATCCCAGCACTCAGGAGGCAGAGGCAGGCGGATCTCTGTGAGTTCGAGACCAGCCTGGTCTACAGAGCTAGTTCCAGGACAGGCTCCAAAGCCACAGAGAAACCCTGTCTCGAAAAAAAAAAAGTGAGTAATTGGCCTAATGAATAGTCATCTAGTTCATGAGTTATTCCTTCTTTTTCTGTTATATTGTAGTCATGTCCAATACTACTACAATATAGAGGCTATAAACGCCTAAAATGGGACTGGCTAGATGGCTCAGCGTTTAAGATCACTGGCTGCTCTTCCAGGGGTCCTGAGTTCAATTCCCAGCAACCACATGGTGGCTCACAAACATCTGTAATGAAATCTGGTGTTCTCTTCTGTCATGCAGGCAGGACAGTGTATATATAATAAATAAATCTTTTTAAAAAAATGCCTAAAATGCCTTATATGATGCATATGGTGTTATAAAATGTTTACTTTGTCTTCACATCTGCAGAATGTATGACAGGATACTCAACACAAACATCTTAGCGAGGAATTGCTTTAGCTTCAGGCTTCCAGTGCTTCCATTCAGACTCTTGGCCCTGCGTACTTGGGCAGAAGACGACAGTGGCAGGGCATGAGCAAGGTCTCCTCTCATGGCAGACAGGAACCAGAGAAAAGGGTGCAGGCAAGGGTCAGCCTTGCAATGCATACCCCCAGTAGTTTACTCCCTCCAACCAAACCCCACCTCCGACAGTTTCCACGAGCCCGAAAAAGGACCACCAGAAACCAGGCATGGTGGAGTACTACAGCACTCAGGAGGCAGAGTCAGGTGAAGATCCTAATAAATAAATAAAAAGTTTTAGAGAGCTACCAGTTGGGGAATAGGGCATTTAACTCATGAGGCTGTGGGAAGGGGGGGGGGTGGTCATTGCATTTACAAGACAACCACTGCATAATGCTGCCCATACATTAGGCATATACATTTTAGAGCTACCTCGGGACTGACTTCTACCTTTCGCTGTGAAAGCTGAGGCTCCCAGAGCTTTACTAACCTTTTCTGGTCACATCAGATAGTGATTTCCAGGAGTCTGACAGGTGCTCTTTTCACTTCCCCTGCATGGGCTCTCAGGAAGCCCATGATGATGGCAAAGAAGAGTTCACCTGAGAGACAGCTCTTTTTCCCCATCGGGGACTCACTTCCACCTCAGGCAGAAGCTGAAGGAATGACTCACAATTCCCAGCAACAGTGCCAGCTTGGGCGCTGCAGTTCTGACCAGGAGGGTGATGATCACACCAGGGAGTCAGATGTCTGCTGGATTTAGAAAAGGCTCTAAGGGTCATAAAGGGAATCAACATCACTAAAGGCTGTTTGCTGTACCGTGTCTCCTGCAGCATCTCTCCCCAGTCTTCAACCCAGCCAGGAGCATGGCTGCCAGAGGAGGAAGGACAGCAAGTGAGAGGTAGGTGTGACTCTCTCCCTTCCCCTCTTCCCACCCTAAAAGCAGTCAGGTTTCTGGCACTCTCTACAGAGGATGCATAGTCTAGACTGCTATCTTATAATAAAAGAATTTAACAACTTCAAAAAGCATTTATGTAGTTCAGACAGATGCTGAGTTTTTCTAGAGTTTAAAATATTAAGCCAGGCCTGGTACTTTATAGGTTTGTAATCACAGCTAAGAAAGCTCAGGCAAAAGGATTTCAAGTTCAAGGGCAACAGGGGCAATTTAGTGAGACCCTGTCTCAAAATTCTAAGTTAAAGAAGGCTGGACACACACCTCTGTGAAGAAGCACTTGCCAAGCACCGTGAGGCCCTAGGCTGAATTTCCAGGCTGTAAATAACAATATCTCCTTGTCTTTTCTTACCATGCGATACATAAAATGTCTATTTACAAGGCAAACATTGGATTAGAACAAAGATCTAAAAGAGAATGTCCCTTTTCAGTTAAAGCTAATATCATTGCCCAAACTTTTAAGCAGATTGACCAGATTGGTTCGCATCTTTCCCACCTGGATCCATTCCTACCTCACCCCTCTTCCACCTTTTTGCTAACAGAGTGAGCCTCCCTTTCTGCCTCTCTTTCCTCTAATTTTCCTCCTGTTCTTTCCCTTGTGGGGAGGCATTCTAACCATTTAATGAACTCATTTGTTTGTTAGATTTACTCTTAAAGTTAATTTGAACAGCCTGTTTGCATAAAATAAACATCAGAAAATGAAATTTTTAATGAACAAGGCTAAAAGAGCTATCCATTTTGTTGCTTACTAAGGTCACTCTAACAGCAGAGTATTAGGTTCAGTTGTTCTGAGAAACGTCTCACCCACCCACACCATATGTCAGACAAATATGTACTCATTATGAGCTGACAGGAACTGTCAAAGGTCTAAAAATGAATTGATTTTAAATATAAAGCCAGGCATCATAGCTCATATCTATAAACCTAGAATATAGGTTCATACCTATACTCCTGTACTGAGAAAGCAGGATGGCTGCAAGTTCAGGCCAGTGTGGCCTACACTGTGAGACAAAGAAAAGTCAGCATTGACCAGTAAGTCAATATCCTATTAGAGAAATAGGATATTTTGCTATTATAAATTATTATGTAGTCTGTCTGCTTACCATTATTTTAGTATCTTTATAGGAGGACTATGAGCACTGTTTTATTTTTTGAAAAAAAGAAAATTAGCATCATAAAGATTAACTGTTGCTTGAGATACCACAAAGATAACAATAGTACGGATTCCTAAAAATGAGTAAATTTTAAAAATATATCAATCCAAGCAAACTGGCAGAGAGAAGTCAAACTGGAGCCATGCAAAATGATGTAATGATGAAACACAATCATTAACACAGCCACGAGGCTAATTACTTAACACTCTTTCTCATCTACTGGAGTCAGCAAATTTATCCCAAGGTGAAGCAAAGGTAGAAGTGGAGCCCTGTCAGCGGAGAGCCGTGGGACACAGCTACAGACAAAGCCAGCCTGAGAAAAAGACCCACAAGCTCAATATTGAACTCATCCGGTGATGCTGGAAGACATCCAGAAAAGGTGTGCCTGCTTTTCATTTGCAAGTCTATAGTTTAACTCAGTGCCCCAAGATGCTCCAGGTAACCTGGGAGCCTCAGGCACTGGACACAAATGGCCACTTGCTAAAGTCATGCCCCAGCTGCCAAGCTTGATGACTTGACCATGAGGACTCACGTTGTGGACAGAAACAACTGAATCCCACATATTGTCCTCACATTCCCATGGGCACACATGTAGGACTGTGTGGGGGTACATAGACATACACAGAATTAATGAACATGTAATTAATTAAATATATTTACATCCAAACTCCTGAAATTTCTAGGTATTTTTTTTTTGAAGGAAAATCCTTGAGTGAAACTGGAAGCAGGCTTGGAGGCACAGCCCTGAAATCGCACACTCGTGCAGCTGACACACGAGTGTCTCTAATTCAGGACCAGCCTGGGCTGCGTAGTAAGACTCCAGGGCCAAAGCAAATTCTCTGAGGAAAAAAATCATAATGGAAGATAGATATTTTACTTTTAATGATAAAATTATATTTGCTTATTAATAATTAGTACATAGCACGGGTGATATGTGCCTCCTACATTCATTAGAACCAGGGAGTGTCAAAGCATTGACGGAAAGAAGCCGCCAATGCTGCCTTTATAGAACAGATACAGTGGCTCATGACTGTAGTACCGCATCACTACCAGGATCAGTGTGAGACCCTGAAAGAAAGAGCAGAGAGGGAGTGTGGGAGAAGGAGAGGGACAAGAATGAAAAAGACTGAAGCGTCAAAAGAAGTGTCCTTTATTTTCCACTTTAAAGAACGTGATAGAAAAGAAGATAGGAAAATATATATTGTGGCACGAACAGCATCTTGATCTCATACTGAGGGCTTTTAAAGAATAGCAATTACAAAACTGTGGAATTTGTCTGCTTCTTCTTAGAACTGAGGCTATTTAGCATTTATAGCTGTTGTGTGGTTGATGAATTAGAGTGTGTGGGTTACAAAGAATACCAAAGTAGAATAACTGAGTCTTACATTCTGGAACTAGACTCAAATTGCAAGCGACCTTGTACAGCTGGAAGACCTGCCCTAAGCAGCCTGACGAGCAACTGCATTGAGAAACATGTGGGCATCACAATTTGGTTTTTTAAACCACAAAAAAACTGTGGTGAGCTGGTGGGCAAACATTTTTAAATGAAGAAATCACTGTCCAGCGTGAATCAAATGCCCATCAGTCAGCAGAGCAATTCCGCTAAGAAGCTGCACTTCAGAGCTGGGGTAACAACAATGCAACTGGAAACACAGAGCAGACAATGTGTCTCCTGCTGCTGCTATGAACCAAGACAAGGTTGAGAGCTGAAAGAAAGTAGTCTTCAGAGGGCATTTGGTCCCTGAGTAACACACAAGCCACCAGTTGCCCTAGCACACCTTCTTTTTTTGGGGGGGGCGGGGGTTGAGATAGGTTTTCTCTGTAACTTTGGAGCCTGTCCTGGAACTAGCTGTTGTCAGAATGGTCTCAAACTCACAGAGATCCACCTGCTTCTGCCTCTCGAGTGCTGGGATTAAAGGTGTGTGCCACCACCGCCCAGCAAAATGTTGTTTTGTTTAGTTTTGGTTTATTGAGACAGGGTTTCTCTGTAGCTTTGGTGTCTATCCTGGAACACATTCTGTAGCCGAGGCTGACTTTGAACTCACAGAGATCTGTCTGCCTCTGCCTCCCGAGTGCTGGGATTAAAGACGTGTGCCACCACTGCCCAGCTCCTAACACACATTCTTAAAACTGAGACTGGTCAATATATCCAGTACTTACAAATCATTTTTATATACAGTTGGTTGTGGTGGCACATCTTTAATCCCAGCATTGAGGTGGCAAAGATAGATTGTTATGTATGTGTTAAAGGTCAGTCTGGTCTACATAGCAAATTCCAGGCCAGCCAATCCTACAAGGTGAGAACTTGTCTCCTCTGTCCTCCCAAGAAGATATATATGTAACAATGAAGCAAGTTTTCCGATGGTCCCTGTGAGTCAAGGGGGGTTTCATAGTATTAAAACCAGAACATGGCTTCCTTATTGTCTTAATTAAAGGGTAAGGAAATTGTGTCTGTAACTAACATTAGAGGCTTTTTCCAATTGTGTATATGCCAGTATTTCTTCGCAGGTGAAGTTATGAGATAAACTGAATGTGACTACAGATAAAAAATGTTTTAAAAAATATGATCCCTACAGCAACCCAAAAGCATAATCGCGTCAGATGAATTAGTCACAGTGATTGTGTCCACGTGTATCAAAGATCAGCAAGCGAATAGCTTTCCCAAACATTTGGACTAGGTAAAAGGCAATACTATGTTTATTTGGGGCACAGGTCACGTTGTCTCCTTGTTTTGCTGGTACTTGTTTTGCCAGCCACAAACGCTTAAGTTATCTTATTAATGTCACAACGGGTAAATTACAGAAAAGGATTGGATTAAAATAATTATGTCAAAAATATCTGATCTCAGGGACCCCCTAGAAAATGAGTCCTCCTTATTTTATCTATAACTTAACCCAGACTTTGAAACAAATGGTTTAGAGTCTCCTCTATGACGTTAGTGTTCATTGAGTTTTAATCTCAAGGATAATAAATGCACAGTAGCAATTCCTACTTTGTGGAAGAGAAACACCACTATAAGGAAAGGCAAGCCTGATTATTATTTACTATTTGTGATTTTTCAGTACAGTCAACCTTCCATATAAGCATCCTGCATTCATGGATTCAGCCAATCATGGATACAAAATTGGGAGAAATATATCTGTATTGAAAGATACATTTTTCTTGTCCATATTCCCTAAATCATCAGCATAACAACTATGTACAGTGCATTTACATCGGATTAAGCATGCTAAAGGCTACCCAAAGTGCATAGGAAGGTCTGAAGGTGCTGTACAAATAAGTCGTTCTTAACAAGCCTTGCACATCCAGGCTTTGGTATCTGAGGGAACTCTAGATCCAGTTCCCCTCAGAAAACAAGCAATGTTTGTATAACTATTTCACAGTCTGAGCAGCTCAGAACCTTGTTGTGACCTGAACTTTGCCCTAAACCACCCCAGACCTAAAAGTCTCCTCCAAGCACAACACACACACTCATGGGGTTCTAGTTACTAGGGAGCAATTCAACAGCCCTCATTTGCCCTCCCCAGTAGTCCTTTTTGTTCCAAATGCTTTTGAAACAAAGAAGCTGGTGTCTTAGGTCAACCAATGCCTAGTGTTTTATTTGGTGACAATGAGGTTGGCCATGACAACAACTTCCAGGCTCAAGTCAATGAGATCAGCATCTCTGGGAACGACATCTTGACACATTGTTTTCAGCCATCTCCAGGTGAAAAGCCACTGCCTTGGAGGACCACTCCACCTTCAACCAGAGGACTTAAACCTGATGGAATTCACTTCTTTTTCAGTGAAAGTGAAGGCTGACTAATTCTACTAAAATCCATTAATATCTCCGTCTGTAGATGAAAGCCCTGAGGGCATAGGGATGCTCTATACTGCTTATTTAGAAAGGAGAAAGGGACAATGATGGACCGTCCTGACCTTTCCGCACTTTGAGGACACTGCAGTAGCCAAGGATCTGCAAAGGGGCTTTAACTGCAGTGAGAGAGGTGAGGCAGCCCTGCCATGGGGATACAGGCAGGCCCAGACAAGGACTGGAAAAAAGAGAAAAGCAGATAGGATGTCACAGATAAACTTCACTTCCATCAGAACTAGTCTTACTCCACTAAACAGTGATTAGTAAAATAGAAATAGAAATTATCTCTGAAACACTTTTGCAAAACAGAGGAAAACATTTAAGGTTGCTGACAAACACACATGCAAATTTTCAAGGACTTAATCATCGTCTGCAAAGTTCTCTAGAATCTGAGCTGGATGTTGGCTGGGCAGGAATGGCAGGTTGTTCTAAGGAGGGTTTCTTGTCAGAGGCCCAAATCAGCGAGGGAAGTAAATGCAGGGCTGTTCCTGTAGCTCCTCTAGTTTCAATGTTTTGAGAAATTGTTTCGAAACCCTTCAAATACTGTTAATTGGTTTCTAGTCTCCATGAAAAAAAGACAGACATGAAAAAAACTGAAGCTGACTAATTTAGAAAGTGAATTATAAAAGATGGATGTTATATATTGCATTAAAAATGCAAGAGAAATTAGATTAAACCTTCTGTTGAAGATACTTAGTGATGATGGTGGCGCATGCCTTTAATCCCAGCACTCAGGAGGCAGAGGCAGGTGAATCTCTGTGAGTTCGAGGCCATCCTGGTCTACAGAGCAAGTTCCAGGACTGGCTCCAAAGCTACGGAGAGCTCCTGTCTTGAAAAAAAATGCTAGTATATAAGGGTAGTGTGTGTGTGTGTGTATAAACAATAAATAATTAGTAGGATTTTGAAATGTGGTTCAGACAGATAAAATACTGCAGATATTGAAAAACAGCATGGGGTAAGAAATGAAGAGTTGATGTGGTGGCCCACACCTTAGAGCCCAGCAGAAGGAACAGTAATTCAAGGTCATTCTCAGCTACGTAGTGAAAGGCCAGCATGGGTTATGTGAGACTCTGTATCTAAAATATACAATTAAAAAATAAAAGATGGGCTGGGCAGTGGTGGCACACGCCTTTCATCTCAGCACTCGGGAGACAAAGGCAGTTGGATCTCTGTGAGTTCAAGGCCAGTCTGGTCTATAAGAGCCAGTTCCAGGAGAGGCTCCAAAGCTATGGAAAAACCCTGTCTCAAATTAAAATGTGTGTGTGTGTGTGTGTGTGTGTGTGTGTGTGTGTGTGTGTGTGACGGAGAACATATTTGGAAGGTAGCCCAACAGTATTATTTTTAAAATATGCTAAAGAATATTTCCTTACAATAAATAATTCAAAAACTTTTGCTGTGCAGAATTGTCGAGAAGCTAACACACCCAACTCCTGAGCCTCTCTCCCAGAGCTTTGAGCCCAGACTTATAAAGTGCCAGTGGATTTTGCCCCATAGCAAGTTCTCTGAGAAACTAGTGTCCCTGCTTTGTGGACCTCTCTGTGAGAACAGACTTAGAGGACTGAGCAGATTCTAGAATGAGAGCCTTTCTTTTTTTTTTTTTTTTAAGATTTATTTCTTTATATGCCCACACGCCAGAGGAGGGCACCAGATCTCAGTACAGATTGTTGTAAGCCACCATGTGGTTGCTGGGAATTGAACTCAGGACCTCTGGAAGAGCAGCCAGTGCTCTTAACCTCTGAGCCATCTCTCCAGCCCCCAAGAGCCTTTCTAAAACTAAAGACTAAGTAAGATTTACAACGAAACAAGGAATCACTGATCCACTAACTAACCTGACAAATTTCACTTCATGATACAATTGTAACCGCCTAGGTATCCATGAGGATTTCACTCCTTTTCTAACAACAGCTATGGCAATCACTGACTTTCACGGTTGATCTCAGCTCTGCTCTGTGGTTTGCAAGGAACTGCTACAAGTCAATAAGAACCAGGAAATCAAAGACAATACACAGGACATAATTAGGGAAAGTTCTAAAGAAATTCAAAGCGTCAGCAACTATACATGTGAAGGCAAGTTCAAACTCGTTAGTAATCGCTGGGACACAGGATTTGTAGGTGTTGACAGTAAACAGTTAAGGTGTTGTATAATGCCAAGTGTTAGAGAAGGAAGACACAGAACATTCACATCCGTTGGGAGGAGGGTACATTCACACAATGAGTGAATAAAATGTGCACATGCTTTCTTCTCCTTGAGCTACCAGTCAACAAGTAATTGGAAGAAACAGGAAATAAGTCTCATACAGAAACATTAGACACATTATTCAAAATCCATTCATGCATCTAAAATTGCTAGGCCTAGTAACAAGCACCTTTAATCCCAGCACTTGGAAGACAGAAGCAGGTCGCTCTCTGAAAGTTTGAGGACAGCCTGGTCTATATAGAAAGTTCTAGAACAGCCAGAGTTACATAATAGAGAGACCCTGTCACAAAAAAAAAAAATTAAATACAAAACAAGCCTCCTACCACAATTCTATGTAATTTCAAAACAAGTATTCCAAACAAGTATATACAGCAAGTATGCTAAACATGTTGAGAAATGGAAGTTTTGGAATATGCATTAAAAAGGAATAAGAAGAAACCAGTCAGTCAACAGTGGGTGAATGGTGGGAGAGCAAGAATGGTGAGTCCACACCATCTCAAAGAAACCTACAGCACATCCTACAAGCAGTCAGCACTTAGAGCAGCTCTCCATCCATTAGAACATCTGCCTCCAGTCTCAGTAGCCTCGACACCTCTCCATCCATTAGAACATCTGCCTCCAGTCTCAGTAGCCTCGACACCTCTCCATCCATTAGAACATCTGCCTCCAGTCTCAGTAGCCTCGACACCGTGAGCAATTTTCTTTTGACAATTTTTCAGATTTGCAATTTTTGCAGTCTTTTGCACATCTTTGATTTGTACAGGTAGATATACCTCACACTATGAACAGGAACTGCCAGGGACAATAATAGCTGCCCATTTAACCAAGGCATTTACACATTCAGAAGGCTAGCATTAACCACAGAGCTTGAGAAAGGCATTAAACACTGTGCCTACCCATTCACTAGACTGGTTCGACAGCAAGAGCCCAAGATTTAGGAAACAAGCACAAATATTTCACAATAAATGTCAGGCAAGTCATGCAATAGCTTCAAGTAAAATGAGACTAATAACAACATGCTACAGGAGGCCTGGTGGGGCACGCCTTTAATCCCAGAACATTGAAGGCAGAGGCAGGTGGATCTCTCTGTGTTCAAGGCCAGTCTGATCTACAGATCGCAGTCCAGGACGGGCAAGGCTACAAAGAGAAACCCAGTCTCAAAAAACAAAACGCACGCCTTTAATCCCAGCAGGTGGATCTCTGTGAGTTCGAGGCCAGCCTGGTCTACAGAGCTAGTTCCAGGATAGGATCCAAAGCTACAGAGAAACCCTGCCTCAAAAAAACAAAACAAAACAAAAAGGCTGGAGAAGGGGGTGTCTGGAGGTGCCATGTTGGGCCGGGAAGGTGGCAAAAAGAAGCCTCTGAAACAGCTCAAGAAGCAGGCCAAGGAAATGGACGAGGAAGATAAGGCTTTCAAGCAGAAACAAAAAGAGGAGCAGAAGAAACTCGAGGAGCTAAAAGCCAAGGCCGCGGGGAAGGAACCCCTGGCCACGGGTGGAATTAAGAAATCAGCAAAAAGTAAGCTGTTCCTCATATCTGAGATGATGGTGACCCTCTTCCATTCCTATTTAAACATCTGGATTCCCTGCCATAACATCTTTGCCATCTACAGCTAGAATGAAGTGTTATCCTGGAGCCTATTAAACATCTGGATCCCCTACTATAACATCATTGCCACCTATAGTTAAAATGAAGTGTTATCCTGGAGCCTGTTGTACATTGTAATAAACTTTTGTAAAAAAAAAATAATAATAAAATAAATTAAATGATAAAATAAAACCATGGGGAGGAGACAGAAATCTTTAATAAATAAATAAATTTAAAAAAAAAAGAAAGAGAGCCCAGACTACTATAGGTGAGGCCATCCCTGGGCTGGTGGTCCTAGAGTCTATAAGAAAGCAGGCTGAGCAAGCCATGGTGAGCAAACCTATAAGGCAAACCTGTAAGTAGCATCCCTCCATGGCCTCTGCATCATCTCCTGCCTCCAGGTTCCTGGCCTGTTTGAGTTCCTGCCCTGATTTCCCTTTGTGACTGGGATATGTAAGGTGAAATAAAATCTTTCTTCCCCCCCCAAAAGAAAACAAAAAACAAAAACAAAACAAAAAAACACACACACAATAATAATCTCTCAGATACTCAAGCAAGGTAGATTCCATCCCACCAGTCAAGTCCTGCTTGTATACACAGGAATTAATAGTCCTTTACCATCCAATTTTTAGATGACTAAATTAATTTTTACATAATTAAATTAAGCATTGGATTAGCCAGACACATTGTTACTCGCCCTCATTCCCAGCTATACTGATGGTTGCAGGTTGGATGCGGCAGCACACACCTTTAATCCCAGCACTCTGGAAGCAGTGAGAAGATGTCTCTCAGTTCCAGCCAACGTGATCTACATATTAAGTTCCATGGAACTCACACAGCAAAGACTTTCTGAATCACAGAACAAGCAAACAGCATACTGAAAGCTGAGACAGTAGTGTCATTAGCACAGAAGTTTGGGACTAGCACAAAACCTTCTCCCCATCTCTTAAAGCACACAGCTGGAAAGAGGAGTAAAGTGATTCTGATGGCTATTGTTGTCAACTTGACTACATCTGGAATTGACTGACATCTAAAAATGGAGGGCACCTTGAGAAGAATTTTTGCTTAAATTATGAATTTCCACCTTTTTGTGTTTTGGTTTTTCGAGACAGAGTTTCTCTCTAGCTTTGGAGCCTGTCCTGGAACTAGCTCTTGTAGACTTGTGGCCTTGAACACCTACCTCTGCTGGAACTGCCTGGCTGAAGCTCCACCTCTAAAGGAGCTCTTGAGGCAGGAAGACACACACCTTTAATCTGGATTTTGATTCATAAAACATACCTCTAATCTGGGCCACATCTTCTGCTGGGAACCTATATAAGGACTTGGAAGAAGGAAGCTTTTGCCTCTTGCCTGCTTGCCCTTGCCTTGTAAGCAAGTTCATTCTTTCACCTGCAGTAGAATCTGCTTTTTCAGGATCCAGCATCTACTGAACACATCCAGCCTTGTGGACTGAGAAATTTCTGGATTCTTAGACTTACCATTCATAGCAAATCATTGGATTAGCTAAACCCCAGTCTGTAAGTCATTCTAATGAATACAGAGATTCATTTTCTTAAAGTCTGTTTCTACAGATAACCTTGACTATTAATAGTGATGATAGTTGGTTTTCATTTAGAAAGTGAGCGTATGTCTTGCAAAAATACTTCTCTGAACTGTGCATGTGGTACATGGATTTTTATCTCAGTACTTGGTAAGCAGAGACAGGCAAATCTATGAACCTGAGGCCAACCTGGTTTATATAACAAGTTCCAGGTTTATATGATATGACAAGGTCTCAAAGGAAAGAAATAAAAACAAAATCAAAAAAAACTCTTTGCTGGCTCCACCATGAAGGACATTGAGATGAATCATAGAATATGACCCAAAGTCAAGTTTCATTCGAGAATTGATGACTGAGCCAACTTTCTTAAACAATACACCCATTATCTCAATGCCTTTTTGTTTTGTTTTTAGAGACTGGGTTTCATATATATATATATATATATATATATATATATATATGATTCATTTATTTATTATGTATACAGTGTTCTACCTGTATGTATTCCTACATGCCAGAAGAGAGCACCAGATCTCATTATAGATGGTTGTGAGTCACCATATGGTTGCTGGGAATTGAACTCAGGACCTCTGGAGTGCTCTTAACCTCTAAAGCCATCTCTCCAGCCTGAGACCGGGTTTCTCTGTGTAGCTTTGGAGCCCATCTTGGAACTTATTCTGTAGACCAGGCTGGCCTCAAACTCACAGGGATCTGCCTGTCTCTGCCTCCTGAGTTGAGATTAATGGCATGTGCCACCACCGTCCAGTCCTTAAGACTTTCTAATAGTCATTTTTATTTTTTCTTAAAACACTTCCAAGTGTGTGATAGTGGCAGAGGGCTTGCTTAGCACATGGGCTGTCCTGTGCTAGAAGCCCAGCAATAAGCACACAGTTAGCAGCTGTCTTTGTTTCCCTGTTTGTTAGTCACAGGATCCTATGAACCAAATTTTGGTTTTGATTTTCTTTTATATATAATGGGATACGCTGAGAAATAGTTTATTGAGTCAATATAAGAACAAACCTAGATAGGCACAGTGTCAAAACCTTTAATCCCAGCACTTAGGAGGCAGAAACAGGACAATCTCTGAGTTTGAGGCCAGCCTGGTCTACAGAGCGAATTCCAGGGCAGACAGAGCTATTCAGAGAAGCCCCATCTTAAAAAACAATAACAACAAAAAAAAAAAGCCCTGATTATGTTTAGAGGGACAAACAGTTTACAAGATTTGATGACTTTTAAAAATGAAACTTCCAGTCTGATTAGTGGGGATCACACTAAATTATCCACAGTATTTTCTTGGGGTATGAAATGAGTTGTATTAACTATGAAATAGTTCTTTCCCAGGATTTGAACATAGCATTCATCTTATTAATAGTTTTGATTTTAAATAATGTTCACTTTTTTAAATTGTGTATTTGGTTTTTGTGTTTTTCATTCTCTTTCGTGTTTTTTGTTGTTGTTCTTTTTTTTTTTTTTCGAGGCAGGGTTTCTCTGTGTAACAGCTGTAGCTAGCAGTCCTGGACCAGGCTGACCTCCAACTCAAAGACTGCCTGCCTCTGCCTTCCTAGTTCTGGGATTAGATGTGTGCCATCATCACCCTGCTTCTCTTTCATTCTTTTTCTTTGTTAGCACCATCTTGTCTGGTAAAATGCACATATCATGCTATTTATTTTTGGAAACAGGGTCTTACTATGCAGTCCTGGCTGGTCTTGAACTGGCTATGTAGCCAGGCTGTCATTGAGTTCTAAGAAACTGATCCTCCTGTCTAGGCCTTCTTTTTTATTGTATTGTATTTCGTTTGTGACAATGTCTTGCTATGTAGCCCTTGTTGGTCTGGGTATACTGCCTTTTCTTTTCAAAATGTCTCTGGTTGTGTATGGTAGTGTGTGCTACAGAGTACAGAGCTTGGAGGACTTGTATAGGTGAATTCTCTCCTTGGACTCTAGGTCCCAGTGATTCACACCTCAGTCCATTGGGTTTGAATCTTTTGTCTTTATCCTTTATGGTAATCTCCCAACCCAATAATCAGTTTTTGGGAACTGTAATGTTAATAATTGCATAGGACTTATTCTGGGTGGACAGAATTGTATTATCTGGTTCTATAAATTGCAAAACAGAAGGTATAGCTACATAAATTATATTCAAACCTTGTTCCTCAGTATGTACTACTGAAGTTCAAAATTCTTATTTTTCCTAATCAACAAGTTCCCAAGAATGTTTTCCTATTGCTTTCCTAGGGATTTCATCTGTTGAAACCATAGGTCTGCTTTCAACATAAAGCCAAAATTTTGTTTTCAAAACATATGTAGTTTAAGGTCATAAAGCAGTAAGACATCACTGATGATTGATTTTTGTGGTGATCAAATAATTTTCGCCCTGTTTGCAACTCTGTGTCTGCTCAAGAATGAGAGCCAAAGGCTACGGTGTTTCCTCCTTATAAACATTTACAAGGGTGGCCTAAAAATAGAGTTGTCACCCAAGAGAAGGAATGAAAGCTGGCCTAGAACACTGTCACATGGTATAACTATTTTAGTATCTCAGTAGAGCTAGGTTTGTCAATCTTCCTCAGAAGTCAGCAAATATTCTAGCTCTTTGGGCCTCAAAGAGTGACAGCTGGGGATCATGTCGTTTTACTAGCAAGGAATGAATTGCATCATCACTGATTGGGTCAGGAGGAAACTGGAATTTGGTCTTTCTGTATCCAAGGGCAGGAAAGGTAAATCATGTTGAAAATTGATAGACTAAAAACACTTAGGAAATGATGGTGTGGGCACAACTCTACTAATATTGGCCAGCCTGGGTCTGCAACTGCAATAGGATCAGTTAACTTGGCTTGAGTCATTTAAGAGGTAATTGCTATAGTTGCTGAAAACAGAAAGTCGGAAAAGATGCTAGCAGAGCATCTGATTCAGTGGTCTGGTCATATTTCAATAAGCGTATAGGCATAGTGGGAAATTCCATTACCAAACTAGAAAATGCCATAGACATTTCTTTTCTTTCTTTTATTCTATTTAGTGCATTATATATATTTTTAAATGGAGAAGACTAAAAGAACAAATATTCAAATTAACAGATGGTTGACTGCTCTCAGCCAAAGCAATAAAAAGACTTTACAATTCTCACCAGGGGTGTATTTGGTTACAATTCAGTTCTTCAGTCCTTTTTTTAAAATGCACTTCATTATGGAAGAGTCTTTTTCTATTCTTCTCAAGTTTCTGATCTCTCTTGAAAATGTCAAAGCACATGAAAAGAATCGTATTCTTTTCATTCCATTATAATACTGGGAGTGTCTCTCTCAGAGATGGGAAATTTTTCCTCTTTATTCTAAACTCTAGTCCTTCCCTAGAAGATTATCTTGACCTCACTTCCCTTACAACGTGCCAAGTCCCGGCAGAATTAAGTATTCCTCTGCAGGGTTCCAGTGGTACCCAAAGGAAACATTTTATTTAGTTATTATACCTTGTCAACAGACAATATTTTACTTACGTACATTTGCATCCTATTTGGGAACAGTCTTATTCATTCCTGTACATCCATATCTTTTGTGTTGTTTTTTTGTTTGGTTCTGTTTTTTAGAGATAGGGTCTCACAGTGTAACCCCAGCTAACCTGGAATTCACTATGTAGATAAGGATGGCCTCAAACTCAGAAACATCTGCTCTTATCCTCTACGTCCTGAATGCTGAAAAGGCTTGCAGCACACTTGGCCTGATATTCACATCTTATAACAATGCCAGGTAAAGCACAGTGGGCTCAATATCCATATCTTATAGCAATGCCAGGACAACCAAATGGTCATTTGAGTGGCAGCATCAGCAGTCCTGAAGCACAGGGTAGAATTTCCGCTGAAGATATTAACATGCAGTTGTAAGAAAGAACCAAGCGAGGCGAAAATTGCTCTGTACATATTTCTACAAACCTCAGCTCCTATTTCTTTCTTTTTCCTTTTTTATGTTTTTTTTTTGTTTGTTTGTTTTTTTTTTTTGAGACAGGGTTGCTCTGTAGCTTTAGAGGCTGTCCTGGAACTAGCTCTTGTAGACCAGCCTGGCCTCAAACTCATAGAGATCCACCTACCTCTGCCTCCTGAGTGCTGGGATTAAAGGCCTGCGCCACCACCACCCGGTTTCAACTCCTATTTCTTCTCATCATCCCCACTCCTAAAACAACAGCTTCTCATGTCTAGTAATAGAGGACAGGGCTATCCCTTTTTCAACAGAGATGTCACTGGCGGGGCCCTAGCCTCTGAATTCCTGGAGACTGCTGAGCTGCAGATCCTACCTTATGAACATAAATCGTGAGGACTCTTGGTAAGGTACCCTGGAAGTCAGAACATTTACAATCAATTTTTAAAGAAAGCATGAGGCTGGTGGTGGTGGCCCATGCCTTTAAATCCTAGCACTCATGGGGCAGAGGCAGGTGGATTTCTGTTAGTTCAAGGCCAGCCTGATCTACAGAACAAATTACAGGCCAAGCTCCAAAATTATAGAGAAACCCTGTCTTGAAAAGCCTGCTCCCCAAAAAAGCATGATAACATTGGCCTCTATCCTGGGTGCTCAAAGAAAGTTTCAGACAGGTAAAGGTCTGCCTGGGCTACAAAGGGAATTAAGGCCAAGAAGGCAATTTATAGTGAGGTCATATGTCAAAATACAAAGTAAACAGAGGTCAAGGATCTAGCCTGATTCAATCTTTAGTACCATAAAATAGCTTAAAATATTTTTAAATTTTAATGAAATTTAAAGTAGATTTAGACTCTTCCCTCATCTCTTCCAAAAAAAAATTTAAGTGTACATGCATGCACGTGCACACAATAGCATGTATGTGAAGGTTAGAGAACAACTCATAGGGGTCTGTTCTCTCCTTTCATCATGTGGGTCCTAGGGATAGAACTCGGGTTATCAGGCTCTTTGGCAAATACCTTTACCCACTGAGCCATCTCACCTTCCGACTTTTCCATTTTCATAAGAGGAGTTGAACCTCGCTTACCAGAAGCATTTCTATTGCTGCTGTTGCTACCGATGCAATCATAGTTCTTAGAACTACAGAAAAGTTCCTGCATGCACTGGACTAGAAGCAGGTCTTATCTCCATGTGTGTGGCACCTACTTTATGTACTGAACGCATAACGTAGGCCTTCACTCTGCCTCCAGTGATGAGTTTCCTTCAAACGACAGCATCTGGAACCTTTGGGCATTCTCAGGCACCATCCTGGTGACTCAGGAGATCTGACTGCTTTTCTTACATCCTGCAGGTCCCAATTTTAGGAAAAGAATAAAGTCTGAGCAGTTTTCAGTTTTGACTGGCTCATTTCACTGCGTTTCTTCCCACCTGTCCTTTTATAAATTGGGGTAACTCTTTGATGGAACCCTCTTGTGTCAGATAAATGCAATCAAGTATAAAGGCAAATCACTCGGAATAAAGTTGCATGGGAAAGCAAGGTACATTCCGATTGAGGACTTTCCCTAAGGTCTGAGAAGAGTGACCATTTGGATGGAATGTTTCTTATTCTTCCTGAGTTCATTTCCTAAAGTATCAAATTGAATGGTTTGAATTGGTTTAAGACAGGGTCTCACTATGTAGCTACTGGCTAGCCTAGGGCACAGTTTGCCTCTGCCTCCTGAGTGCTGATATTAAAGGTAGGTCCACCACACCTGGCCCTGAGGACTTTACAGGGTTTAATTTGGTTTGGGTGCTGAAGACTCAACAGAGGCTTGTATAAGTTAAACAAGCGCTCTATGGAACAACTCTCTATTCCCTGAATAAAACCAAACCAAACCCAGTCAGGCATGGTGGCACATGCCTTTAACCCAGCACTCAGAAGGCAGAAACTGCCCCCTTCATTCTAATTCTGAGTGTTCTGCTCTCCCTCCTACCATATTTATACTGTATAATTACAATAGTTTGGCTTAGTGACTTCAATTTAGTGATATTCTAAAAATATCTGATCTTTTACTAATACTCAAAATCTTCCAGTGACTCCTGTTAACTTTCAGAGAAAGTCCAGGCTCATTAGCAAGCTATTTATAATGCATTAAGATTGTTCCCTGCTCTGCCTTGTTACACATCTAGCCATTTGAAGCTTATGATTTCCAGAGTGCTTTCTGAAGCCTCCATCCGTAGTTTCAGAGCCACAGCTCCTTGTTTAGGACGTTCTACATTACTCCTTGAAACCTTAGCATTAGCTTGCCTGACTTGTGTTCTGCTGTTCTGAGCACATGCCTGCCTCTATGTCATTTATCATATTGTGCTAATCCTTTTAGACTCATCTCTTATGTTCCATGTCTTCATAGCAGAGGACATGTTAACTCTCTTGTGCCTAACATTACTTGGCACACAGAAGATATTTAACAAACAGCTAGCACATTTTGTGTTGATATTTTGTATTTGATTTAGAATGTTTTCGTGACAGCTTGTAGTTTAGAAGGAAACAACCCTGACAACACTGGCATCAGACAATGAGATTAGAAGGTGAAATCAAGCAAGTGGATGCTTATGTTGGACATATCAGCCAACCACTACAGATTATCTACTAAGTTTCCTTTGTTATGGCTGTGCATTTCTCCTAAAGGCTGATTAATAACCCATGTTTATATTCTGGCTTAGAATAATCCTTTTATTTCAAGAAATAAATAACTGACAACTAGTATCAAGAACTCAGGAATGAATTATTGAGTTTGTACAGATTCACTTAAAGCTATGGTAACATGCATCTTCTTGGCAGCGTTTCTGCACAGAGAATTACAGATCTGACTTCCCTATAAAGTCATCATCGGATCCCCCCTGCCTCCACCTTCCAAACACTGAGATTAGATGCATGAGCCACCATGCCCAAATCTAACTCCGATTCTGTTGGCGATTAGTTTGTTTGTTTGGGTTTTTTGTTTTCTGAGACAGGGTTTCTCTGTAGCTTTGGAGCTTATCCTGGAACTCACTCTGTAGACAAGGCTTGCCTCAAACTCACAGAGATCCTCCTGCCTCTGCCTCCCCGAGTGCTGGGATTAAAGGCGTGCACCACCACCGCCTGGCTGGCTACCATAGCTTTTAAAAGCCTGAATATTCCTGTGTTTGCAGGAAAAAGTTCAAGAACAGTCTGTTCTTATGTAAGGCTGGCAGAGTGATGCTGCTTCGGGCAGTGTCTGGATTATCTACAGCCTAAATGCCAACTCTGTAAATTAAACCTGTCAAGTGCCAGCATTGCCATTGCATGCATAGACAACCTTTAACATTTATTTATACTCCATTTCTTTCCTCTAGCCTAATTAAATTCTCCTTTCTTAAGCTATTTTTTGTTTCCTTTCAAACTGGCATAATTCAACATGTTCTAGACAGTCACATGGAAACTATAGCCCTACAGATTTCCAATTCCCAAATGATTTGTATTCAGGATACAGAACCACAAGAAAAATTTTGCCAGGTTTTCTAAAAATAAGACTTCTCAAACTAGATTTCCTCAGGTACCAGCATGTGAATCACAGGATATGAAAATGATGAATTATTTGGGGCCATAGGAAGCTCTTTATTCCGTCTGAAGGAAATTATTTTATCACAAAGTAAAAAATACTATTCTCTTGATCACTTCCTAATGTACACATTGAAATCCCAAATAAGTATTCTTTATATTAAGTTGCAAAGTTGTTAAGAAAACCTATTTTCATCTGGTTTGAATACTAGCTCAGACATTTAAATTTGAGAAGGGAAAGAAAATGCCTATAATAGAAATTAAAGAGCATTTTCATAACTGTTTTAAAATGTTGACTGACTCAATTTAATTTTAGAGAGAAACTATTACCTCTAGTGATTATATTGGATAAAATAATATCTTTACTTCAGCCAGGCATGGTCAGGAATACCTGGAATATGACCACTTGGGAGGTAGGATGAGAAAGATCAGGAACTCAGGGTCAGTGTCATTGTGAATTTGAGCACAGCCTTCATCACACGAGAAAGACCTTATGTCAAAAACAATACAAAAACCATAAAATCCAAAAAGATACTTAATACTGATCCACCTGAGTTCATTCATTAATAGTTGTATCTATAATCTTCTATATGACTGAAAGTTTCTACATTGTCTAATTCTATGTAAAACACAATAGTCTTGCCGGGCGGTGGTGGCGCACACCTTTAATCCCAGCACTCGAGTGGCAGAGGCAGGTGGATCTCTGTGAGTTAGAGGCCAGCCTGGTCTACAAGAGCTAGTTCCAGGACAGACTCCAAAGCTACAATCATCAGGATTTGACCTTCTATGGTCTTTTTTTTTTTTTTTTTTGGTTTTTTGAGACAGGGTTTCTCTGTGGTTTTGGAGCCTGTCCTGGAACTAGCTCTTGTAGACCAGGCTGGTCTCGAACTCACAGAGATCCACCTGCCTCTGCCTCCCGAGTGCTGGGATTAAAGGCGTGCGCCATCACCGCCCGGCCCTTCTATGGTCTTTAATCTTCCATAGGCATTTGCATTATAATATTCCTATCATCTCACTTATCTTAAAAACGTTGCTTTTTAAGCCAGGCAGTGGCAGCACACGCCTTTACTCCCAGCACTAGGGAGGCAGAGGCAGGTGCACCTCTGTAAGTTCAAGGCCAGCCTGGTCTACAAGAGCTAGTTCCAGGACAGCTACGACTGCTACACGGGAAATCCTGTCTCGAAAGCAAAACAAATGAACAAACAAACAAAAAAGATACATTCTTTCAGCAGCAAATAGGGCAAGGTGGTACTTCCTTCTCAAAGATAGGAATCCAGAGCTGACTCGCCCCGAGAGTTGGAGCCCGGCTTCAAGAGTTGGAGCCTGGCTTCGGGAGCTCAAGGACAGCGAACTGAATACTACACTTCAGCACTACCTGTGGTAATTACAGGATCTGGGGATTACACAGCTCACAATTTGCATAAGGTCCACACCAAAACTACCTAAAACACTGGCTTACCTTTGCTTACCATTTGCTGAGCTATGTTAGCTCACCAAATTCCCCCTTTCCAAAAGGTTTCATTATCTCATTTCACTGCATTGATCGATCTTTGGAGTAAGATGGGCCAATTTAATGTGTCTAAGTATGTTATTATACAAGTTGGCCAAGCTATTTACTAGTCGATTCTGCCCATGTTTTTTTCCCAAACTGAAGTTAATACTTACCCAAAGACACTGGTCATAAGAAAGGTTTTAATTCTGTAATACTGAATCTGTCTTCTGTTGAGTTTCCTGGTCTGATAAACTTCACTTTCCTGTCGCACGACTTTCCTTTTAATCTTCCTATATTTTCCTAGGACTTACATAATTTAAACGTTACCCCATTTTACCTCTATTTGTGAAGGGATATTGTGTGTCCAATTTCCTTGAGTTAAATGGATCCCCTAGGCAAGCAATTTTTAACAAGATTTTTCATTGTTACTTGAAAGGTCTAGCCTATTCTTTTCCAACAGCATTTACTTTGCTTACAGTGTATTTAAGAAAGTTGAGGAACTATATGCAAGGAAAGTCTCTAAGTAGAAGTGCTAATAAACCCTAAAATGCAGTACACAGAGAGGTCACAACTTGATTCTTATTTCTTCAATCTAAAGTCTGGAAAAACGGGAAGCAAAAGACTTCAGTGTTGGAAAGCTGTGTTCTTCAAAACAGGTAAAGGTCCTGTTTATCAGTCCTAGACAACTGAGCAGGAAGGATTTTCAGATGATGAAAGCAGGCCTTGTATAGCACAGAAACAATTGAGCTACAGCTTCAATTAGAGGCCTACATTAAAAGGACACTGGAGCGGACAATGAGGACTACTGAGAACTCAAGAACAATGGCAATGGGTTTTTGATCCTACTGCACGTACTGGCTTTGGGGGAGCCTAGGCAGTTTGGATGCTCACCTTACTAGACCTGGATGGAGGTGGACTTCCCACAGGTCAGGGAACCCTGATTGCTCTTCGAGCTGATGTGGGAGAGGGACTTTATCAGGGGAGGGGGAGGGAAATGGGAGGCGGTGGCGGGGAGGGGGCAGAAATCATTAATAAATAAATTTTAAAAAAAAGGACACTGGAAGAGGGCTGGACATCAACAAAATGGGAAGCTTAGCTTTTGACGCAAAAAAAAAAAAATTACACCAATTCTTGATAATGCCAAGATTCTTAATTTTAAAAAGGCTTCCCTTTAGCGATGGCTAACCTTTCATTATCTGTGAGTGAGCAGCTGTACAAAGGATGCATGTGATTTCGAAATGCCACAATCGAGCCAACTGCAGTTGCCAGCATCAGCAGTTTGAGGGTATAACCTAAAAGAGAAAAAGGGGGGAAAAAGGCTCGGGGGCAACAAGACTCAAAAAATGCAGACACGTCCCGCGTCCCATGGGCTAAACTCTGCGGAGAGCCTTCCCACGTGGAAGTGAGGGCGGTGACCAGAATCCCTCAACCCGGCCTAGGGTCGGGCTGGGCCCTGGAGCGGTGAGTCACCCGCCCAGCGGTCATGCGACATCAATATGGGGTGATGACGGAGATCTGGGGCGCAGGTGCCAAGGTAAACCGTTGGCCAGGGCGACGGAGCTATGGCTCCGGGCGACAGGGTTCCGCCTGCCGGAGCCGCGATCCAAGTTGAGGCGAACTCGAGGCTCGAGCCGCGAGCGCGTTGAGTGGCGAGGAAGACGTCGCACTCCGCGCCATTCATCAACCGGTTCGCACCGGTGGCGGCCGCCGCTAGTGACGTCGGCGGCCCGGGCCCCGCCCCGCGCTGCCAGCGTCCCGCGCCGTGATTGGCTGCCGCCGGGGCGAGCGTCGAGCCGGCTATAAAGGGGCGGGCTTGTGACGCAAGGGCGCCTGGGCGCGCGCATTGGCTCTGGGCTGCGGCCGGCTCGGCGACGCTCCTCCGGCAGCTCACTGCATGGTCGTCTGGTGCCCCCGCCGCCTGCATCGCCGCCGCCGCCGCCCCGCGACGCCCACCGCCGCCTGCCCTGCCGCCGCCGCCTGCGCCGCCTCGGGACCGGCTGTATGATTAGGCCACAATCTTCAATGAGTAGACATATTCCTGTGAGTCCCGCGGGCCCGGCCTTTGTTCGAGCGGGCCGGCTGTGTGCCGAGGGAGGGAGTGAGGGAGGCGGGTGGAGGCGCCGCCGCCGGCAGCGGGACCGGGACCGGGAGCGGTCGCCGGGGCCGAGGAGCCGCTTTGTACTCGTGCGACCCCTGCGGCCTTTGTTCCGAGAAGCCGCGCGGGGCGTCGTGGACGTGGCCGGGGTGGGGCAGAGCGACGGGGACCGGGACCCGGCGCCCGGGGCCTCCCAAGATGGCCTCGGTGGCCGCCCGCGCTCGCCACCGCGAACCCGTGATTGCGGACCTCGCGGCTGTGCGCGCCGCGCAAGCCCGGGCTTGCCCGACCTCCGGCAGGCGTCGGTAGGGGCGACCGGGGTGGTGGAGAGGGTCCCTACCCGGTCCCCGCGGCGGGCTGCGCCTAAGGCTGCCTGCTGTTGGAGCAGGAGCAACAGGAGCCGGCCAGAACTGCGAGCGAGGCTCCTGTTGAGTGAGCAGCCCTGCACCATTCCGCCGCTGCGGAGCGGTAATTTCCTCGGTATAGGAACGATGTGTGCGCTGGTGGTCTAGCTTCTGGGGTCGTGCTTCTGGGTTGATTTTTTTTCTTTTTTTCTCTTCGCGCCGGCTTATGTTTGAAAACCGGAAAAAGCTAGACTTATGCCAGAAAGAAACAGCGTTTTTACAACGCACTAGATTGGGTGCGTTACTTGAAAGCCGAGTGTATTTGGAACAAATTTGGTTCAAGCAGATGGTTCCACGGGCTGACTTGATTCTGCAGTCCGAAGGACTGACTTAGGCTAATGCCACACACACTTCCTTTCTCTATGTTCGTGTGTCTGAGATGCCTATCATGTTTAGCTTTTGCCTGTGAAGGAATGGGGCATATGAAAAGGATGTCAGTGGTCACCACTTTTAATTGAAGTGTCCTCCAGCCACTGGGTGGCTCCACTCATTTTAAACCAGAATTTTTTTCCTGATTTTCGGCTTCCTGGTGGAACTTTTAAGAGTTTCTGTGAACTTTAAGCTTTGTGTGCGTCCTATGTATAGTAAAAAAAAAGAGGGGGGGCAATTAAAAAAAAACTCTTTATGACAAGAAACCATGACTCAAATGTATAACAGTAATTTCAGATTATTGATCTACTCCTTGAAGTAGTGATATCCTTACTGGTTAATTTAGGCAGTCGGGATTTTAAATCCACTTGATAGTTAATATCTTGTGAGCACCCATTTCAGAAAACATGGAAATAAGTTGTCTTGCTGTTGTGGTACCTTTTTAGTAAATGAATTAAGGTTTTACTTTGGCAGTTTGTTTTAATCATACATGTGAAGTGTTTGGGTCAGTGGTTGTCATTGAGTGATAATTTGTTAGTGAGCACATTCCTTAGTTTTCTACACAAATTGCCTAGAGTAGGTGGGCGTTCAAGCCTTTGTTAATGTTCATCTACCTCTACTCAGTTTATTTGAAAAGCTTTTTATGCATATGCTCTGAAGAAAATGCCCTGTAAATATTTACTATTTGGTGCTTACATGAAACTGGTTTAATTAATCTATAAAGAAGAACTTAAGGAAAATGAAGTGCTTTTATATATGTTACTAATCATAGTAGTCACCTTGTGTTTGAGGCCATTATAAACTAATTCTTAAAATGAACCCCTCTAATTCCTTTTTCATATCTGAGTTGGGTTTTAGTTTTAGTGCAGATACGTGAAGTTGGAGTTTAAATACAGGAAAAAGATAAAATTGTGTATATTTTAGTTTAAGAGTTACTAATTCTTAAGCAAAAAATTTCTGATGGTTTCACTTAAGAGAGTTCGATGCCGTGTGGTTTGTGGGAACAAAATGGCCTGGTATTCCAGTCACCCTTCCTAAAGATGAGTCCCACCAGGATAACATCATTCTCACACACTTCACCAGAGTTTAGTGCCGATTCTGCGTCTGTGTCCCTTTCCATACTGTGAGACACGCGTGGTGATTACTTACACTTAGAACCTGCTCTAACTGAAGGCTGTACACGACTTATTTTTAGATGTTAAGATGACAGAAAATACAAAAGGGAATTGTGCTCATGACTTCATACTTAAGCTTTAGTGACTAAAATGTAATAAATGTAATAATTATTGAGATATAATTGGACTAAAAATACTATACTCTTTAGAAAAACCATACAACAGATATCTCCTTTTATCTCAGTAGCTTAAGCATTAAATTAAAAGCAAAGATCTGATGGGCAGCTGAAATGGCTTTCTATGAGTTCAGTAAATTATGCAGAAATCGAAAGCTTCAAACTACATGAAGTTTATATTAGTGTGTAAACAATAACTGTTAAGATTAATTAATGAAATGTGTATATAGATGTGTGGGAATTCCACCAAATGTAGCAGTGACTTTCTTTGAACATTCTTTATAATTGATTAGCAATTTCCCTTTAATGGGCTTGTGACTGCATACTGTAGGCCTATTGATTTTAAAATGCAGTCACCTTGAATTTTGTAATTTGAGTAAAAGTTGATATCTTGGTGTCTCTTAATTTGAGCATAGTTGTATACTTAGTGGAAAAGCATTACATGTTCTTTTGAATTGGAAAATAACTTTTTCCCCTCTTTTTATTCTTTTTCTTCTAAACAGCAGTTCTGTGGTGTTCTCGGTCACACATTTATGGAGTTTCTGAAGGGCAGTGGAGATTACTGCCAGGCACAGCACGACCTCTATGCAGACAAGTGAACTGTAGAAATTCATTACTACTCCACCAAGAAGCCCCCATAAGAGTGGATACCTGGACACAGACGTGTTGAATTGAAATCTGCAGAGCATTTTACAAGAGCTCAGACCTGGATGGGGTAAACCTCAGTGCACTTCCTTTGTATTGCCTCAGTATTACTGGATTGAAGAATCACTGCTTCTTGTTAGGAGGTTCATTTCATTGCCCATTTCTCCCAATTTCATACTCAAAGCACTGAGAATTTCAAGTGGAGTATATTGAATATTGAAGTAGACTTCAGGTTGTTTTCTTTTTTTTTTGTTTTTGATTTTTTCCTTTTTGCATCATTTCTGTATTCAATTTTTTAATTCTTTCGTAACCCTATTGGGTGTTTTTTTTTTTTAAACTAAATTAACATGGCTCGAATGAACCGCCCTGCTCCTGTGGAAGTCACATACAAGAACATGAGATTCCTTATTACACACAATCCAACCAATGCGACCTTAAACAAATTTATAGAGGTAAGTTACACTTTTTTACTAATTGGTTGCAGTTTAATAGTGGAACTAATCTGAATGATGTTGTATAGTTTTGGTACTCGGAAAGGAAATGTCTTTATGGTATTATGGTGTTGCACTTTGAGAACTATGCGCCTAGCTTGCTTAGTTAAATTTACAAGACAGGGATAGACTGCCACTTAGGGATCTTTTTGTATCCTTTTCTCTTAGTGCAATAAACTGCAATTAGTTAATGTCTTTATGTTCATTTGTACTTGGACTCTATTTTCCAGCTGCCAATTCTGCTGTTTTCTGCTCTTGGAAGGATTAATGCTAATTAAATAATCTGGGCGCACATTTATAAAGTATAAAAACCTACAGATAACTCAAAGGTAGCAGATAGGTGTCTCTAATTTTATAGGGGGAATATTTAAATGTTAAACTTTTTTCAATTTCCAATTACATTTTTTTAAATGTCTTAGTTGAATTATAATTACATACTGTATCCTCAGTCAAGTCTGTGTGGTTTTTTGGTTTTGTTTTGTTTTATGCTGAATGGCTTTTTAAAATTGAAGTTTGGATTTGAGCCTTTGAAATTATTTCTAAAAGAGGAGGTAGATCAGTCAGTAAAGTCTCATGCATGCAGACCCGAGTCTCTTCCTCAGAACCTATAGTTAAAAAGCTAGCCTTGTTGGCAAAGTATAGGACAGTAAGATCATTTCTCAAAAATTTCTCAGTAAGACTAGAACCTGCAGTTGACATCTGACCTCCATATGCACCAAGCACCCATAGAAACCATATCAAAGGGGTTTTTTTCCCCCCTCGCTGAACTAAATATATGGTATCTAGTGATTTGCCTCTGTTGAACATACATAACAGAGCCGGGCGGTGGTGGCACACACCTTTAATCCCAGCACTCGGGAGGCAGAGGCAGGCAGATCTCTGTGAGTTCGAGACCAGCCTGGTCTACAAGAGCTAGTTCCAGGACAGGCTCCAAAACCACAGAGAAACCCTGTCTCGAAAAACCAAAAAAAAAAAAACAAAACATACATACAGATTCTGCAGGTCTTCATTGGCCAGCATGATCAAAAATGGTAGAGATGACACAGCAATAATATGGTTTTAAAGACCTGAGTTGTTTTTTCTAGGAACTTAAGAAGTATGGAGTTACCACAATTGTAAGAGTGTGTGAAGCAACTTACGACACTACTCTCGTGGAGAAAGAAGGCATTCGTGTTCTTGTAAGTACTTAAGCTTTCGTGTATGTCTGTTATGCCACAGAAGCTTATTCAAACTGGACTTCAAGAAGCTCAGTTTTAAGTCAAGGCAAAAGTAGCCCAGTTAGCCTGAAACTTGCTATGAAGTCAGCAACCCACTTGCCTCTCCTCCTGGGTTTTGAGAATACAGGACTACACCAATGTACCTAGCTAATTTAAAGGTCTAAAATATTTCTTTTTAGGACTGGCCTTTTGATGATGGTGCACCACCATCCAACCAGATTGTTGATGACTGGTTAAGTCTTGTAAAGATTAAGTTTCGTGAAGAACCTGGCTGCTGTATTGCAGTCCATTGTGTTGCAGGCCTTGGCAGGTAAGAAAAAATCACCTAATTTCTTTCTAAATCAGTGGTTCTCAACCTTCCTAATGTGACCCTTTAATACAATTCCTCATGTTGTTGTGACCCACAACCATAAAATAATTTACATTGCTACTTCATAACTTTAATTTTGCGACTATTATAAATCATGATTAAATATCTGATATGCAAGGTGTCTGATAAGTGACCTCTAAAGGATCCTGACTCACAGGTTGAGAACCACTGTTCTAGATAAAGGTCTGAATTGAAAGTACCGATACTTTATAAGATTCTCTCTTCTTTGGGTTTGAACCTGGTCCCTTCCGCATGCTGGACAAGTTCTCCAACAGTGTGCTATATCTCTAGCTTCCTGACCATCTTATTTTCAGACAGTTTCCCTAGTTGGTCTTGAACTCACTTCTTGGCTGTCTTGAAATTGTAATCTTCAGCTTTCCAGGTAGCTGAGATTCTAACCCTGTAGTATCAAACTAAGTCCTAAAAAATTTAATATAAGACTAATGTTGAAATGTTATATTGATATATTTTTGGATATGGGGGTATTTCAGTAATGAATTTTACAGGATTTAATTTTGAAAAATTGTGATTTGTCAAAATTTTTTACCTTACCTAGAGCTCCAGTGCTTGTTGCCCTAGCATTAATTGAAGGTGGAATGAAATATGAAGATGCAGTACAGTTCATAAGACAGTAAGTCTCTTTAATGCCTGCATGTATTTTCTTATTCAATATCTGAATTAAGAAAAATCCAAATCCTCTCTATCAATTATCTTGGTTTGGTTTCGGTATGTTTTGAGTATTTTGTCTGAATGTATATTGTGTGCCTGTTGTTACTAACTATACTAAGTCCAGGAGAAAAGGACCTTCTCCAGCCTTTTTGCATTCATGCAGATGATTGATTGTTCAGTGACTTGTTCTACTTTATTGACTCAGTGTACTTGTTAATTTACATTTTGCTAAGGTATATGACTAAAGTTGAGGGGTGTTTTGTTTTTGTTGGTGTGGTCTCAACATCATTCATTGAATAAAAGTCAAATAAAACCTGGCATATTCAGAAATCTCAGTGCTCTAGATAGCTAGCTCCCTTGACTTTGTCCTCTTCCTAGCTACAAGAAAGAACATCCTTCAGTTAGCTTTCTCTTTCTTTCCAGAAAGCGGCGTGGAGCTTTTAACAGCAAGCAACTTTTGTATCTGGAGAAGTACCGTCCTAAGATGCGGCTGCGCTTCAAGGATTCCAATGGTCATAGAAACAACTGTTGTATCCAATAAAACTGGGGTGCCTGATGCCATTGTCTTGGAAGTGGAACTTCAGATGGGACTTGATTTGTCATACATAATTAGCCAACATGTTGGCTTATTGAATAAGTCTGCTGAAGCTTCCACGGGAATATTGAAAACCAGTCTTACCAGGCCACAAGCTTGACAGAATTGCATCCTCTATGTTTGGGTTATGATCAACCTGTTTGGACACTTAGCAAAAGATCTTTGCTGGTCAGCATTTAAAATGTGCTTATTATTTGTACCAATTGACCCTTCCTAAAATAAGGTATTGAGTTATGTCCTTATATGTACCCTGTGCCAGAGTATTATTAGTATATAAGGAATTTAGAAAGATTAGGTGCCAAAATACCCATCACAATACCTGTATATTTTTAGCATCGTACAGAACCAAAATTCCAGGAACTAAGAACACTCTAGACCTTCCATGGTTTATTCCTTCTGTCATTTCAAACACTGCAGGGCTTCTCGTTATCTGCCTGCTCACTCTATGTTTACATCTCCCACACTCATACCAGATTACATCAGGTTTGCTTAGCCATCAATATTTTTTTTTTAGCAAGTCTTGTGCTGTCTTTGTCTTTCTTTGTGATGTTATGGGAAACCTCCATTTGAAAATCGACTTTGTTACAGAAGCACATATCTTCAATAATGTCTCCAGACAAAAAGCCTTAGTTAATTTAATATTTGCACTCAAAGGTGCAACTTACAGGGAAGGCCTAATAAAGAATGGGAGGAGGCTATTAGTATTTTTAGTAAAATGTTGCCTTTGTCTCGTGCAGAACATGTAGAATATGCTCTTTAATTTAGTAAATATTTTTAAAAGGTATAGATACATTGTTGTAGCTAACCAATTCTTAATCAAAATTTCTGAAATTCTTTTTTTCCATACCTATCAGAAGTTGTTTTCCAACTTGCTTGAATTATGGTTTTCCCATTCTCTTCCCAACCTCTCTTGCAAAAAAAAGAAGACGTGGGATCTGCTAATGAACTGAGCAGACATATTTTATATGCCTTTTCAGCTGTGTAACTTAATAATTGGATACTTGATCATTTGTTTTATTATGTAATCGATAAAGTGGTGATGTGTATTAATGTTAGTTCAACCATATATTTATACTGTCTGGGAATGTGTGGTTATAGTTCTGTGGGAGAAATAATTTGTCAGTGTTCACCAGCTTGTAAAAACTTAGTGCAAGAGCTTCAACATCTAAATAAATAATGAAATGCGTTTGTCACTGAGGTTATTTTGCTTAAAATTAACTTATTTTGTAGAAAACAATGGATTCAGTTAACATTTCAATTTATGAAACAAATTTAGGGTTGTGAGCACTATTGAATACCAAGTGCTTTTACTATAAATTTTCCTCTTTAAAGACCTAGATAATTTTGAACCAATTGAATGTTGTGTACTAAGGGAAAACAGTTTGTAACAGATGATGACATTGATTAAGATTCATTTCTATCAGTCAAGTAGTTATGAGCAGTTTCCCATCCAGTTTTCTCACTTTTAAGTTAATTACATGCCTGTATATATTTTGAAATTACTTTGAACCTGAGTATTTGGCACATGATGACTTAATAAATTTTAACTTTCAATAATTGAAATGTTTCATTTTTATAGTTTATGCTCATGTTAAATGAACAGGATTTGTTTTGAAATGGTACAAATGGAAATTGAAATTTTGATTGAAAAATGATATCCTATAAAAATTTACTACTGCCCTTTTGTGCAGTCTAGCACATAAATGACACAGCCCATAAAGTATTTGTTCTCACTAGGAGAGGAAAGGTGCTGTCATGATTCTTGAATAAACATCTAAGTTTGAAATTTTGAATTTATTAAAATTGTATGGTGCTAAAAGTCACTTTGCTCTATAAAATTACCTGTGCATTATAAACTATGATATTGGCTCTTTAGTCAAATATTTTGTATCTGTAAATACAGCGATACCTATGATAACATCCAAAAAATACCTTGGGTCTGATAACAATTATAAGCTGAGTTCTTATAATTTTTAATATTGGTGGATGTTATAAAATTTACTTTGGGGGACTGGAAATACAGCTCAGTAAGTAGAGTCCTTGCCTAGCAACCAGGAAACCCTGAGTTTGGTCTTCAGCACCACACAAATGAGACGTAGTAGTTAGTATATAGGGATCAGGAATCCAAGGTCATCCTTGGCAACTTAACCAGCCTGGTATACATGGAGTGCTGTGTCTAACTACATAATTTGTTTTCTTGAGTTTTGGTCCCTTTAATAGATATTAATAGTGATTAATCTGTATAGGAATTAAGATGCTCCTGATACAAGTGATGTGATTACTGAACCAGAAGATGCAGTTTGCTATTAAAGGAAAGCCCTAAAAGTAGATACCAACATCATCCCTCCACACTCAGACACTGCTTTCCAGGACGTGTGATGAAGTTAAGTATGTTGTGAGTAGTTAGGTGGTTCCATAGATAACCTACTGTAATCGCAATCTCAGGGTCAGTTTTGTTACACTCATCTGGCAAATAGCTACTCCAGACATTTAAGAGTACTGCAAAGGATGTAAAAGATGGCACTACCAGATGCTCGTTAATTATCCCATACCTTACCAGTAACCTAATTCTTCGTGTTGAACTTTAAGGAAATGTTCATGATAAGAATGCTTCAAGTGGAAGTGACTGATTTTTTTTCCTTTTAAATTTGTAAATGAAAGGTTAAAATATAAAGTATCTAATATGTTCCACATTTCCTTTTAGGTAGCTACACAATATTGAAAGAAAAGTAGAATGTGTTCATTTCCAATAGATTGAGCCAGTTTATGCATTCACAATAGAACCGACAGTAATATAATTAGACGCATATTGCCATATTAATCAGATAATGTGCAGATAGCTGTTGATAGCTGCCAATTAGTAATTCACTGTCAAGTGTTTTTCTTTTTTTGGTTTTTCGAAACAGGGTTTCTCTGGTTTTGGAGCCTGTCCTGGAACTAGCTCTTGTAGACCAGGCTGATCTCGAACTCACAGAGATCTGCCTGCCTCTGCCTCCTGAGTGCTGGGATTAAAGGCATGCGCCACCACCGCCTGGTTTGTCTAGTGTTTTTCATAGTTGAGTTTATAAGGGGTTTATATGGTTTATTGCAGCTTTCTGCGTACAGGTTGTGAGCCTCCAGTTATGTAACTAATATATATTTGAAGCTGAGCATAGCTCTGCACTTCTTTAATCCACAGGCAGATCTTTGAACTCCAGGTCAGCCAGAGCTACGTAGGTAGGGAGAGCCTGTCTTTATTTGACCCTTAAGTATATCAAGCCATGCAGCTTATGTAAATAGATACATGCAATACACCATGCACGAGACTTTGTCTCGAAAAACGGAGTCGGGAAATGAAGGAAATCCAACCTGAATGAAGGAATCCAAATTCACTGAGTGTGATGATCATCTGTACCGATGATAACCTGCAGCCTGACCCACTGCTTTTAACACTTTTAAAATATTGTGAAGTTTTATTTACATTAATTTTTTCCATAAAAGATACATTTATTCTGTATGATCAGAGAAAAGATGTTTTGAAATGGAGAATCTGATTCATTAAAGAAAAATTGAAGTCTTTTTGTTTGTGAGTTGGTTTTTTGTTGTTTTTGTTTTTTCTTTTGAGATAGGGTTTCTCTGTAGCTTTGTTTTGTTTTTTCGAGACAGGGTTTCTCTGCTTTGGAGCCTGTCCTAGAACTAGCTCTTGTAGACCAGGCTGGTCTCAAACTCACAGATATCCACCTGCCTCTGCCTTCCAGTGCTGATATTAAAGGCGTGCACCATCACCACCCAGCTTGAAAAATTGAAATATTTTTTGTTTGCTTTCTTTGGGGAGGGGGTTTTGAGACAGTTTCTCTGTAGCTTTGGGGCCAGCCCTATAACTAGCTCTTGTACACCAAGCTGGCCTCGAACTCACAAAGATTCACCTGCCTCTACCCTCCAAGTGCTGAGATTAAAGGTGTGTGCCACCACCGCCCAGCTTGAGAAATTGAAATCTTTAAAGAAAAACCAATGCAATAATTTTCAGTAGCCCTTTTGAATCCACTGTAACGCAGCAAAATATTCGCATTAAATTCTAAGAACCAAGCTGCAATTTATTCCCTGCCCCCTCTATTTTTTTGATTTTTTGAGACAGGGTTTCTCCATAACTTTTGGTTCCTGTCCTGGAACTAGCTCTTCTAGACCAGGCTGGCCTCGAACTCACAGAGATCCGCCTGCCTCTGCCTCCCGAGTGCTGGGATTAAAGGCGTGCGGCCCCATCTTTTGTCCTACGTGGTCTACAAAGCCTAAAGCAGCAGTGATCACTGCCTCTCAGAACTCAGACCTCGTGACTGACTACAGACCTCAGCAGTCACTGGGAAAGCCATTTGCAAAATACCAGGAACCAAATCTCCATTCCATCTCTAGCTTGGCAGAGAGCTTGCTGGAGTAATTAGGGTTTTGAACTTTTAACTCTTGATTATGTTTTTATTAAAAGTAAGAAAATGTGAACATATGCAGGGTGGTACCACTATATGAGATGTCATTGTAGAAAAATGTCTGATGGCTGACATGTTGGATTTTTAAATAAGGCATCTCTTCAATAAATGTCTAAAATATTGGTAAAAGTTTAAACTACTGGTCACTCTATAACAAGACAGGTGCATCCTTGACAAATTTCATCATTGGCAGGATACATATGCTAAGTCTTTACTAAAACATAATGCAATATGGATGCATGCCAATTTTAAAAATATATTTTGGACAACTATTTGTAATGCTTTTTAGATAAAGTAAAAACATTTTATATGTTACAATATATTTATTTGTTATAGGTTGAAAGTCCAGAATCATGCATTTTTTTGTTTTTGTTTTTCGAGACAAGGTTTCTCTGTAGCTTTGGAACCTGTCCTGGAAGTAGCTCTTGTAGACCAGGTTGGCCTTGAACTCACAAAGATCCACCCGCCTCTGCCTCCTAAGTGCTGAAATTGAAGGCATGCGCCACCATCACCTAGCAACAGTTTTTAAGACATTGGAAAGTATGAAAATATTTACTGAGTTCTGTCTGAAAAATGCTAAAATAATGGGTTACTCATTTTTGCACTTAAAATTTTTTATTTTATTTATTTATTTGTTTATTTATTTATTTTGGCTTTTCGAGACAGGGTTTCTCTGTCTAACAGCCCTGGCTGTTCTGAAACTTGCTTTGGAGACCAGAGAGCTCAGAAATGGCTTTATAGACCAGAGGCCTTGAACTCAGAGATCAGCCTGTCTCTGCTGGAATTAAAGGCGTGCACCTCCACCACCCAGTTCAAATTGTTTTTTGATCATTTATCACAGCAACAGAAACCAAACTAGGACTTCTTGGGAAAGGCTTTGTTTTCTTTCCAGTGGTAGTGTTTTTGAGACTGACCTCCAATTCCCCACTTAACTGAAGATGACTTTGAACTTCTGACCCTCCTGCCTCCACTCCCAAATTCTGGAATTACAGGCTTGTGGTGCTGGTGATTGTACTCAAGTGTCTAGATAAGCACTCCACCCACTGAGTGCCAACCAGCCCAGAGGAATCACTTTTCTTTAGAAAGTAGTCTGGCTCCTTGATGGAGCTATGGTCAAGAGGAGGGCTATGGTTCCAGATTGGAAGGACGATTTAGTTTCTCACTTGGCTGGAATCTGGAATTCATGATGAATCAATAGACCTCACTGCATGAATAATTACATCCCAGGTGTTGTGTACTAAAGACATTTAAACCTTGCAATTATAGGATTATCAGTAGAAGGTCAAACTTGAGAACTGCTGGGTGTTATCTAAACGAAAACAACCTCTCCCAAAACATTTTGGTATTCAAAAGAAACACTGATCTTTCTGCCCTTGCTAAAAATGTACATATATTCTAATACATATATTCATGGGTAGCTGCCAACAGAATACCATTAAAACACTGACTTTAAGAAAATATATAGACATTAATGAAATGGCGGTCATAGTTGGGCTTGATGCATGAAAATAAATCCCGGCGAATTTGCCATGATGCTCTGGCACATGCAGGTATGCAAATTCTTCACAAAAGCACATCTCAAAGAGACAATGACAGTACGAACCTCTGGAGGTTGAGCACTGACTGGCCTTGAGTTGTTTGGCTGATTGCACAGACAAATTTGATTCTTCCTGGTGTTAAGTAGAGATTGATGGAGGCAATGTGGAAATAATGGAAAGAGGGGCAACTCCAGAAGCAGAATTGTTCTTTAATCAGAACAACTGAAGGACTGCAGTCTCTCTGTGGAGTTGAAGCTATGAGCCCAAGGCATGGGGGCCTGGGCTTTCATAGGACAGAAAAGGGAAAAATTAAGGGATGGGTGAGTTTATTTATGGGTTGGTTCCCCTTTAGCCCAGAAGTGATAAATACCAAAAGGTTTAGTGTGTGCTCACCAGATCAGAAGATTCCACAGGTGTTAGCAGTCAACTTAACAACTTTTCAGTCCACCTGAGATACTGGAACCCTAATAAATAAAGGATCTAGAACTTCTACTACTTGAAAATTATTCCACGCTCTAAGTCTACTTGTTCATGAAAAGACCTAGCGTGGTTTAATTCTACTAACACTGATTGTCATGGTCTGTCCTGTCCCTTTAAGAGACAAGCCCCACCCACTCCCTTTCCCATCCACTGAGGCAGGCAGATCTTCCTTCCTGCTTGCAACCAAGTCTTTCCTTTCCCTCTCTAAGAGGCAGCTTCTATCTCTCCCTTGTCCCCACTTCTCCCCTTCCCCCTTCTCTGTTTCTCTCTCTCTGCTCTTCCCCCTTCTATTCTTCCCTTCTGTAATCCACTAATAAATGTCCAACTTCACTCTGCATGGCATGCCTATCCATGTCTCTGTCTCTCACGAGTTGGACAAGACAAACCAACAGAAGGAAAAGAACCCAAGGAAAGGCACAATAATCAGAGAGCCACTCATCCCCTCCCTCAGGAGTTCTATAAAAACACTAATCTGGAAGCCATAATATATATACAGATACATATTATACATAATATACAGATACAGAAGTCTCTGGTACAGACCCACACAGGCACTTTGTATGCTTCTTCAGGTTCTGGGAATTCATGTGTGTGCCAGTTCTGTCATGTGTAGGTCTTGAATCCTTGTCCTCCATCCCTCAGGCTCCTACACTCTTTCAGCTTACTTTACTGTGGGGTTCTCTGAGCCCTGAGGGGAAGGATTGGATGGAGTGTTCTGAGGTCTCTCACTCTCTTGGTAAGGTCTGGCTGTGTGTCTCTAGATTTGTTCCCTTCTGCCACAGGAGGAAGCCTCTCTGATGATGGCTGAACAATATACCGATCCACAAGTACAGCAGAATATCATTAGTAGTCATTTCCCATTTTTATTTATTTATTTATTTATTTATTTATTTATTTTTAGTTTTTTTTCGAGACGGGGTTTCTCTGTGGCTTTGGAGCCTGTCCTGGATCTAGCTCTGTAGACCAGGCTGGTCTGGAACTCCCAGAGATCCGCCTGCCTCTGCCTCCCGAGTGCTGGGATTA
Organism: Microtus pennsylvanicus; assembly: GCF_037038515.1. Taxonomy (NCBI): domain Eukaryota; kingdom Metazoa; phylum Chordata; class Mammalia; order Rodentia; family Cricetidae; genus Microtus; species Microtus pennsylvanicus. The sequence goes on from NC_134585.1 coordinate 38,219,990, forward strand.
AAGGCGTGCGCCACCACCGTCCGGCCCCTTTTTACTCTTTACACTGAAACAAGTCTCACTGAGTTGCTCAGGCTAGGATAGACTTGAACTTGGGATGTTCCTACCTTAGCTTCCCAGTGATGGGAACCTAACGCTCCACCATACCCTTCTCAGTGATGGGAACATCAGCATGTGCCACCGTACCCAGACAAAACAAGTTACTTCTTTATTCTGGTGTGATGAAATTTGATAACTCTTTCAGGAAAGGGCTAGGATAGACAAGATGTCTGGTGACTTTCCGAGACTAATCAATCAAATAACTTGTGTAGACTCTGCTGGTCCTCAATAATCTCCTATGACTCAAGCAAGGGGCGGCTTGAGTCATAATTCTATCAGTTCTGCAGATCATCTTTAGATGAGATCATCTGGATGAATAAACCTTGTCTTTCCCTCAGTCATCCATCTCATCTTCCTCGTGAAAGAAGAAAGAAAGAAAGAAAGAAAGAAAGAAAGAAAGAAAGAAAGAAAGAAAGAAAGAAAGAAAGAAAAGATTTTGTTGTGAAATTGCTTCAGAGAAAGAATCAGGTCTGATCAAAGCACCGAATCTGAACTCTAGTTCCACACCACAGTCTCCATGACAGAAATTGACAAGCACTAATGAGATACCACCCACGGCAGTTAAATTACTGCTTCTGTGAGTTAGTAACCAAGTGAAAATACGTTTTTAAGACTTCCTGGGCTGGGCATGGGGTGCAAACCTGAAGCCATAGTACTCCGGAGTCTGAGGCCTTGCCTCAGCAACATAACGACCTTGCCTCAAAAACAGCAGCATCAGCAACATCGCCCCAAGCGAAAGATGTTACAGGTTACACTGATGAACAGACAGGAGGAAGAAACACAGGTCTAAACCAGTCCAATCGTGGGTGTTGGAGTTCTCCAGCTAGGAGCATGGGCTCTTGTCTCACTCCTCCCATTCCAAACTCCACCCGCCCCCCAAAGTCCGGCAAAAGACAGCCCCTCCCTGGGGCTGCTCAAGACCATGCCTACAAGCTTTATAAGACCTGATAGGCATATTTGTCATGTGATTCTTCCTCTGCCTTCCCAATGGCCATCCAGGAGTTGCTTTGCTCTGTTCAGATTAAGACAGGATTTACTTATTAGGCCTGATCTGATTTATTATATCAGCGGCGGTGTTACTACCAGGGGATTAAACCCCTCCAGGGAGAATGAGAGACTCAGAAAGATTCTAAGAGAAAAAAAAATTGGTATCAGTGTACTGACTTCCTGCTCAGCATAAGGTTAGCTAAGTAGGCAAGTGCTGGTCGGTAGTCATTTCATAACTATGCAGTGGACATAGCTTATGCAATAAAATGGCAGAGCGCAGACTGGAAAGTCCCACTAGGAGAAGAAAGCCTTCTGTAAATACATTAAGAATAGAGAGAGGGTTTATCTCACACAAATATGAATATTGTTGCAGAATTGAAGGTCTAGAAGAAAATAGAGGAGCAGAGAGAAACAGGCATTCAGTAGTCAGCCTTAAATGCCTGCATGGGTAGACAAATTGCAATCCACAGAGAAGCCAAAGACGTCTTTTGAGAAATTGAAAAGAAAAAAAAAAGAAAGACGATCAAGAGTGACAGTTGCCAAAGCAGAATGACAAAGAATGTGTCCCTGTCGTGGTCTCCTGCTTCTGTCCCTTGGGGGGGAAATGCTTGTCTTTGTGTGAGCCTGTTCGTGAGTCTCTAGCTGAGTCACTAGGTGAGCTGATTCAGGGATTGCTATTGATGAGCAGACCAGCAGGTGGCAAGAGGAGCAAAACTCCAAACAAAAGGACGAATTGGAATTCCAGGTTCCTCCACCTCTGTTCTTCACCCAGCTTCACGGTAGAGGCCTCTGAATTCGACGTCTCCCGTTTCCCTGACTCTCACGTCCATGCAAATTCCTCTTTCATTAGCCAGACTCCAAGGCAACGCATCACAGAGGTACTTACACATCGTCGTTCACTGCAGCACTATTCGTGCATGATCCCAAGTGATGGAACCAACCTAGCAACCACAGAGGGATGATAAAATACGACATGGATATACAACAGACATTATTCAGCCATAAAGAAGAATGAAGCTATGCCATTTAGAGGAAAACGGAAAAAAAATCATGTTGAATCAAATGTATCATTCTCAGAAACATACATAAAATTTTGTGTGCCTATACAAAAGGAAAGTAAAAGCAACGCTGTGTAAAAGGCCAAGGGGAACTAGCAGGGTGAAGGAGAAAGGGGGAAGGTAGTGGCTGTGGGGAAATAGGCTCAACGTACATTATGTATTTCTGTTCAGATGTCCTTGTGTAACAGAGTACTCAAAATGAATATTACACAATGAAAAACTTTAAAATAATGAAAAAGAAGCCAAAGGTTTAAAAAAAAGGAAGGAAGCATTCTTTGAAAGTATTCTGACACCTTTACTGCAGAGACTGAACTAGGTTACAGTACAATAGGATGATGATACCAAAAATAAGACCTACTGCTAACTGCCACTCTTGTGGAACCGAGAGAGATACGTTGCCTAGGAAACAGGACAGGGAAGTATGAGAAGTACCCTAAAAGAAAAACAAGTGAAATATGTGGAAGTCAAGTGAGCTTCAGACATGGCTTAATGAGAGAAGTTTTGTTGTTCTTGGATTTTTATTGAGATTGTAATTAACGTGGGAATCCTGAGAGTTAGGCATCAGCCATTCCCTTTTCACAGACACTGACTGGTAGGCACCCACTGTGACGCCCGTTTGTAAATTTTTACTTGACAGCCATCCAGGTTTGTAAACTTTTAGTTGACAGACTTCTAGGTACCAGGATCTCTCACCTGAAGAGTGAAGTGGGTGTGGCTGGCCGGATGTCCTGCATCTGCTTCCCATCCTTAGCTCTGGGAATCAGAGTGAGGTGGCAGGTTTGTGAAGTGAAACTTCCCCCACCCTAGAAGGGCATAATCAGAGAGTCCCACTAGTCCTTATGGGATCTGATCTCTCTCATTAGAGCCCCCAGCCACGCGGCCTCAGACGCTGGCGCCTGATCGCTCCTCGGGGAGTTCTCACCTGTTGTTCACTGTCTGCCCATGGCATTAATAACTCTCCTAATAAATTTCATATGCTGCAGCTGTTTATTTCAGCGTCCCTCCTGATCCCCCATCGGAGACCTTTCACTGCTCGTTTTTGATGTTTGTTTGGTTTGGTTTTTCGAGACAGGGTTTCTCTATGTAGCTTTGGAGCCTGCCCTGGAACTCACTCTGTAGACCAGGCTGGCCTCGAACTCACAGAGTTCTGTCTGTCTTTGCCACCCTAGTGCTGGGATTAAAGGCTTGCGCCACCACTGTCTGGCTCAGTCCTAGTTTTGTTTTTTCTCCTCCTCGTCCTCCTCGTCCTCCTCCCCCTCCTCCCCCTCCCCCCCTCCTCCTCCTTTCTAATATAAATTTAGCTATCAGGGAAGAGTTCCTTACCCTCTAGGGATAATGCGAATACTAGAGTTAATAACAGTTATTTTTTAGCCATGAAATAGCCCAACTCAGGTGTGGTTGTAGTAATTAACAAGTCAAAAGACATAGACCATAGTGTGAGAGTCAAAATTACATTTTAAGTTTTAATTACTATGTCTAAGAGATCCATGAACTACAAATGCCTCTGATCTCGCAAGCTCAAGGACAATGAATGGAGGCTATTGTTTATGGGAGGTAACAAGCCACAGGTTTTACTGCCCTAAACAAGTTTGTTTGACCCATCTGCACAGGTTGGGCTTAATCACACGTGGTCACATGTGGACAGGAGATACATAAGCAGGAAATACATCAGGATGTATTCTTGCCCTTATTGGGCCTGATGGGAAAAGCAGGGAATTGTGGGTTTTCCTTCTTAAACTGTTGCAACCTGTGACATGGGCCATTTCCCAGGAACCTCTTCTATCTGGTCAATATTTAATTAAAGCTTGCTTCGGCTCGGCGGTGGTGGCGCATGCCTTTAATCCCAGCCCTGCCTGATTCCTGTTTTTTTTTATTTCTCCTTTTTCTTTTCTTTTTTCTTTTCTATTCTTTGGATTTTCTTTGTTTGTTTGTTGTTATTGCTGATTTTTGTTTTCTTTGGGACAGGATCTTACTATGTAACCATGGCCTGGTACTCCCTATGTAGACATAGGCTGGCCTCAGACTCATAGAGATACAGGTGTCTCTGCCTCTCAGGTGCTGGGACTAAAGGTGTATACTACTGATTTTCATTCAAGTTTGTTTGCACGAATCAATGCATTTCCATTTTATACAAATTACTTTTCTAAACTGTTCTTTTTAATTAAATGAATCTCAATTTCTCTGTCTCCCTAACCTCCCTCTCTCTCTATCTTTCTCTCTCTGTCTCTCTTTGACTCAAGAGATTTGACCCATGATCTCACACATGACATCTATCTCTGAGCTGTAATCCCAATCTACTATAATTGATTGTAATAGACAGACAAATGGCTCTGGGAATATACCCAGTTCCTTACTGCATAAAGTTTATTTAACTTCATTTTATGTGCATTGGTGTGAAGTTATCAGACCCCCTGGAACTGGAGTTTCAGACACTTGTAAGTGGCCATGTGGATGCTGAGAAATGAACTCAGGTCTGTCTGGAAGAACATCCCATACTCTTAACGGCTGAGACATCTCTCCAGTACCTACACTAATAAGTCTTAAACTAATTACTCTGGTTGTCTTTAACTGCCAATTTGGCACAGTCTAGCACCATCTAAGAAGAAAGCCTTAATTGAGGAATTGCATAGATAAAAATCTGCCTCCGGGCATGTCTGTGGGAGATTATCTTGATTGTTAATTGATGTGGGAGGGCCCAGCCCTTTGTGGCAGCTTTACCCCTAGGCAGGTGATCTGAACTGTTTAAGAAATCCAGTTTAGAGGCTGGAGAGATGGCTCAGTGGTTAAGAGCATTGCCTGCTCTTCCAAAGGTCCTGAGTTCAATTCCCAGCAACCACATGGTGGCTCACAACCACCTGTAAAGAGGTCTGGCGCTCTCTTCTGGCCTTCAGGCATACACACAGAATATTGTAAACATAATAAATAAATAAATAAATATTAAAAAAAAAAAAAGAAATCCAGTTTAGTACAAACAGACAGCAAGCTCCGGAGCAAGCAACAACATCCATAGTCTTTGGTGTTCTTTTATTTGTTTGTTTGTAAAGTGAGCTCCTTGTTTGGAGGCAATCTTATGAGAAATAGAAAGCAAATCTCATTTCTTGTTCCTGTTTGAGTTTGCCTTGACTTTCTTCAATAACAGGCTGTGACCTGGAGTTGTAAGCCAAAAAACCCTTTCCTCCCAAAGTTCCTTTCAGTCGGGGAATTTTAATTACAGCAGAACTGAAACTAAAACAGTGACATTTTAATTATTTGTGCTTAGTTGGTTATTTCCAGGTCAATATTTTTAATTTAAAAAATTATTTTTTTGCTGGGCAGTGGTGGTGCACACCTTTAATCCCAGCACTCAGGAGGCAGAGGCAGGCTAGTCTCTGTGAGTTCGAGGCCAGCCTGGTCTACAGAACAAGTTCCCGGACAAGCTCCAAAGCTACACAAAGAAATCCTGTCTCAAGTTAGGGTTTCTATTGCTGTGAAGAGACACCACGGCCATGGCAACTCTTATAAAGGAAAATATTTAATGGGGTGGCTAACAGTTTCAGAGTTTCTGTCCTTTATCATCATGGAAGGATATGGAAGTGCACAGGAGACATGGTGCACAAAGAGAATATTGTATACATAATAAATAATAAAACATTCAAAACTTGCCCCCCATGACACACTTCCTTCAACCTTTTAATAGTGCCACTCTCTTTGGGGACCATTTTCTTTCAAACCATCACACCTTCCTTCTGTGAGAATCCAATTTTCTACTCTCCTTTAAAATCACTAATTAGGGCCGGGCGGTGGTGGCGCACGCCTTTAATCCCAGCACTTGGGAGGCAGAGGCAGGCGGATCTCTGTGAGTTCAAGACCAGCCTGGTCTACAAGAGCTAGTTCCAGGACAGGCTCCAAAACCACAGAGAAACCCTGTCTCGAAAAAAACAATAAATAAATAAATAAATTAAATTAAATAAAGTCACTAATTATTTCAGGTTTGAAAACATCTGAAATATGTCAAAAAGACATATTTGGTCCCAGACCAAATGATGCACAGACCACACAACTAAACATACTTCTACTTAATTCTCCAGTACATGGAGAAAGAAATAAAAACCAAACCTTGGTGAAGTGTAGAGTGTTTTGATGAATATACATTACAATTTAAATCAAAAGGAAAACACCATGAGTTCATAATGTTAGTAAAACCTTAAAGCGCTTGGTTCTATAGTAACAGAACCTGATAGTCTGGCACTTGGCAATTGATCCTTTCTCCTTATACATTCCAGTTTCTTCTTGTGGAAATTAACAGAGAAACCTTCCCAGGCGAAAGGTACAATTACACCCACTGTCTTTTCTCCCAGCTTTCTGAGAGTCAGGAATTTGAGGGGCTTAACTAAATAGTTCTGCTTGAGGTCCCCGGTGCAATTACAGTGGTGGGAACAAGGGCTGTGGCAGCTGGGGGCAATTTAGGCATCTCCAACTGGCCTCAGGGTTCTCCATGTGGTATCCCCATGAGAAGTGGTGCAGTTCTCCTCAGAATGTTAGGACCCCTCAGAATGTATGATTTGCATCCCCACTGTCATCCCAAGGAACTCACAGAGACTAAAGTGACGAGCCCAGGGCCTATATGTGTCTGTGCTGGGTCCTCTGCATATATAGTAGGCTTTTTTTTTTGAGATTTCTCTGAAATCTCAAAGTGTGAACAAGATTGAAGAGGAAAAACCACAGCTAGCACAATCTCTTAATAAGAGAGAAAATATAGTGCAGAATGAACAAGTGGCACAAGAGAAATTGGAGCCTTCTTTAAAAGTTAACCTGCTAGATAAGATAGAGTAAAAAAGAATGTGGAGCCGGGCGATGGTGGAGCACGCCTTTAATCCCAGCACTCGGGAGGCAGAGGCAGGCAGATCTCTGTGAGTTCGAGGCCAGCCTGGTCTATACAGAGCTAGCTCTAGGACAGGCTCCAAAGCTACAGAGAAACCATGTCTGGGAAAAAAAAAAGAATGTGGAAAGAGACAGTTGGAATTGAGGGGCATTTGAGGAACGATATGAAAACATAGTGCAGTGGAAGCTCCCTAAAATATATGAAGATGATCTTATCGAGGTCTCCTAATAATGGGAGATACGAAGTCTCAGCTGGCCATTTCGTCTTACCAAGTGAGGTTCCCAGTAGATAGACTGGGTTGCATCCTATTGAGATGTTGGCCAAGGGGGTCCCATGGAAATCCCTCCAAACAACCCAGGCTGTTGCTAAGACAATTGGTTGCTCTCCTTAAACTGACAGCAGGGCTCCATTGCCAAGGGAAACACCCACACAACTCCTTGAACACTAGCCCTATGTCCTAGTGTCTTTGATTCAGGAAGGCTACCAAAAGAGAAGCATAAACATCGAACCAGCCACAAAACCTTTCACCCACAATCTGACCTGCCTGCATAATATATTAAGCTACAGAACCTTGTGGGAGTAGCCAACCAATGCCTGATTTGACTTAAATTCCACTTCAGATTATAGAACCCAAACACTGCTTAGGTAATCAAGAACTAGAGACTAAATAGCCCAAAGACTGTCCTTCCAAAGGTCCTGAGTTCAATTCCCAGCAACCACATGGTGGCTCACAGCTATCTGTAATGAGATCTGGTGCCCTCTTCTGGCCTGCAGGCATACATGCAGTCAGAAATCTGTATACATAATAAACAAATAAAGTCTTAAAAAAATAAAAAAATTAAAAAAAATTTTCTATTTAGTGTGTTTGTGTTTGGTATAAACAATAGTTAGTGATGCTATAATTAAAGAGGTTGGACTTTTAATGCATAGTTAATTTTGTTTGTGTATATACATAATTATATATACACATATGTAATATATTTTAGAAATAATATTTTAGTCTTTTACAAGACATATAAGAAAAGTAATATTCTAAAAGTCATGTTTTAAGTCCATAAATATCTCTCCCTTTGCTGAGTTTCTGCTTGTGTTGGTTGATGAGATTCCAAGAGTTAGCAAACATCTAAAATGTTTATCTATTTGGTATGCACAGTCTTGGCAGTAAAAAGACAATGGTCTGTTTGCTGTTGTGTCAACAAAATTTGAAATGAGGGTGTGGTCATTTGAATGAGAAATGCCACCCATAGGTTGGCTGTGTGAACGCTTGGTCTCTAGTTGGTGACACTGTCCTAGAGAGGCAGTGACGGAGGAAATGTGTCCCTGGGGCCAGGTTTTGAGAGTTCAGAATCTCGCCCTTCTTCTCATTTGCACTCTCTGCTTCTGGTTTGTGGTTGAAGATGCAGATCCTCAGTTTCCTGTTCCTGCCACTGTTTGGAGCACAAAGGTCCTTGCCCTCACAGATAAGCATTAAGGAAATCAAGAATGGTGAACAGGCAGGATTGGCTTTTCAACGGGAAAGATGTACAACTTGGTTTTCCTCCCAGAAGACTGTAAATGGAGGTGATTGGTAACATTGTGATTTATGCTTTCTGTAGGCCCATACCAAGTCAAACTGCCATAAACAGGACCGGATGTGGTCTAGGTGACCTTTGTATTACTTCCCCAAGCTCCCACAACCAGGACCGGAGGTGGCTAATATCCCAAATGACCTCTACACTATCTGTCTGACCAAAACCACACCAGATCATCCCCTAAGCCCTTGAGATAATACCTGTTGCCTATCTATAGAACCCATCTCCTAGGAAGAAGAGTCGCAGACTTTGAGTTGAGTTTTACGTAATCACTCCTCCTTGTGCAGAGGGGATTGTGTCATACCAGGAAATGCTTTTCCAAATTGTTCTGTGCTGGAATATGCTTATAGTAAACTGCCCAGAGTCGGATTTGAAAGGTTTGAGCTGGCGTGGCTAGCTAAGTTGTGTTGAAGCAGACTTCCTTCTTGCCTCTCATGGGATGTTTCAGGGCTTGCCACACGCCACCATGCCTGCCTGCTGCTGTCTCTCCCCGCCACAACGGACTTGTCCCTCTTGAATCCTAAGCAAAAATAAATTCTGCCTTCTTGAGTTTCCTTTGGTTATAATTTTCTTACCACAGCAACAGAAGCATAGCTAGTATAGAGAGGCAGGCTTGATGGCTCAGGAATGTACTCCTAACACAGGAGTTCCAGGCAAGAGGACTGGTATTTAGGTCATCCTTGGCTATATAGAAAGTTTGAGACTATCCCGAGCTATATAACACAAGTCTCAAAGCAATAGAATCAAAATCCCCATGCAACTGAATCTGATGTGAAATAAGTCGAGTAGCTGTGTGTGTAGTGAGACAGAATGATTGGCTGGAAATCATAGAATTCTAAACTAGAACATTTTTTCTTGTTTCAGTTCAGTAAATTATTAGACAAGCACAGTCCAGTCACTGGAGAATCATTTGCTTTGGTTTTGTTTGTTTGTTTGTTTGTTCATTGTTTTGAGACGGGGCTTCCTGTGTAGCCCTGGACGCTCTTTGTAGACCAGGCCTACTTCTGCCTCCCAAGTGCTGGGATTAAAGGCACTGGCTACCACATGTATAGCATGCTTTTTGTTTTTGGGTTTTTTTGTTTTTGTTTTTGTTTTTTTTTTGTTTTTTTTTTTTTTGGATTTTCGAGACAGGGTTTCTCTGTGGCTTTGGAGCCTGTCCTGGAACTAGCTCTGTAGACCAGGCTGGTCTCGAACTCACAGAGATCCGCCTGCCTCTGCCTCCCGAGTGCTGGGATTAAAGGCGTGCGCCACCATCGCCTGGTCAGCATGTTTTGTTTTAAAAACATAGTTTTTTTTTTATTGATTCTTTGGAAATTTACATCATGCACACTAACTCCACTCACCTGGAAACCACATATCCTCCCCTGACCCCTGCAGCATCCCCCCAAAAGGAAATTTAAAAAAAAAATCAAACCAAAACATAACAAAGCAAGCAAACAAACAAAAATAAGAACAACAACCAAAAAAACCTCGTTGCTTCTCCTTCTTTCCTGCCTTCTCCAACACCTCTTCATTCAGCCAGGTGGCCTTGAAAGCAGTTGTCACACACCACACCCTTTCGTCCACTTAGCTTTATCCATAAAAGTTCACTGCAATGAGTCACTGGTCTGGTTCAAGGCCTCTGGTTTCTGGTACAGCATTATCGCTGGATCCTCACCAAAGCTCCTCTGGGATTATCCCGTAATAGCTCTGAATCATGGAGAGCCTGTGGGTATCGTTCCACAAAACCAGTCCCTTCAGGAATTCCAGCAGATCCTAGATGGGGTAAACGTTAGGGTGGAACTAACCAAGGCCCAGCTGTGGCCCTGGGTGGAGGCTGAGCTTATCAGTACAGGACACTGGGGCCACAAGCCTCAGGTGAGGGGACAGAGTCAACTCCCCTATACCTATGCCATCAACGTCAGTACTCCCTCACCTGTGGTGTGGGTTGGGGCGGTCTCCCAAGTACAGGGGCTGGCTCTCCTGTGAGGGTCAGGGACAACTCTCTTGCCACAGTGGCCAGCAAGGTAAGACCAGCTTTCCCAGGGCCAGCAAAGGGCAGGGCTGGCTCAGCCTGCCTTCTCATTTCATCACACAGGGTTCCTATGGCCCCCTGAATTGACATAGGCCACATATATCAACTGTAGCATGTTTTTATTTTTTATTTATTTTTATTTTTTATTTTTTTGGTTTTTTTTTTTTGAGACAGGGTTTCTCTGTGGTTTTGAAGCCTGTCCTGGAACTAACTCTTGTAGACCAGGCTGGTCTCGAACTCACAGAGATCCGCCTGTCTCTGCCTCCCAAGTGCTGGGATTAAAGGCGTGTGCCACCACTGCCCGGCTTGTAGCATGTTTTTAATAGAGGATGAGGCAAAGCAGTTTCTGAGGTTTAAACACCTTGTTGTCTTTTACTATGAAGAGGCACCCTGACCACAGCAACTCTTACAGAGAAAGACATGTAACTGAGTTGGCTTCCAGGTACATTATCATCATGGCAAGAAGCATGGCAGCATGCAGGCAGGCATGGCACTAGAGAAGGAGCTGAGAGCTCTACATTTAGGTCTGCAAGCAATAGGAAGTGAGCTGTCACACTACACTGGGCGTAGCTTGAGCATAGGAGACCTCAAAGCCCACCCCTCCAATGACACACTTCCTCCAACAAGGCCACACCTCCTAAAAGTGCCACTCCCTGTAGTGGCTATTTTCTTTCAAACTACCACAGTTATATAATACTTTTATGTATGTATGTCCATGGATATAAATGAGAACTATTTTAGAAAGAATTATGTTGTAGTCGCATTGCACTAAACAGGATTGTTGAGATATTTGCTTGTTTATTTTAAGAGACAAACAAAATTGAGTGTGGTAGAATACAGCAGTCATTCTAGAGCCTGAATGGCAGAAGTAGAATGATGGAGAGCTCAAAGCCATGCTAGGCTACATAATGAGTCCCTATCCCAAACAGAAACGAAGAAAACAAATTCATCAATTAAACATAAGTTTGCTGACATAGCACACACTATATTTTAACAAATGAATATCCAAAGCAAAGAGTGCTAATTTATTTTGAATTCACCACAGTTATCTGTCCAAAGTATATGAAGCATAAAATGACTTTATCTGGGAATGTGCTTTATTTTATCACTTTGTAATTCATTATTTTCTTAAATTGCTCAGTTTTCTCTATGCTGTCATTAAATTGAAATTCTAGACTGATGAATTGCATCTCTAGTTGGCTTCTCTATTTTTTTGTAATATTTATTGCTCATCCTACATTAACTGAGAAACTTTTCATCTGTCAAGCTCCTGGATAAAATGCAGTTGGCACAGTGAGTGAAAGCAATGATAGAAGGAACGAACTACGAAGCAAAGGCGTGCGTTTAGTGGAGAGACCCTGGCCATTGGATTTCTTGACGTGTGGAGAACATTTCATTCTCTAAGAAAGGGAGAAGGCAGACAAGGAGCAAAAATTACCTGACACAAAGTAAAACTGTTAGAAAAGCGAGCCAGAGTATAATCCTGCAGGAATTCAGCTCTAATGAGAGAGCTCCTTAAGGTGTTACAATCAAGGGGCAACTAACTTTGTGTGTCTACTGAATGGTACCATAGGCTTGAAGGGCAACCTCCAGAAAATGTTCAGGAGAACACATTTAACTTCTGATATTCATATTTTGTAGTCTGTGCACTGGATGAACAAAGGCAGGATATTAATCGGTATTCTTATTTTCTGAGATAAAATACCAACACTTTAATGTTCAATGCAACAGTTAGAAGTATTTTTAAAATTATGTGTATGTATAAGTAAATATGATTGGCAGCTGCCCATGAAAGCCAGAGCAATCCCGTGTAGTTGTAAACCATCTGACAAGGAGTTCTGGGAATTAAACTCAGGGCAAGAGCAGAGCTCATTCCTAATGGCTGAGCCATCTCTTCAGCTCAAGCATCTCTCAATTAAATGCACATATACTAAAAACTCCTCAGGTCCTCAGTGCTGGTTAGTTTTTCTCAACTTGAATAAAACCTAGATATGTTTAGGAAAAGAAGCCTCAATTAAGGTAAAACCCTCTATCAGATCTGTAGGCAAGCCTGTGAGGCATTTTCTTAAATGCTGACTAATGAGAGAGATATCAGTTCCTCGTGGCTGGTGCCACCCATGAGCAGGTAGTTCTGGGCTGTAGTAGTAAGCAAGCCAAGCAAGCCAGGAAGAGCAAGGCAGTAAGCACCACTCGCCCACGGCTTCCGCTTTAGTTCTTGTCCCCAGGTTCCTGCCTTTCTTGCCTAGAATTCCTGTCCTGACTTCCCCCAGTGATTTATTATCATATGGATATGTAAGCCAAATAAACCCCAGCTGCTTGTGGTCATGGTGTTTTATCACAGCAGTAGAAACCCCAAGACACCCTCCAAAATGACTACATCTGGGTGTATTTAGTGTTTCTATTTGAAGAAAATTAAGAAAGATATGTCTTTTAAGTTTTTCATTAGCCGTTCCCTCTTTTGATATAATATCCTGAAAGAATATTCCAAAATAATTCCCAAATTTACAAATAACAAAACCTTAGATAGAATCTTCACACAGCTAATGTGAATACAATCACCAATTTTTTGGAAAAAGTATCTTTTGTGATTATAATGTAATCACATGTTTTCCCCTTCTCTTTCTTCTCTCCAAAACCATCCCATATATTCCTTCTTTCTGTCTTTCAAATTTATGACTACTTTTTCCATTAATTGTTGTTACATGCATATATGTATTTCTAAATATAACCTGCTTATCCTATATAAAGTTACTTGTATGTATATTTTCAGGGCTGACCATTTGGTATTGGATAACTAATTGGTGTTTTGTTGTCCTTGTTCAGTTCATGTCTGGGCAGTCATGTTGGTGAGACTTTATAGGTGTAGTTTCTGATATTTGTAGGAGACACAGTCTTTTTTTTTTTGAGGCAGAGTTTCTTTTTTTTAAAATATTTATTTATTAGGTATACAATATTCTGTCTGTGTGCATGCCTGAAGACCAGAAGAGGGCACCAGACCCCACCACAGATGGTTGTGAGCCACCATGTGGTTGCTGGGAATTGAACTCAGGACCTTTGGAAGAACAGGCAATGCTCTTAACCTCTGAGCCATCTCTCCAGCCCGAGGCAGAGTTTCTGTGCAGGTTTGGAGCCTGTCCTGGAACAAGTCCTACAACTAGCTCTTGTAGACCAGGCTGGCCTCGAACTCACAGCGATCCACCAGCCTCTGCCTCCCGAGTGCTGGGATTAAAGGTATGCACCACCACCGCCCTGCAGGAGACCAGGAGACACAGTCTTTTTTGTTTTGTTTTGTTTGGTTTGGTTTTTTGAGACAGGGTTTCTCTGTGGTTTTGGAGCCAGCAGGAGACACAGTCTTATAGCAAACTCCCTGGTCGTCCACTTCTTACAATCTTTCAGCTTCCTCTTCTACATGTTCCCCAAGCCTTTGGTGCTGCAGTTCTTTTGTATACATATCCACTGGGACTGGGCTCCACAACTCTGCAGTTTGGTTGGCTGTGGTGTTCTGTTACAAAGCGAAGTTTACTTGAGGGCTGGCGACTACACTTATCTGTGGTTATAGCTGGGCGGTGGTGGCGCACACCTTTAATCCCAACACTCGGGAGGCAGAGGCAGGCGGATCTCTGTGAGTTCGAGGCCAGCCTGGTCTACAAGAGCTAGTTCCAGGACAGGAACCAAGAAGCTAAGGAGAAACCCTGTCTTGAAAAAATCCAAAAAAAAAAAAAAAAACTTATCTGTGGTTATAGAGCCACATATTTCGAATGTAATTAGGAATTGTGCTATTGTGCTGGTTTTAAAATTGTGCTGGTTGTAGGTTCTTTTGAAAAATCCATGACTTCATTATCCCTGGGTAGTTAGTTAGGTTTCCAGAACCAGGCACAATTTCCCTCTCACTGAATGGGCCTTAAGTACAACTAGAGAGCTATTGTACTGTCAAGGTATGTGTGCCATGGCTGCACCTTTGGGGTTATCATGCCATGCTGGCTGTTGATCAAGTGATCATGTTTTCATTCTAGTTACATGATATGTGCATGATATAAGCATGGAATAGAGAGGCAGGCAGCCTTGTGGTTGGAGTCTGGCTGCACCATAGCAAGCCATGGAAGGTGTGATACTTCTTGTCAATAAAATGATGATGATAGGAACCACTGCCACTTCTTCCAGGACCTGGGACTAATAGGAGCTCAGTAAATCATGAGTGTTTTCCTGTCATCCTTATGGGACAACTGTAATTGAGAAGTCAACACAGTGTTGCCTGTGACTTGAGCCCTTAGCAAATGATTAGCAAAGAAAGGTGATTATAATCATTGTGCTAGCTATTGGCTTCCTATTTGGGAACCTGATTTTACCTTTCTACCAAAGCAGTCCAATAGTGCAGCACTTTTTGTGGATGATAGTCAAAGACTCCATTACAACACAGTAAGAAGGGTGAGGGTCAAGGAGACTACACACGAGAAGAGCCCGCTTTGGAGCTGAGCTCAGGAAATGGGCCATATTTACTATAAACAGTAAGTGAAGCTGCTCTTTCTCTGGGGAGGGACTTCACAGAAAGGTTTTGATAGAGGATACTGAGATAGAGATTGTTCCTTGAGACCATGAGATTTATTTAATGGCTATATTATCTGCAGGCATATTTCTCAAATATTCTTTGTGTCCGTTAATACTGAAAGTTTGGGGCATACTAAATTTGAGAAGTTGCTAGGTCTACTTTATTTTTCATAAAACCTCAAAGTCATTGTCAATCTGTATAAGAACGTTTGGAGCAGGAAAGTGATAAGAGACATCCTGGCTAGGTGCCTGAGGGCAAGAATGCTGGAACACTCAAGAATGCAGTGTGGTAGTCGGGCGGTGGTGGCCCACACCTTTAATCCCAGCACTCGGGAGGCAGAGGCAGGCGGATCTCTGTGAGTTTGAGACCAGCCTGGTCTACAAGAGCTAGTTCCAGGACAGGCTCCAAAACCACAAAGAAACCCTGTCTCAAAAAAAAAAAAAAAAAAAAAAAAAGAATGCCGTGTGGTGAGGTCTTGTAGTCATTCTTACCCAGAGAGTTCCACAATAGTCTGGAATGGAGTATAACAAAGGTATATTTATTTGGGAATAAACTCACAGTAAGGGTGGAGATCCGCAGTCCTCCAGTCTCCTTTGACAGGATCTGAAGAGGGGTAAGGCGTTCTGGAGCACCTAAACAGAAAGACGATTTTAGGGCATTTGGAAAAGAGCAAAGGGGGAGCATTTGCACTCTGACGTAATGGGAAAATAATAGAGAGGCTGTGAGGGAGGTGTAGGGGAAAGAAAGGCACTGGTCTGTTTGCTTTCTGTTGCTATGATAAACATCATAATCAAAAGCAACTTGAGGAGACAAGGGTGGAAAAAATGTCTCACAGATGCAATCACTGACTAGTCAAATGGAGGTACAGTCCATCATCAAGGGGAGCTTAAGGCAGGAACCTGGAGGCAGAGGCTACAGAGAAATGTTGATTTTTGGCTTGTTCAGCTGCTTTTCTTTCTTTCTTTCTTTCTTTCTTTCTTTCTTTCTTTCTTTCTTTCTTTCTTTCTTTCTTTCTTTCTTTCTTTCTTTTTCCGAGACAGGGTTTCTCAGTAGCTTTGGAGCCTGACCTAGAACTAGCTCTTGTAGACCAGGCTGGTCTCGAACTCACAGAAATCCACCTGTCTTTGCCTCCCGAGTGCTGGGATTAAAGGCGTGCGCCAGCACCGCCCGGCTCAGCTGCTTTTCCTATACATCCCAGGCCACCACATAGTAGGCTAGGCCTTCCCACATCAATTAGCAATTAAGAAAATGCCTCACTGTCTTGCCCAGGGAAGAGCACACCAATCGGTTATCCAATACCAAATGATCAGCCCTGTAGGCATACATACAGGTAACGTTATACATACTGAACAGGTTTATTAGGAATGCATATAAATAACAATGACAAATAAAGACATGACTTTGAAAGAGAGCAAGGAGGGGGTACATTGGAAGGATTGGGGGGGGGGAGAAAATGATGTAATTATAATCTCAAAAAAAAAAGAAAAGGAAGGAAGGAAGGAAAGAAGGAAGGAAGGAAGGAAAAAATGTCTCACAGATGCAATCACTGACCAATCAAATGGAGGCAATTTTTCAATAGAGGCTCCCTTTTCCCGGATGTGTCAAGTTGACAAACGAAGCTAACAATGACAGATACATTAGACTTATTCCCTGGATGAGGTAGGTATATGCCTTATTCCTCTGATGTCCCAGATTTCTATGTTCCTTGGTACCTGACAATAAATAACCTTGAATCTCGACACCTAGTGGTTTGCTGTACAGACTCAGACTGCTATTGACCTCGTCCAGTGGCAGCAGGGATCCCAGAGTCTAATCGACTGTGAGGACTGACTGCTGGGAATAGAGAGATCCGCTCCAGAAAACAGTTGAACCAAGCTGTGGGAGTAAGCATTTCTTTCCTCAAGTCTGGAATTCCCAGGGAGCCTGTCACAAACTCACAGACCCTCTTCCTGATGAGCTGTCCTCTAGCAACGGAAAGATTACAGAGAAATGGGGTATGGCTAGTCCCTAGCTCAAACCTAACCATTTGAGAATTCTCGAATTTGCTCACTGCAAACAATCCTGAGGACTGTTCCAGGCACGAACAGTTAAAGCTACATTCTGTGCACAGCCAGCAAGAAGGAATGCTGATGCCCTCGCTCAGCATCTGCCTCACCTCCTACCCACCTCCAAGGTGAGAGGGAATGCTAACGGAGATGGAGAATGGTTTTGAGGCTTTTGTGAAAAATAAACTACACATGGAAATTTCTCAAATGTAGTATATTGGCTCAGCCTGTCAGTGTTCAGTGGCAAAATTAAGGAACAACTGAGCTATTGGAATATTAAAATATATTTGGTTTTTTTTTTGCTTTTTAAAGTGTAGATAAACAATATAAGGAAAATAATTAATTAAATTTAAGCTCTACATCCTGATTATTGCTGAATTTTTAAATTTTTTTTAAAGTATATTATAATGTTTTCCCCTTCTCTTCCCTCCTCCAAACCCTCTCACATACTCCTCCCATTCTCTTCCAAATTCATGGCCTCTAAATATAATCTTCTCAATTGGTGTAGGTTCTTATTTGTATGTTTTCAGGGGTTACCTTCCTTTTATAATTTAGCCAAGTCTATTTCCGATGCAAGACTTAGACTCTTTAGAGTAGAATGTTTATTAAAACATTTACCATGTGTTCCTTGCTTAATATTGTTTATGTTGGTTGTAATTTTATACTTGATATCTGTTCCTATTGTATATAGTTTTATATTGGGTTTGGAACTCTCTTATTTAGACTAAAAGGGGGGGTGATGGGGAATCTTTGTCAACCAATTATCTTCAAGAGATGGGGCCAAGTTAGGGTGTGGCTTTCTGGGACCCAGAGAAAAAAACACCACGAGGTCCTGGTGCGCTTTCTCTGTGTGATTCCTCCCAACACAGCTGAACTTGGACTTCTCATTCCCGTTTCATTTGTCCTTTATAATAAATAAAAATATAATTGTTATATCGTTTAGTTAGCCTGATTATTTCTCAAATCGAGATAATGCAACAAATAAACATGGCTAAACAAGTACCTGTGAAGGGGAATGCTGAGTCTTTTGGGTATATGCCAAAGAGTGGTTATAGCTGTATCATATGATAGGTTTAGTTTTAGCTTTTTGACAATTCCCCATGCTGATATCCACAATCTCCGTACCAGTTTGCCATCCCATTAACAGTGAATGAGGGTTCTCTTTTCCCTGCACACCCCCAGCATCTGTCAGTTGTTCCATTTTTTATAAAACTGTTTAGTCTAAGTACCTGTTAGGACATGCAGATTCCTGTTTTTAATAGACAGTAACAACAATGAAAAGGACTTGGTTGTTTAAACAGATCAATGGCTAGCATTGACAGCTGAAAAGCAAACATATCCATAGTCGTTGAGTTTGTCTTATTATTCTTAACACTCTTCAACAGTTCAAGCTGTAATTTAGAGCAGTAAATATAATGAGTAATTGACTGAGTGCTATGTTTAACCTCAAAATCAATAGGGCTACTCTACTAATCAATTTCAACTCTGTAAAGCTAATTAATCTTAACTCAGAAGGTTTTGGCTCACGCTATGCAACATCATTTAATTCTCCCAAAGTCAATTTTGGCCTCCTAGGACTAGCTTCACCTGAAAAAATTCTTTTGGCAACAGTTTCTTAACATGTTCTGATCAATTTCCATTCTGCCTTCTTTTCTTTTACAAAGTGAAAAGTGTTCAGGAACTCTCAGCACATCAGGGTGCAGGATACCCTGCCTTTTAATCGTTCGTCCTGAATTTGTAGCAGATCTGCCTAAAAGCTTCCTTCTCTTGGAGTCCATCCTTTCTCCCTCTCTCACAGCTAGGCTGTCAATAGACTTCTTTTCCCCACTCCTTTCATGCTCCTGCAACGCTTACCATCTATATTAGTTACTTTTCTTGTTGCTGTCACCAGGTACCTGACAAGAGGCAGTTTAGAAGGGAGGAAAGGTTTATTCCGGGTTACAGTTTGAGGGTACTGTCCATCACGGTTGGGAAGGCATGGCGACAGGAGTGTGAGGCATCCGGTCACATTGTGTCCACAGGCAGGAAGCAGAGACAGATGAAAGGTAGTACTCCCCTCACTTTCCCCGTTGTATTCATCCTGTTGTTCCAGCCTATGGAATGATGCCTCCTCTATTTAGTGTGGATTGTTTCATTGGAACAATAGTTACACTGAATAAGACAGTGGAAGTAAGAGGAAAGCCTGAGAAAGTCTGGTTTGCCTGTACTGATGATGAAGACAGAGAACATAAGCACCACTGATAAAGCAATAATTGCCAATGGAGACAATATATGTTTTCCAGATGACATATTATCAAGGAAAGAAAATAAACTGTGATTACTTGGACCCAAATGATGTATGACCTTAAGTTTCTAGCACTCTGCTCTCTTTTCTAAACCCAAACAATAGCCTTCGTAAATCTACCTTACAATTTTGCTTACAGGACAAGAATTCTTTTTTAAAATTTTTATTTATTTTTTATTTGCATTGGTATTTTGCCTACATGTATGTCTGTGTGAGGGTGTCATATCTTGGAGTCAGAGACAGTTGTGAGCTCCCGTGGGGGTGCCGGGAGTTGAACCCAGATTCTCTGGAAGAGCAGTGCTCTTAACCACTGAGCCATCTTTCCAGCCCAAGAAAATTCTTTCTATTTTAATCTTGTTGTAAAGTATTTCTCTGAGAAGTATTAAAAAGTAAAGGATATGGGTTCTAAGTGATATTTAGACCCATAACTTGAGAGCCACCAAGGTCTCATCCATACCCATTGGAAAGAAACCTAACAGACTTCCCATAGAAAACTGTACCCTTATCCTATTATCTGGCCTGTCTCTCTTTCTCCTTCCCTTCCTCCCTCAGTCCCTCCCTTTCTTTCTGTATTTAATAAATGTAACTTTGCTGGTTATGCCTGGGTGGTTGTTTCTGAAAAGAGCTCTACCAGTTGTTTGTGTAGGTGGAACTGTGCCCCATTCCAGCTGTTGGTGTGTGTAACTGTGCCCCCATTTCAGCTGTTGATGTGTGTAACTCTACTCTATCCCAGCTGTTAGTGTATGTGGAACTGTGCTCCCATCCCAGCTGTTGGTGTAGGTGGAACTCTGCCCCATCCTAGCTATAGCTGAGAGGACCATCTCAATTAATCAGCACAGAGACTCCCTCATAGACATGCCCTGAGGTTTGTCTCCTAAGTAATTCTAGACATGGCAAGGCTGTGGGCAGTTTTAACCATCTCTCTATCCCACGTCCATTCTCTTGCTTGCTGGCCTAGGTTCCCCATCAGTTTAATAGCCCAGGCTAGAGAAAAGGAAAGGAAGATGAAGGGGTGATAGGCTGTAAAGCCTCTCAAACCTATGCATAGTGAAAGAGAGGGAAAACTTACCACCTACTTCCTAAGATCAAAATCATTAAATAGATAAACTTTTACCATTGAATCTGAAATCTCATGTTTACTTTTGCTAGAGAGCAGTTTGGTTTTACTCTGTCATGTTGTCCTTGTACTTTTATGGCTTGGTGTAGAATAAACTAGAGCAGAGCTTTAGTAGCTGTCCCACAGAAGGTTGGGAAGAGGTGAGGTCTCTTTCCTAAACTACAAGGTTACCTTTATTTATTTACTTACTTATTTTTAGTATACAGAATACAAATAAAAGTTTTTTGTACATAGGCCGGGCGATGGTGGCACACGCATTTAATCCCAGCACTTGGGAGGCAGAGGCAGGCGGATCTCTGTGAGTTCGAGACCAGCCTGGTCTACAGAGCTAGTTCCAGGACAGGCTCCAAAACCACAGAGAAACCCTGTCTCGAAAAAAAAAAGTTTCTTGTACAAAATAAGGCTTTGTATTTCATAATTTATCAAAAGTAAAGAAAAAGTAGTTCTTTCCCCAAAACTTTATCTTCACTTTCATCCATTGAAATGACTTGTACCAAGTGCTATCAAGACAAACACTGTGACTAACACTAAATACTTTCAAAGTGTCTATTCCAAATGTTAGTTTTTGGCCTAGGTATGGATACCATGGCATGGGAATGCGTGATCTTAAACAATGGCAAAGCATCTCTGGCAGCTCATTTTCCTGCCCATCATTTTCAGAGTATGCTATGCAATGCAATGGCGTGCCTCTCCTATACCAATGAACTTTCTTGAAATAGGGAACTGATTAAACAGCATGGATAATGCCATCTCATTCGCCTTTTCTGATAAGTTATCAAGGAATCGGGGACCTGAGGATTTGATGTTGTATTTCCTTGAGTACTAGCTGGATTTAATTTTCTCTGATCGGACTTTTTGTTGGTTTAAGTCTGTCCCATGGTTTTGGCTTTCCTCTATTCCTTATCATTGAAAGTGCCACACATTTTAGATATTAAATCAGAATCTGTTTTTACTGAATTTACACTGGTTTGCCATAAAACGAAAAACTTTGTAACTGTATCAAAGCATTTGTGGATGAGTTCAGTTCCTTAAATATAACAAAAGCCTGCTCCCCTCATCTTCAGGGTCATTGAAGTCACAATATATACCATGTGTCCAAATTGAGAAAAACAGGATATATATATATATACATATATATATATGTATATATATATATATGTATATATATATATAAAGGGAGGTGAGTATGAGCAAAGTATAATGTGTATGAAATATCATAAGATCAGAAATGAAAAGGGGGACATAACCACAAACAGAGGAAATTCAGAGAGTCATTAGATCTTACTACAAAAGCCTGTATGCCACAAAACTGGAAAATGTAAAAGAAATGGACACTTTTTAAGATAAATACCATTTACCAAAATTAAACCAGGACCAGGTGAACAATCTAAACAGACCTGTCAGTCGCGAAGAATTAGAAGCTGTTATCAAAAACCTCCCTACCAAAAAAAGCCCAGGGCCAGATGGTTTCAATGCAGAATTCTACCAGAACTTCCAAGAAGACCTAATACCTATACTCCTCAATGTATTCCACAATATAGAAACAGAAGGGTCATTACCGAATTCCTTTTATGAAGCTACAGTTACTCTGATACCAAAACCACACAAAGACTCAACCAGGAAAGAGAATTACAGGCCCATCTCACTCATGAATATCGACGCAAAAATCCTCAACAAAATACTGGCAAACCGGATCCAAGAACACATCCGAAAAATTATCCATTATGATCAAGTAGGCTTCATTCCTGAGATGCAGGGCTGGTTCAACATACGAAAATCTATCAATGTAATCCACCATATAAATAAACTGAAAGAAAAAAACCATATGATCATTTCATTAGATGCTGAAAAGGCATTTGACAAAATTCAACATCCATTTATGTTAAAAGTCTTGGAGAGATTAGGGATACAAGGGTCATACCTAAATATAATAAAAGCTATATACAGCAAGCCGACAGCTAACATCAAATTAAACGGAGAAAAACGCAAAGCCATCCCGCTTAACTCAGGAACACGACAAGGCTGTCCACTCTCTCCATACCTCTTCAATATAGTGCTTGAAGTTCTAGCAATAGTAATAAGACAACATAAGGGGATCAAGGGGATTCGAATCGGAAAGGAAGAAGTTAAACTTTCGTTATTTGCAGATGATATGATAGTGTACTTAAGCGACCCCCAAAACTCCACCAAAGAACTCTTACAGCTGATAAACAGCTTTAGTAATGTGGCAGGATACAAGATCAACTCCAAAAAATCAGTCGCCCTCTTATACACAAAGGATATGGAAGCAGAGAGGGAAATCAGAGAAGCTTCTCCATTCACGATAGCCACAAACAGCATAAAATATCTTGGGGTAAATCTAACCAAGGAAGTGAAAGATCTATTTGACAAGAACTTTAAGGCATTGAAGAAAGAAATTGAAGAGGATACCAAAAAATGGATGGACATCCCTTGCTCTTGGATTGGGAGGACCAACATAGTAAAAATGGCAATTCTACCAAAGGCAATTTATAGATTCAATGCAATTCCCATCAAGATCCCATCAAAATTCTTCACAGATCTGGAGAGGACAATAATCAACTTTATATGGAAAAACAAAAAACCCAGGATAGCCAAAACAATCCTATACAATAAAGGATCCTCTGGAGGCATTACCATCCCTGACTTCAAACTCTATTACAGAGCTACAGTAATGAAAACAGGGTGGTACTGGCATAAAAACAGAGAAGTCGACCAATGGAATCGTATAGAAGACCCGGATTTTATCCCACAAACCTATGAACACCTCATTTTCGATAAAGGAGCTAAAAGTATACAATGGAAGAAAGAAAGCATCTTCAACAAATGGTGCTGGCACAACTGGATATCAACCTGTAGAAGAATGAAAATAGACCCATATCTATCACCGTGCACAAAACTCAAGTCCAAATGGATTAAAGACCTCAATATCAGCCCGAAAACACTGAACCTGATAGAAGAGAAAGTGGGAAATACCCTACAACAGATGGGCACAAGTGATCGCTTCTTAGGTATAACCCCAGAAGCACAGACATTAAGGGCAACACTGAATAAATGGGACCTACTTAAACTGAGAAGCTTCTGTAAAGCAAAGGACACTGTCACTAAGACACAAAGGCAACCTACTGACTGGGAGAAGATCTTCACCAACCTCACAACAGACAAAGGTCTGATCTCCAAAATATATAGAGAACTCAAGAAACTAGACTTTAAAATGTTAATTAACCCAATTAAAAAATGGGGCACTGAACTGAACAGAGAATTCTCAACAGAAGAAGTTCAAATGGCCAAAAGACACTTAAGGTCGTGCTCAACTTCCTTAGCAATCAGGGAAATGCAAATCAAAACAACTTTGAGATATCATCTTACACCTGTCAGAATGGCTAAAGTCAAAAACACCAAGGATAGCCTTTGCTGGAGAGGCTGTGTAGGAAGGGGTACCCTCATCCATTGCTGGTGGGAATGCAATCTTGTGTAACCACTGTGGAAGTCAGTGTTTCGGTTTCTCAGGAAATTCGGGATCAACCTATCCCTGGACCCAGCAATACCACTCTTGGGAATATACCCAAGAGATGCTCTATCATATGACAAAAGCATTTGTTCAACTATGTTCAGTATTATTAATATTAAAATAATATTACAGTATTATTTGTAATAGCCAGAACCTGGAAACAACCTAGATGCCCTTCAATAGAAGAATGGATGAAGTATGGAATATATATACTACGCTGCGGTAAAAAACAATGACTTCTCGAATTTTGCATGCAAATGGATGGAAATAGAAAACACTATCCTGAGTGAGGTATCCCAGACCCAAAAAGATGAACATGAGATGTACTCACTCATAATTGGTTTCTAGCCATAAATAGGGGTCACGGAGTCTACAATAGGTGAACCTAAAGAAGCTAAGTAAGAAGGTGAACCCAATGAAAAACATATAGTTATCCTCTTGGCTAAGGGAAGTAGACAAAATTGCCGGGGAGAAAATTGGGATTTTGGGGGTGGAGTGGGATGGGGGTAAGGGGAGATGGGGAGAGAAAAGGTAGAAGGGAAGGAGGGGGGGACTTGGGGAAACAGGAGGATTGGGATAAAGGAAGGTTGGATAGGGGAGCTCGGAACCACAATTCTTAGTTAAGGGAGCCACTTTAGGGTGGGCAAGAGACTTGACCCTAGAGGGGCTCCCAGGTGCCCAAGGTGAGGTCCCCAGTTAGTTCCTTGGGCAGCTGAGGATAGGGAACCTGAAATGACCCTATCCTAGAGCAATACTGACGAATATCTTGCATATCATCATAGAACCTTCATCTGGTGATGGATGGAGATAGAGACAGAGACCCACACTGGAGCACTGGACTGAGATCCCAAGGTCCCAATGAGGAGCAGAAGGAAGGAGAACATGAGCAAAGAAGTCGGGACCACGAGGGGTGCACCCACCCACTGAGACAGTGGAGCTGATCTACTGGGACCTCACCAAGGCCAGCTGGACTGTTACCGAAATAGCATGGGATAAAACTGGACTCTCTGAACATGGCGAACAATGAGGGCTGATGAGACGCCAAGGACAATGGCACGGGGTTTTGATCCTACGCAGTCTGCTGGCTTGGTGGGAGCCTAGCCAGTTTGGATGTTCACCTTCCTTGATATGGGCGGAGGGGGGAGGACCTAGGACTTACCACTGGGCAGGGAACCCTGACTGCTCTTTGGACTGGAGAGGGAGGGGGAGAGGAGTGGGGGGAGGGGGAGAAGGTTTGGAGGAGGGGGAGAAGAGTGGGAGGAGGGGGAGGGAAATGGGAGGCTCCGAGGAAGTGGAAATTTTTTTTTATTCTCCTTTTATCAATAAAAAAAAATCAAAAAAAATAAAGCCTGCACTAACTAAAAAAGTTAACACTACATTTGCTTCTTGCCAACATGTCTACTAGATGCCCTGCTTTTCAACTGTGATGGACTCATCTTTCTAGAATCATTAGCCAAAATAAACTCACTTCCCCCTAAGTTGCTTTTGGTGATGGTGGTTTATCACAGCAACAGAAAAATAACAAATAACACTCCTTTCAGGAAAATCTACACCAGACTCCCTCCTAAAGTGCCTAAGACCTCACTATCCATGGGGCATGACAAGGGTTAATGTATCAGGTTAAAGTTCTTTCTGTGGAGACTCGGGATTCTGCCCAACTTATCCGTCCTTGCAGAGAGGAGGGAGAATTGAGAAACAGACAAGAGACAATAGATGGAATTGGGAGGGCATACAGTGAATACTGTGATCTGACCCAAGTTTATGACTCAAAGTTCTTACATATCCCAATCAAAGTAATTTCCTCCTCATATCTCAAAACATCGAGTAACTACACCCTAGGTCAAAACATCCCTTTGTCTAGGCAAGACATCCTGTAACCACACTTTAGGTCAAGCATCCTGTTGTATAACTTTGAAGGAGCAAGAAAAGGTCCAAACTCTCTGACTTTTAGTCAAGGTGAAAAGGATCCACTTCTGTGGGCCTCCACAGTGGGGAAGGCCTAAAATTTAACCAGAATGTGGTTGGTTGCCCCCATAACCACTATTCCAGTATTGCAGCAGTGACACATCTTGCCTGGCAGGTTATGGTTGTGTTCAAAAGCTTCAGAAAAAGCTTCAGAGCTTAGTAAGACCAATGATGACTTTTCCCCCAGTAGTGCCTTTCAACACTACAAAAACCAGAGAGGAAACATCCATCCCAGTTCCAGCATTATTTCCTAATATCTTGGCACCAAAGTGTGAAGTTTCGTCAGCAAAAGGGTCTTCTCTAGTTCTGATGTGCAATCACATGGGACAGGAAGAGCCTGTTACTGGAAACCACTGGGGCCTCCCATACAAACAGCTCATATGGTGTAATCCCAAACCTGCCTCTGTGGCTTGTTTTGTAATACTCTGTGCTTTCTAGGAATGACATTATCCAGCAAATGGAGCAGGGAGAATCAAAACCAATTTTTAACTAATTTACAAAATACTCAGTTATCATATGGCTTTTCTCATATCCTATTGATTTTGTTCAACCCCTATCAACACTCCCATGTATCCCCTTCAGCCCACTCCTATCCCTACTTAAGCCTTTTTACCTCTTATATCCCCATCTCTAGTAGCATGTTACCTAAATTCTACTATCCATCTTCTTTAAAGCACTTCTCCATGGCCTCATGTTAGCTTCCTTGCATCTATAGCTACACCAAGTTAAACACACACAACTAAAAATTCAAATCTAAGATCCACATATGAGGGAGAACACTCAGTAATTGTCTTTCTGGACCTCGGTTACCTCACTCAGCATTCTTTTTTCAATCCCGTTCCATTTATTTGTAAATTTCATAATTTCATTATTTTCTGTGGTTGAATTTTGTATATGTACCTCATTTTCATTATTTGCCAATAAGTTAATGCACATCAACGTTGATTCTATTTCTTAGCTATTGTAAATAAGCCAATAATGATCATGGGTAAGCAATTATTTCTTTATTATGACACAGAATCCTTGGAGGTATATGGTGAGGGCCAGTATAGCAGGTCATATGGTTGTTTTTAATTCTAAATTTTTGAGGAATCTTCACTAGTTTCCATAGTGGCTGCACCAATTTACTTTTATCCCATCAGGGAATAAGCATTCCTCTTTCCTCACATCCATCATTTGCCATCTATTTTCTTGATGATAGCAATGATGACCAGTGTGAGATGGAATCTCACAGTAGATTTAATTTGCATTTCCCTGGTGTTTAATGATAGTGAACATTTAAAAAATGTTTATGAACTACTTGTATTTCTTCTTTTGAGAACTCTCTGCTTAGATCTCTACCCCTCCCTCTCCTTTTAAGTTTTAAAGGGTGGTTTTGCTCCAGCTTAAAAGAAAAATCCCAGGGAAGTCAAGCTGTAAATCTTGACAGATGCCTAGATATTAAGGATGATGAAAAAAAGAAAAGAAGTCGTGTCTGTTGAGTTAAGCCAGAATGGAAGTCAGCCACACAGCAGGGAGGAGGGCCTCAGAGAAAGCAGGAAAAATTCCAAAGTACAGAAAAAGCATTCTTAGGCTCTGGGCAGCACTCAAAAGAAAAGAACAGATGAGAAGAAAAAGGAAAAGTTATACTTTTCTTAGGACTTAGAAAGGCAGGTCTGACTAAAAGAATCACATGCCAGCTTTGTAGCAGCTTCGTCAGGGTCATATTTTCTAGAAAGGAAAAGAACATTGTCACATGACAATTAATTAAGTCCCCCATCTCAAAAGCATGTCTTAGGTGAACCTGCCTTATCCAGGTGATTGATCTGCCTAAGTGGATTGATTCGTATGGTCAGAAATCAACGCCTTCACCTAGGAGCAGATTTCATTATTTGGATAGGAGGTAACTCTCTCCAAATGGGCCCTGGATGCTACTGTAACACCCCTCTCTTTGAAGAGGTAACCCTTGGAATAATTTAAGAAACATATAGCCTGTTTTTTATTGTTTGGTTTGGGAGTACTCTGTATATCCTATGCATTAACCTTCTGTCAGATATATAGCTGGCAATTTCTCTCCTATTCTGTAGGCTGCCTCTTTGTTTCTTTTGCTATACAGCATTTTAATTTCATAAGGTCCCATTTGTTAATTGTTGGCCTTACTGATTGAGCAACTAAAGGCCTACTTAGAAGGTCATTACGTATGACTACAGCTCACAGAGTATCCCTTCCTTTTCATCTAGGAGTTTCAGACTTTCAGCTATTATGTTATGATTCTGATTGATTTGAACATCTGGCTTTTCCAACACCATTTGTTGAAGATGCTGTCTTTTTTCCAGTGTGTGTTTGATGTCATTCCTAATATGTTTCTCTATTGCTGTGATAAAATACACTGACCAAAAACAACTTGGGAGAAGGAAGCATCCAATGGCTTTTCTAGTCTAAACACTTCCCAATCCTCCTGAAAACAACATCCCTAGGTCTGCCCCAGCAACAGTTCACACGCTAGTCCCAATTATGCCTTATATTTCTACTGCTATGATAAATAATGTGATTGAAAGTAACTTGGAAGTATATTTGCTACTTTTCCATTTCTATGATAAAACATCATGACCTAGGCAGCGTAAAGAAAGAGGGTTTATTTGGGACTTGATTTTTCCAAAGGGTTAAGGTCTATAATGACAGAGACAGTGTGACAGCAAGAGGTAGACAGGTGACTGGAAGCTGAGGGTTCACATCTCAAAGGACAAACAAGAAACAGAGACATCACATTGAAAACAGAGCTTGGCTTTTGAAATCTTGAAGACCACCGTCAATGACATACTTCTTCTAGAAGGACCAAACCTCTTAAACACACTCAAGCAGTGCCACTCAAATGCCTGAGAATATGAGGGACATCTCATTCAAATCAACACAAGGAGAAAAAAGCTTATCTGGCTTACAGTCACAGTCCATCATCAAGGGAGGTCAGAGCAGAAAGTCAAGGCCGGAACTTGAAGCAGAGGAAATGGAGCAATGCTGCCTCCTCGTGGCTCACTCAGCTTGTATTTAAATACACCTTCTCAAGGGTAGCCCCATCCACAGTGGGCTGAGACCTCCCACATCAATCATTCATCAGGAAAATGCCCTCACAGACTTGTCTACAGGCCAATATGATGGAGGTGCTTCCTAAATTGAGGCACCCTCTTCTCAGAGGACGCTAGCTTAAGTCAAGATGGTACAAGATAACCCATGGAGCACCTCTGCCAAAAAATCAGACAAATAGAAGCGGGAGAGATGCCTCAGTGGTTAAGAGCACATCCTGCTTTTTCAGTGGCACTGGAGTACAGTTCCCAGGATTCATGTTGGGCATCTTATAACTTATAACTCCAGTTCCAGAGACCCCCATGCCCCATTCTGGCCTTTGTGGGCATTATATATACACGCATGCATGTGTGCATGTGCACACACACACACAAATAATGTCATTTTTCTGAAGAAAGAAAAAAAAACAGGTAGCTGTAGTAGCATCACCTTGACTCTTGGTCCTCTGTTCTATTTGATTGATCTACATGTTTGTGTCACTGCCAGGCTGTTGTCATTACTATGGTTTTTTAGTTAGACTGAAATCAGGTATGGTTGTCATTACTATGGTTTTTTGATATAGACTGAAATCAGGTATGGTAATGCATTTAGTATAGTTCTTTTTGCTAAAAGTTGATTTGACTATCTGGGATTATTCAAGCAAAGAGGTAGCCTAGAGAAAGGGTAAAAAAAAACTTTAAACTACATCTGACAGGGAGGTAGTATCTAGAACATATACAAAACTAAAATAACATAACGTCAAGAAAACTAATAATCCAATTTAAAATCAAGCATGTAAGTGAATAGTTTTTAAAAGGTGAAAGACAAATAGATGAGAAGCACTTAAAGAGATGTCCAATATCCTTTGCCACCAGGTAAATGCAATGAGTATCACTTTGAGATTTCATCTTACCCAAATTAGTATATACAAGATTAAGAAAATGAATCACAACAGATTCTTGGTGAAGGTGTGGGGAAAGAGGAGCATTCATTTGCTGCTGATGGGAGTGTAAAATGGAATAGCCATCAAGGAAATCAGTGTGGGAGTTCTTTTAAAAGCTGAAAACAGACCTACCACAAGATCCATCTATACGACCTTTGGGAAGAGAGTCCAAAGACTGTACATCTTACTGCATAGTACTTTGTTCATCTGTGCTCAGTGCTGCTCCTGTTCATAAGACCAAGAAATTAGCACTAGCCTAGATGTCCATCAAGTGATGAATGGATAATGAAAACGTGGTACCTTTACGCAATTGAATAATATTCATCTGTTAAGAAAAGAATTACCAAGTTTTTAGATAAATGTATGGATCTAGAATCATTCATCCTGATTGAGGTAACCCAGAAACAGAAAGTTAAATATGACACATTTTCCCTTATATTTAGATGTTAACTCTTAAGCTTTAGATATGTGTGCTTCATTCAGAATATTCACAGAAGTTGGGTAGCTAGTAAGGGACCAGGGAGGGAAAGAGAGGATTTTCCAATGAAGTGGAGATAGAGTAGTATCAATTGTAGACAGAACTTTCTGTCCTGCCTGGTCACACAGCCATTCAGTCCCAAAGAAATACACAGAGGCAAGCTCCATGGGGAGCAGAAGCCAGCAGCAAATTCAACCTTGGGAGCCAACACTGTCCTGGGACCTTGGCAGACCAGGATTGAGCCAACAACCTGACTCAGAGTCTGAATCTCCACTGGAACTGGAACCAGAGTGGGACTGAACCTAGGACACAGAGACAACAAGCTCTACCAGGAGCAGAAGCCGGGAGCAAATCCAGTCCCTGGACACAGGCAGATCAGGACCGAGCCAGGGACCAGATCCAGAGTCAACAATCTTCACTGAAACAGGTACAGGGGAGTAACTGCTGAGTGAGCCAGAGCCAGAGACTGCTAAGGGACGTGAATCGGAGACCTTCAAGAGAGTAGACCTAAGCCAACACCCTAGTGGGTCTGGGCGAGAGTCTAGGACCTCCCAGGAACTAGGCTGGAGCCGGGACTTCTGTCAGCCTGGGTGTGAGTGAATCTGGGTCCTCCAAGGGAATAGGCAGGAACCAGAGATCTCAGCAGAGCCAGGCAAGAGTCTGGGACCTCAGAGAGAGTAGGCCTGAGCCAGGTCCCCTGTAGATTCGGGCATTTGTCTGGGACATCAAAGGGAATAGACAGGATCCTGGAACCCGGCGGGTCCCAGCGTAAGACTGAGACCTCTGAGGAAGTAAGCCGGTCCTCTATGTGTTTGGGTGCACCCAAGCCTGTAGACCAGAACCAGAAGCCTTTCCAGGTCCAACTTTAGCCCAGGGACTTCTGTAGGAGGAAGTCCAGACCAGGATTTACAGATGCAGGTCAAATCCTGTAACCTAAGCCAAAGTTGCCTTGAGGCAGGGAACTCCACTTTGGGCAACAAATTCCACGGGAGTGGAACTGAAGGAGACTATCACATTCAGGAGTTCTGGTCTTACGCTGAGGTTCTTGATCCCATATGGAGTTGAGTTTTTAGAAAGGTGATAGAAACAGATCTATGCTGGGGAATATTATTTTAAGGGTAATTGCTTTTGTTTGTGTTGCATTTGTTTAACTCTGTGAAGCTGTGTTACTGTGCCTGTCTAAAACATCTGATGGTCTAATAAAGAAATGAATGGTCACTAGCAAGGCCGGAGAAAGCATAACTGGGGCTGGCAAGCAGAGAAAATAAATAGAAGGAAAAATCTGGGAAGGAGGGAGGAGCAAGAGAACAAGGAAAGGAGGATGCTAGGGGCCACAGCTACACAGCCAGCCACAGAACAAGAATGAAAGTAAGATTACAGAAGTAAGAAAAGGAAAAAATCCAGAAACACAGTGCAACCTTTTCGGTATAAGGTAAACAATCCTGTTGCCAGGGGTTCGGGACAGCCTGGTTTGTTAGAGGCTGTATTATAGGTAAGCCCACAATGTTATGTCAAATGCTGGACCGTTGGAACATTCCGAGTGCCTCTAAGTACCATCCCAGAAGAGGAAAAAAGCCAGAATACAGATTTTTAAAGTATGTACTGGTAATTCTCTGAACTTTCTCATGTTTCCCTTTCATCTTTAATTTTAGTCATTTGGATCATCTTTCTCTTTCTTTTGGTTAATTTGGTTAAAGGTTGGTCAATATTACTGTTTTTTCCCCAAAAATCTGTTCTTTATTTCACTGATTCTTTGCATATTTCTACATTTCTACTTAATTAGTTCAGCCCGTGGTGGATTATTTCCTGTGTATTCTTTTCAGGTGTTGTTTCTTTTTCCAAAGTTTTGAGTGTATCAAAAAGCTATCAATATAAAACTCTTCAGTTTCTATGTAGGCACTTGGTGCTATGAAATTTCCTCCTTGGGCTGCCTTGCTTGTATCTCATAGGCTTTCCTGTGTTGTGTTTCCATGTTCATCCAATTCTTAAAAGTTTTTAATTTCCTTCTTGGTTTCTATCTTGACTCAGTTCTCATTCAGTAAAGAGTTGTTTAGGTTCCACAAATTTCTGTGCTTTCTATTGGGTCTATTGTGGTTGGTACCCGACTTTAAGTTATGGTGGTCAGGTAAGATGTAGAATCTTATTTCAGTTTTCCTGTATTTTTTTAATACTTGGTTCCTACCAAAAATATGGTCAATTTTGGAGTAAGTTCCATGGGCTACTGAGAAGACAGAATATCCTTTAGAATTTGAGTGTAATTTTTTGTGTCTGTTATGTCCTGTTGATTTATGATGTTTTGTAGCTCCAGAGTTTCTGTTTAGTTTTTGTCTGGATGACCTGTCTACTGGCAAGAGTAGTATATTGAAGTCGCCCACCATCATTGTGTTAAAGAAAAATACATTTTTTAGGTGTTTTGGTGTTTCCTTTATGAAACTGGATGCTCTTGCATTTGTTACAAAACTTTTAGACTTGTAATGTCTTCTTGGGCTTTCTTTTTCCTTCTTCTGATTAGTTTTGCTCTGAAATCTGTTGTGGCTAATTATTTCTTGGTTCTGCTTGCTTGAAGTACCTTTTCCATCATTTCGCCCAAACATGGTATCTGTCTTTGATTGTGAGGAATGTTTCTTGAGGCAGCATAAAGATACTCTGTTTTCTAATTGAATTTGTTAGTCTGTGTCTTTTGGGGAATTGAGACTGTTAATGTAGAGAGCTATTTTTTTTAACATATGAATCTGTTTATGTTGTTAGCAATTTAAGAAATCAGTTGGTGGGGATTCACTTTCCGTTTGTCAGAGAGACTTGAGATTGCAGGTAGACCTGGAGCGGAGCAACAGCTTTGATCTTTGGCAAAATCTGCAAGTCTACACCCTGCTCTACTACTCTGTAACCTAGTAGTAGTTCTTCTTCCTGTCGAAGATCTTGTGCTCCTGGTTCCTGGGTTTGCACAGCTGTTTCTTCTTGGAATAAACATCAGGCAAGTGTTGGGGGGTGGGGTTAACCTTGCTGAGAGCAACTTTCTTCAGAGGTGACAATAACAAACTTCTGGCGTGTTCTGCTCAGGGGAAATCTGTTGAGGACGAGAGGTCTAGTCACAAGTAGCAAACCACAGCACAGCTGCTTTAAAGGAAAACCATTTTCTTGCCCCAGGGCGCCTGGTGAGGATGATCAGGGTGGTCTCAGGAGGGGCGCAGACCACACCCAAACACCAATTTCCAAGCACAAACCAAACACAAAGATCCTTTATTAAGCAAAGAGACGAGACAAGGTGGCAGAATCTAGCTTTGCGTTAATTTCAAGAGGGAAAAAGGGAGGTCAGTGAAATAAAGAATTTTGATTGCTGGACCTTGATCTTTTGATAGTTGGACCTTGGTGATCAGTCTCCGAAAAGAGCCAGGCAGACCGAAGTGGTCAAATAAGGGACTAGACCTTGGTGGCTAGTTTTAGGTATGTAATCTAACAGTTTAGCAAGGGAGAGGAAATGAGAAAAGGCAAAACCCAACAGTGCCATGTTTGCCATGCTCAGGCCTGTATTTGCCATGCTTGGGCCTGCTAGAGCCCTTTAGGAAGACATACCTTCAATGCAGATCTTGAGGAAGGAAGACACACCTTTAATCTGAGCCACAGCTTCTGCTGGCGGCCTGTATAAGGACATAGAAGAGGAAGCTTTTGCTTTTTGACTGCTTGCCCTCACCCTGTTAGCACTGGCATTAGAGCCTGCTTCTTTGGAATTCCAGCATACACAGAAGACCAGCTAAGACATCCAGTCTTGTGGACTGAGCAGCTACTCCATTCCTGGACTTTCTGTTCACAGCCAGCCATGTTGGATTAGCCTGTATGTCATTTCAATAAATTCCATAGATAAGCAAGTAGATAGATGATAGAAAATTCTCTTACTCTAGAGAACCCTGACTAGTACACCCTTGAGCTTTTATTACTCTTCCTTTGTTCTGTACAATTTGTGTTTTAATTATTATATGTCACAGGAGTTTCTTTACTGGTCCTCTCTGTTTGGTGTTCTGTATGCCTCTTGCACCTTGATAGGCATCTTTCTTTATATTTGGGAAGTTTTCTTCTTTGATTTTATTTAAAATATTTTCTGTGCCATTGACCTAAATTTCTTCTTCCTGTATATCTATTATATATCTTTTTATGGAATAATGGTAAAAATAAAACACTGTGGTTCCCCAAGGGGTGCAGTGGCAGGCCATGGGGGGGGCAGTGGGTCCCAGGCAGGGAGCTGCATGGGGTGGGGGGAAGTGAGAGTCAGAGACAGAGAGGCACACCATGCAGAGAAAGTGGGTATTTATTTAGTAATGAAAGGGAAGGGAAAAGGGGAGAGGGAGGGAAAAGGGGGACAAGGAGAGAGAGGCAGAGAGAGAGAGAGAGAGAGAGAGAGAACCAGAGAGGGGGAGGGGAGAGGGGGTAGAAGGGAGAGAGGCAGGAGCTGCCTCTTCTGGAGAGAAATGGAGAAGGGGAGGAGCTCAGGCTGAAAGCAGAAGAAAGATCTGTTTACCTCTGCTGACTGGACAGGGAAGAGAGTGGGCAAGGCTTGTCTCTTAAAGAAACAGGACAGACCGTTGCACATGGTGTTCTAGATTTTTTTCCCCCACTTTCATTTCTAGATGTTTTATTCTTTAAAAAAAAAAAAGATTTAACATTTTCTGTCACAGAGATATCCATTTCTTCTACCTTATCGTCAAGACCTTATTACTCATTTTTTTTTTGGTGAAGCTTTCCTCTGACCTTCTTGTTTGACTTCCTGAGGTTTTCACTTTGGGCTTTATTTCAGTTTGATTATTCTTTAGTGATTCTGTTTCTCAGTTAAATTCTATTTTTATATCTTGAATTATTTTCAACATTTCATTCAGCTGTTCATGTTTTCATGGTCTTCCTACCCATTTTAAAGTCCTTGAACATCTTTATAATTGTCATTTTGGAGTCTTTGTCTTGTTCTTCAGATAAATTATTTTTTTTCAAAATATTTATTTATTTATTTATTATGTATACAATATTCTGTCTGCAGGCCAGAAGAGGGCACCAGACCTCATTACAGATGGTTGAGAGCCACCATGTGGTTGCTGGGATTTGAACTCAGGACCTTTGGAAGAACAGGCAATGCTCTTAACCACTGGGCCATCTCTCCAGCCCCCGATAAATTATTTTTTTAAGGAATATTACAGCAGGTATGCTAGTTTCTAGGGGAGGCATATTGTCATGGTTGTTCATGTGGGTGTTTTTGAGCTGGAATCTAGGAATCTGGAGTATTTCTTGGTGTGGATAATTGATCTTGCCTTTGTTGGTAGGTGTTAGGTTCTTTGTTTGCTGTTACCCCAATCTGACAGGTTATAGACCATCAGAATAATGTTTGTTTTTCAGTCTTACAGTTACTCTGGGTTTCTGGGTTCAGACCAGTTAAAGGGGCCTGGAGAAATGGTTCAGTTGTTAAGAATACTGGCTTCTAATTCAGAGGACCCAGCACCTCCGTGTAGCTCACAAACATCTGTAACTCTAGTTCCAGGGGATCCAGTGCCTTTTCTGGCCTCTTGGCAGTACTGCATATACATGTGCCCAGACACATATGCAAGTAAAACAGCAATACATGTAAATAAAAATAAATATTTTTTAATTTTAAAGAAAAAGCTTTTCTTTTCTTTTTTTATTGATTTTTTTATTGAGTTCTACATTTTTCTCTGCTCCCCTCCCTGCCTCCCCCCTCCCCTTCAACCCTCCCCCAAGGTCCCCATACTCCCAATTTACTCAGGAGATCTTGTCTTTTTCTACTTCCCATGTAGATTAGATCTATGTATGTCTCTCTTAGGGTCCTCATTGTTGTCTAAGTTCTCTGGAATGGTGATTTATGGGCCGGTTTTCTTTGCTTTATGTTTTAAAACACTTATAAGTAAGTACATATGATAATTGTCTTTCTGTGTCTGGGTTGCCTCACTCAAAATGATGTTTTCTAGCTCCACTCAAAATGTTTTCTAGCTCCATCCAAAAAATAAATATTTTTAAAAGTATGGTAAACTGAGGTTTATATCAGTTGACAATGATTTTTTAAATAAGAAAAAAAAATCAAATAGAAAATTTTAAATGTTTGCTAGAAACAATATGCTGTGCTATTCAAAAGCAACCTCAAGTATTTTGCTTACCATGTTTTTTTTTCAGTTTTTCTCTTATGTTCATTCAGTTCAGTTTAGTCTTATATTTTCTTGGCATAGCTCCTAAGTATGTAAAATCTACTGTTCATGTTGAAAGTAAAAGGGATAATACCTAGAGGAAAATTTAAGATGATTGAAAAATCACAGAGGTGGGAAAATCAGTGCTGGTTATTTCTTGTCAGTCAAGCATGTCCCATTGAGTCCGATCTCCAATCATAAAGAGCAAGAATGCAGTTATGTAATCTGTTCAAGGATCCGCTCCATTGAAGCAAATGAGACAACCCAAATCCTAAAAGGACCCATAGCAAATACAGTGGAATTTACAATGACCCAGATGAAGATGAAATACTCTGTGATGTTTATACACAGATGAAACTGCTTAACCAAGCATTTCTCAGAATGTGGCCTCATCTTCAGCCTATACATACCCCCTCTGCCTCCTGTGTCTCATTTTCCTAGTAACTACTGTAGTAGCTGAGATATTAAATACTACATCCTGATGCCGAATCTGAATTTGTTTTCGTATTTTCTACATTTCATACCCATATATTCTAACCAAATCTGTGTGATTTCCAGTCATCAGTCACCATTCCTAAGTATGGAAACAACCTAACTTTTTTTTTTTTTTTGGTTTTTCCTAGACAGGGTTTCTCTGTGGTTTTGGAGCCTGTCCTGGAACTAGCTCTTGTAGACCAGGCTGGTCTCGAACTCACAGAGATCCGCCTGCCTCTGCCTCCCAAGTGCTGGGATTAAAGGCGTGTGCCACCACCGCGCGGCAACTTTTTGTGACTTAATTTTTCTGTTTTCCAAATGGAGAAGGTTTTGGCACTTTGAAGGATTGTGGTGAGGACCAAGTATGTAAGATATGTAACTGTTCAGAATCACACAGGGGATGTAATACCACTGCTGCTCTTTTCCTTCAAGAGATTACACTTGCAAATTAACATATTCTTAAGCATACCGTTTGTTAGATAGGATACTGTGGCTTCCTATTCTACAAGCTGCCTTTGCATCCTTCTTCTCCTTTCCTCACAATCTTGCACGTCCTAACTTATGAAAAACAAATAATATATTAAATGAATTCATTACATTAAAATCACTTAATCCATTGTGTAAGGAAATTAAGTTTAGGCATTTTGTGCAGAATGATTTTTAAAATTGTATACAATAGGTGCTGGAGATATGGCTCAGCCATTAAAGGCTAGGCTCATAACCAAAAATAAAACTTTATATAATCGAATACATAATATGACTTGTTAATATTGTTTAGTATGTAAGTTAAGTCAAATAAAATTGTGCTTTGTTATAAACCGAACTTTATAACCCTATACCCGTCAAAGATCATCAACATTCCAAACATCAAGCAAAAATACTTCCTTTAAAACATTCAATCAACTGTTAAAATCATTCTGTTTGGTTTGCTTTACATTTAAGCCATCATTCTCACAAATCTTTATTGCTTGTTATCTAGCTGTGACATTTCTCTCTTGTGTGACTGATAAAGAACCATAGATTTTGAAGATATGCCAAACAGTATCAAGCTGTGTCTTCCCCAGACAGTCCGGTTTCCTGCTTCCTTCTAGAAAAGCTGTGTTTTGATTTTCCCCAGCTTAGCTTAATTGTTTCCAATCTCTTATTCATTATTTTCAGTTTTAGTCTATGTTTTGTCAAACTACCTATTTAAATAATGTTCTCAGGAAAGATGAATTCTTGTATGCTTAAAAATATATTTCTTTATTCTTGTAACTGTCAGATATCCTAACCAGACATAAAACACTAAGTCCTTATTTCACAATTAATTCCCGCCGGGCGATGGTGGCGCACGCCTTTAATCCCAGCACTCGGGAGGCAGAGGCAGGCAGATCTCTGTGAGTTTGAGGCCAGCTTGGTCTACAAGAGCTAGTTCCAGGACAGGCTCCAAACCCACAGAGAAACCCTGTCTCGAAAAACAACAACAACAACAAAAGATAAATAAACAATTATTTCCCTTTAAAGTTTATGAAGTCCCAAGGTGATGGCTCATCTCTATGGCCCCAGCACGGTGGCTCATCTCTATGGCCCCAGCACGGTGGCTCATCTCTATGGCCCCAGCACGGTGGCTCATCTCTATGGCCCCAGCACTTGGGAGGCTGATGCAGTAGGACTGCTGCAGTTTAAAGCCAGGGTGAGCTTCACAGTGAGGTTTAGGCCAACCTGGAAGCTTATCGTAAAAAAAGAAAACAAAAAAATGATTTTAGATATATTTCTTCATCATCTCATATCCAATATTGCTACATAGAAAACTGATGTTGAATATGTTTTCATTGCTCTGAAAATGGATTTTCTATTTAGAAGCCTTTAGACCAGTGGTTCTCAACTTTCCTTAATGCTATGACCCTTTAATACATTTCTTTATGTTGTAGTGATCTCCAACCATAAAACTGTTTTCATTGCTACTTTCTAATTGTAACTTTGCCACTATTATGAATTATAATGTAAATATCTGTGTTTTCCGATGGTCTTAGGTGACCTCTATGAGTCATTCAATTCCGAAAGAGGTCACAAGTCACAAGTAGAGAACAGCTGCTTTAGACTTTTCTGACAATGTTGTCATGGAACTTTGATTTTACTGCTTCAGATTTCCAAATGCTGGGATTACAGTGGTGCACCCTCATGCCCAGATCACCATTTATAGTTTTTTCTTTTTTGGGTTTTTTGTTTGTTTGTTTTTAAGACAGGGTTTCTCTGTAGCTTTGGAGCCTGTCCTGGAACTAGCTCTTGTAGACTAGCTGGCCTCGAACTCACAGAGATCCACCTGCCTCTGCCTCCCAAGTGCTAGGATTAAAGGTGTGCGCCACCACCTCCTGGCTCCATTTATAATTTTATATTTAGCCTTGGAAAACTGAAATACAGTGGGGAATATATCCCATAGATATATTGCTTTATTTATCAAATATCGTACTTGATTCTTGTCAATACCCTTAAAAGTTCAAAAACTTAAAATCTATTCTGATGTCCTAAGGAATTCTCATTAATAATCTCTCCTCCCTAATCCCTTAATGGCTTTCTCTATCAGGATCTTTCTTTGCCCTCCTTCTCTGTCTCTCTCCCACCCTTGACCATCCTATTCCCTCATGTTCTTATCTCCTATCCCCTCCCTCTTACTGCTCCCCGCCCCTGCCCCTAGTTTATCCAGGAGAGCTCATCTATTTTGCCTTCCCGGAGCAATTCATATGTCCCTCCTAGGGTCTTCCTTGTTATCTAGTTTGTCTGGAGCTGTGGATTGTAGTCTGGTTATCCTTTGCTTTACATCTCATATCCACTTATGAGTGAGTACATACCGTGTTTGTCTTTCTGAGTCTGGGTTACCTTACTCAGGATGGTTGATTTTCTCTAGTTCCATCCATTTCCCTGCAAATTTCATAATGTCATTAAATTTTTACAGCTGAGTAAAACTCCATTGTGTAAATGTAACACATTTCCTTTATCCATTCTTCAGTTGAGGAGCATCTATGTCGTTTCTAGGTTCTGGTTATTATGAATAATGCTGCTATGAACATTGTCAAGAAAATGTTCTTGCGTTATGATCGGTATATATGTTCAGGAGTGGTATCACTGGGTCTTGAAATAGATTGATTTTCAGTTTTCTGAGAAACCAGCATACTGATTTCCAAAGTGGCTGTACAAGTTTGTACTCCCATCAGCAGTAGAGGAGTGTTCCTGACTCCACATCCTCTCCAATATAAGCTATCCTCAGTATTTTTTATATTAGCCATTATAACTAGTGTAAAATGGTATAACAGAGTCATTTTTATTTACATTTACCCAATGATTAAGAATGTTGAGCAGGGCCGGGGGGGGGGGGTTGGTGGCGCACGCCTTTAATCCCAGCATTCGGGAGGCAGAGGCAGGTGGATCTCTGAGTTCGAGGCCAGCCTGGTCTACAAGAGTTAGTTCCAGGACAGGCTTCAAAGCTACAGAGAAACCCCGTCTCGAAAAACAAACAAAAAAACAAAGCAAAAAAAGAAAAAGAAAAAAAAGAATGTTGAGCAGTTTCTTAAATGTCTTTTAGCCATTTGAGATTCATGAGCTAGCTTGTTGGAGCCCATTTCTTATGATGGGATGCCATGCTCAGCCTTAATTCAGGGGCTAGGGACTTGGTCCTACCCCAACTAAATGTGCCAGTCTTTGATAACTCTCCATGGGAGCCCTTATCTGTTGGAAAGAGTAGATGGGTAGGCTAGGGGGAGGCAAGAGGGAAGGGGTAAATGTAAATGTAAAATGAAATAAAAAAACAATCCCTCTTCTATTTCATGTTATCTATCAAATGCTGAATCGCTAGACTGAGCCTCTGTATACTGCCTTCCCATTCATGCTTTCCTTCTCTATCATACACCTTCTCTGTCTGTATACCACCTTCCCATTCATGCTTTCCTTCTCTATAGAACACCTTCTCTGTCTGTATACCATCTTCCCATTCATGCTTTCCTTCTCTATAGAACACCTTCTCTGTGTACCACCTTCCTATTCATGCTTTCCTTCTCTATAGAACACCTTATCTGTCTATAAACCACCTTACCATTCATGCTTTCCTTCTCTATAGAACACCTTCTCTGTCTATAAACCACCTTCCCATTCATGCTTTCCTTCCCTATAGAACACCTTCTCTGTCTATGTACCACCTTCCCATTCATGCTTTCCTTCTCTATAGAACACCTTCTCTGTCTATAAACCACCTTCCCATTCATGCTTTCCTTCTCTATAGAACACCTTCTCTGTCTATAAACCACCTTCCCATTCATGCTTTCCTTCTCTATAGAACACCTTCTCTGTCTGTATACCACCTTCCCATTCATGCTTTCCTTCTCTATCATACACCTTCTCTGTCTGTATACCACCTTCCCATTCATGCTTTCCTTCTCTATAGAACACCTTCTCTGTCTATAAACCACCTTCCCATTCATGCTTTCCTTCTCTATAGAACACCTTCTCTGTGTACCACCTTCCCATTCATGCTTTCCTTCTCTATAGAACACCTTCTCTGTCTATAAACCACCTTCCCATTCATGCTTTCCTTCTCTATAGAACACCTTCTCTGTGTACCACCTTCCCATTCATGCTTTCCTTCTCTATAGAACACCTTCTCTGTCTATAAACCACCTTCCCATTCATGCTTTCCTTCTCTATAGAACACCTTCTCTGTCTGTGTACCACCTTCCCATTCATGCTTTCCTTCTCTATAGAACACCTTCTCTGTCTATAAACCACCTTCCCATTCATGCTTTCCTTCTCTATAGAACACCTTCTCTGTCTATAAACCACCTTCCCATTCATGCTTTCCTTCTCTATAGAACACCTTCTCTGTCTATAAACCACCTTCCCATTCATGCTTTCCTTCCCTATAGAACACCTTCTCTGTGTACCACCTTCCCATTCATGCTTTCCTTCTCTATAGAACACCTTCTCTGTCTATAAACCACCTTCCCATTCATGCTTTCCTTCTCTATAGAACACCTTCTCTGTGTACCACCTTCCCATTCATGCTTTCCTTCTCTATAGAACACCTTCTCTGTCTATAAACCACCTTCCCATTCATGCTTTCCTTCTCTATAGAACACCTTCTCTGTCTGTATACCATCTTCCCATTCATGCTTTCCTTCTCTATAGAACACCTTATCTGTCTATAAACCACCTTCCCATTCATGCTTTCCTTCTCTATAGAACACCTTCTCTGTCTGTGTACCACCTTCCCATTCATGCTTTCCTTCTCTATAGAACACCTTCTCTGTCTATAAACCACCTTCCCATTCATGCTTTCCTTCTCTATAGAACACCTTCTCTGTCTATAAACCACCTTCCCATTCATGCTTTCCTTCTCTATAGAACACCTTCTCTGTCTATAAACCACCTTCCCATTCATGCTTTCCTTCTCTATAGAACACCTTCTCTGTCTATAAACCACCTTCCCATTCATGCTTTCCTTCCCTATAGAACACCTTCTCTGTCTGTGTACCACCTTCCCATTCATGCTTTCCTTCTCTATAGAACACCTTCTCTGTCTATAAACCACCTTCCCATTCATGCTTTCCTTCTCTATAGAACACCTTCTCTGTCTATAAACCACCTTCCCATTCATGCTTTCCTTCTCTATAGAACACCTTCTCTGTCTATAAACCACCTTCCCATTCATGCTTTCCTTCTCCATCGTACATTCTCTCTATATATGTGCCTTCCCTTTCATGATTTCCTTCTTTGATCTAGGAGACTCCTTTCAATATTTAAACATGTTCTTCCGTAATTTCATGCATGAATCCAACGTATTTAGCTTGTATCTTCATTCATGCCTCCCTCTAACTCCTAAATGTCCCAACTTTATGCCTTCTTCATCTTTGCTTTCTTTTTTATAACTCACAAGTCCAATTAGTGCTACCTGTACCAAAAATGTGGTGCCATCCACTAGAATGTGGGCAACCAGTCACGGGTCCCACTACACAACCTTTTAGTACTAATTGTTTTTCCTCTAACCATTGTATGTGTTCAGATGTCTCTTGCATTTCTGATGGTTTATTTTGCATAGTTACTAGGAGAATATCTAAAATAGTTTTATAGATAGAATATTATGTTGATCTTTTCAAGAAGTATTGTTTTATCTTTGTTTTATCAAATTGGCCTTATTTCCCCCCTCTTTTTTGTTTTGCTCATCTTGGTCTTTTCCACTCAGGTTATTAATTTTTTAAAAGTCTTTGGTATATGTGTGTATCAGTTTATACTTACAGAACAGAAGATAGCTTATTCAGAGTAGATGTGGGCTCTCTATTATTTTTCTTTCTTTTTTTTAAAATATTTATTTATTATGTATACAATATT
Organism: Microtus pennsylvanicus; assembly: GCF_037038515.1. Classification (NCBI taxonomy): domain Eukaryota; kingdom Metazoa; phylum Chordata; class Mammalia; order Rodentia; family Cricetidae; genus Microtus; species Microtus pennsylvanicus. The sequence continues at coordinate 38,263,527 of NC_134585.1, forward strand.
CTGTCTGTGTGTATGTCTGCAGGCCAGAAGAGGGCAACAGATCTCATTACAGATGGTTGTGAGCCATCATATGGTTGCTGGGAATTGAACTCAGGACCTTTGGAAGAACAGGCAATGCTCTTAACCACTGAGCCATCTCTCCAGCCCCTCTCTATTATTTTTCCAAGTAGTCTTTCCCCAGAACCAGCAGTTCTGTGCATACAGACAAGTAAGGAGCATTGACTGGCTAACTTTATGCACACTTTTCTGGAAAAGAGCAAGATGACAATTTGGAGAACCACAGGAACCTTTGCTCTGGGCATAATTCTTTTTTTGTTGTTTTTTTTGTTTTGTTTTTGTTTTTCGAGACAGGGTTTCTCTGTAGCTTTGGAGCCTGTCCTGGAACTAGCTCTTGTAGACCAGGCTGGTCTCGATCTCACAGAGATCCGCCTGTCTCTGCCTCCCAAGTGCTGGGATTAAAGGCGTGCGCCACCACCGCCCGGCTCTGGGCATAATTCTTACAGAAGAAACCTGAGGCCCATTAGAAAGTCTTTAGAACTATTTCTTCTACTTCTTTAGAAATAGCCTCCATTCTAAGAATAGAGAAATTGCAACGTTTTCCTTCTTACTTCACAAGACTCATGACCTTGAAACCCAGCCCCTCACCACACCCATACAGGAGGAAAATTATTTGGAGTGGAATGGCAGCCAGAAGCCAAACTCCTCCTCCTTCTGCAAGTCTCCCTGAGGCTCTCACCCTTCTCTCAGTCTCCTCCTTTCTTCCAATTTAGCTTGCAACATACTGTTAAGAGCGGTGACTACATGATAAAACATTAAGGAATTACTAAACCTCATTTATAAGGAATGAAAAGGGCCTAGAGAATTGCTCTAAAATGAGTACTGCTTTTGGCTAATGATATATTCCCATTAGTCAAGAATATTGCTAATTTTGACATATTTATGAACTACAGAGGAGATATATCAGCTCATATCTTAAATAAGGGTTGTTAATACTTCCTGCAATAAACTAAGGATGACTTCTAAATGAAATGACCTATGTAGAATTATAGTCCTACTGATTCTTGGACTATCCAGAGAAACCTAAAACTTGAACTTGGTTTCCTGTGCTCCAAGACTTCAACAGCTCAGACACCAATGTGGATCCTTTCTGGAGGTAAATACAGATGACCCATGATTTAAAATCTTTCAGTTTTATGATGATGCTAATGTGACACGTATTCAGCGGAAACATCACTTTGATTTCTTATCTTTTCCTCTGCTAATGATCCATACTATGAGACTCTTTCAAGGTTGGGACAGTGTTACGAGCTGCAGCCAGCCAGGAGCTGATGAGAGTAAACAACAGATGTTCTATGGTGTGCTGGGTAGCCAGATAATGCGGTAGTCAGTATCACTTGCATTGATAAGGATGTGTGAGAAAGAAACGTAAAGTGAGAAAGTGCTGGCCATGCTGGTGGTACACGACTGTAGTCCTAGTAGATGGGAGGCTGAGTCAGGAGGATCACAAACAGGTGCAGCTGGGCTATGTAGTAAAACTCTGTCTCAGATAAATTAATAAATGGAAGAAATACTTATTGGAGTTTACAGCCTTGGGGGCTCCAGACAGTATATAGCTCCCATCAACACATCCCTAGTGACATAGTTCTCTAACCTCAGATGCATAACCTAGTAATGATGTCAAAGTTTTCATGGTACAGTCAGCTCTTAATGGTTGAATCCACCAGATAGCAACCAAGTCTTCAATTCAACAAATAGGCTTTTGTTTAGGTGTGTGTGTGTGAGGGAGAGAGAGAGTAACTTTATAGTCAAACGCTACCAGTATTTGATAAGTTACATGCATTTGACTAGTGATGTTTTCAATTTATTGTAGACTTTTGGGGGAACATAATTCCATTATAAATTAAGGAGGTGCTCTACCTTCAAAGCATTTCATTTTAAAGCACAATGGCTAGTAAACAGATACTCAATTACTCCCTCAAATTAGTTTCCATGTGCAAAAAGGCTTGGAAACATTAGTGAATTACCAAATGTGATGACCATTTAAAATATAAAGAACAAGACAGAATATATCTTCAGAAAACAGGAGACTGTGAAAGGCAATGGCTCATGTAGTGCTATGTAAAAGGATGCAGCAGCCTTTTAATCTGGAGAGTCTAACAGGAGAGTTATTAGTCCTTGGGGCTCAGAATATGATCGCTAGTAAAGACCTGACAGACTCTCAACTTTTACTATATTCCAACCCTATTATTCTCCTAATGCTTCTCTAACAGAAACAGCACAGATTGGGTGGTATAATGTAATAGACAGGGAAAAAGACGTGTTTTTTTTTGTTATTATCATGTCCCTGACAGGACACAGAAAACTCTGACATAGCATTTTCTTCACACACTACCCAGATCTCCAGCAGACACCACTCAACTCTGATGCTATCTACCCAGAACAGCATTGACTTGCACAGATTAAAAGCTCAGTTCCATGGGACTGCCCCACTATAGGCACCAATCACAAGGCCCATGCTGCCACCTGTGATTCTGGACAACTGGCTATTAATTTAGATCCCTATGACCCTCCCCTCAAGTTTAACAGTTGGTTTGTGACATTATCCCTAGAGAGATGCGAACAAATGACTGTTTACTCCAGAGAGAGACCCTGGGGGACTGTTCGCAGTTAATAGTTGCTGAATGTCTACGGGCAGTGGTGCCAATGGTCTACTAGACATAATCTAAACCAGCTGGGAGATGGGGCTTTGGACACGCCTGTGAAGGGATATTTTATTCATTGGTGAGGGAGGACCCATCTCAGCTTCTGGGGGGCCCATTTTCTGAGCTGGAGTTCTAGACTATATGAGTGGAGAGACAGAGCACAGAGTATCTACTGCTTTCTGCTTTCCAGATGTGTATGCCATGTGACCAGCTGTTTCAGGAGTCCTAGACTATGTGAGTGGAGAGACAGAGCACAGTGTATCTACTGCTTTCTGCTTTCCAGATGTGCATGCCATGTGACCAGCTGCTTCAGGAGTCCTAGACTATGTGAGGAGAGAGAGAGAGAGAGAGAGAGAGAGAGAGAGAGAGAGAGAGAGAGAGAGAGAGAGAGAGAGAAGCTTCAGCCAAGTTCTGCTGCTTGCTGCAGCTGGAACATAACCCTTCATTCAATTACACCTTCACCAGCTTTCTGTCTTTCTCTGCCTAAACTTGGCTGTCCTGAAAGTTGCTCTGTAGATTAGACTGGCCGCAGACTCAGAGATCTGCCAGTCTTTGCTTTCCCAGTGCTGGGATTAAAGGTGTGCCTTTTTTTAGTTTTTTCCACAAGTTGGAAACCTCGCTGAGTGGAATCTTGCCCTGAGGTCACCACTCCCTTTATTCCATTTCTTAATCCATTTATCCCCTGGATTTAGTTCTATTTCATTTCCTGATGCTCTTTTCTCCTCCACATTTACTTTTTGCAATTTACCCTGCTTAGCTTGCTGCTTTTCACTGTAAGTCTTCATTAGAGATATCACCAATATCCACAGGGCAGTGTCTATACTAGGCTGTTTTGAGATTTCTTCTGCTAATGAAATTAATCCAAAACTCTTCACTTTAGCTTCACTAAACTCTTCAGACAAGAGCAAAAGGCAGTCACTTTCTTCACCAAAATATCACAAGAACAATATCTAGGCAACATACTTAAATTCTTCTCCTCTGAAACCTTTTGAGTGAACCTCCAACAGTTTAAATAACTCTTATCACATCTGTATTCCATGCTTCTATTAGTATGGTCCATTAAGCAGTGCCTAAAGCATTCCACTGTTTTCATAATCCAAAGTACCAAAGTCCAAATTCCTCCCAATAAACACACAGTCAGTGACATGGATTAAAAATGCTGCTGATCCCTAGGAAGTTGACTGAGACACTGGGCAGTATCCTGAGCATAGGAAACCTCAACGCCTGCTCCCACAATGACACATTTTCTCAAACAAGGCCATACACACTCCAACAAAGCCACATCTCATAATAGTGCTGCTCCCTATGAGATTATGGGGGAGTCAATTACATTCAAATTACCACACCTAGAAATTTATTCATTTGTTGATAACATTTTGTATGGCTTTAGTTTTTGCTGGATATTAATTTTACCACTCAGTAGCCTGGAATTTGTCAAATCTGTTCATATGTATTTTGTTTATTTTATTATAATGTAAGGGTACCTGTCTCTGCCTACTCCAGCTGGAGACAGCATGCCACAATCTGTTTTAACACAGGGAATTTGAGCGCAGGTCAGTGCTATCATTTTAAAGCCAAACATTCCTTCTGACACTTTTCTGGTAAAAGGGGATGTTGGGGACTGTGGACCCCCCGACACTGAATTTCCTGTGATCCCCTGCCTGCTGGAGTAAACAATTTGTTTTCCTATGCTTGCAGCTGCTCTGAGCAAACAAATTGTCTTGCAGCTGCTCTGAGCACATGACCCTCAGGAGTTCCTGATGTCAGGAGAGTGGTTTGTAGCTAAGAGTTAGGGCGTGGCCATTAGTCAAGGAGACATGGATGACCCATGTCTCTTGTGTGTGTGTGTGTGTGTGTGTGTGTGTGTGTGTGTATGTGTTTCAATCTCCAGCCCCTCATGAACCATCCTGTAGTGCAGGCGGTATGCTACAGGTGTAACTATAGCACGTAGAGCAGGTGTTGTGCAAAGATCACATGAGTATCAGTATTCAAGTAAGTGTCCCTTAATTGGAAGATTACTCTTTCTCAAGATGTCAAAGTCTACTTGTACTATTCTCCTCCAACTTTCCTCTCTATGGTCAACAATTACTAAACCACCGTGTGTGTGTGTGTGTGTGTGTGTGTGTGTGTGTGTGTGTGTGTGTGTGTGTATAGGAAGAGGATTGTGGTGATGGCCAGACTGAATTATCATGTCTCTTAAAGCTACCTAAACTGTCAACTCTTGTTAAAGTTCTGAGTTGTTTGTTTCATGTCAACGTGACACATGCTAGAATCATTGGGAAGAGGGTCTGTCATTTGAGGAAATATCCCCAGAAGACAGGCCTGCTGGCAAGTCTGTAGTGCATTTTCATAATCAGTGATTGATGTGGAGGGTTTAGTCTATTGTGGTGGTGCTGTTTCTAGGCTGTTGGTACTGGCTGCTGTGAGAAAGCAGACTGAGCAGGCTACGAGTGAGCAAGCCAGTAAGCAGCACTGCCCTACGACCCCTACTTCAGTTCCTGATTTCAGGTTTCTGCTCTGAGTTCCTGCCTTGCCTTCCTTCAGATGTGTATTTTGACCTGAGAGTTGAACGATGAAATGAATCCTTTGCTCTCTAAGTTGCTTTTGGCTATTGTGTTATATCAAAGAAATAGAAACCCTAAGACATGTGCCAACAGAATACCACATTTCCTGAGATCTGGTGGTTGCTACCTCTGTCTATGCTCTACTGTGGAAACAGGAAAACACATCCTTCCTGTCTTATTTAGGGTTTCTATTGCTGTGATGAAACACCATGACCAAATAGCAAGTTGGGGAGGAAAGGTTATACTTCAGCACTACTGAAAGAAGTCAGGATGGGAACTCAAACAGGACAGGATCCCGGAATCAGGGGTTGCTACTGAGGCAATGGAGGGGTGCTGTTTACTGAGGCTCCTTCCTCTCTGTTGACTTTAGCTTGTGTCAAGTTGACCCACGAAGCCGGGCAGTACACTTTCCTTTCTATACCATTCTTGGCCTTCTAGACAACAAAGGAATGGTGTTTTGAGTACTCATGCTTAATGGAGTCTTTCAGTGAACATAAATCTAGGTTACTGCTTATCAAAATGTTGGGACAAAGTACATTGAGCTAACATCTGTGCTATTCAGCTCCCATTCTTTGAAACACAGTAAAAAAAAAAATTCCTAGAGGCTAAAGCCTTCCTGCAAATCCATCATTGGCAAATATAGGTCATCAGGATGAGAAATGTTTACTGAATTTCTGTAGATCCACGTGTCATAATGGGCTCAAGGGATAAAAGTTTGAACAAAATCCATGGTCTCTGTTGTTTTAAAGTATAAAAGCTTTATTGGCTGATGATTGTGTGCATGTGTGTGATGGGGAAGATATGCCATAGCCTGTGTATAGAGGTCAGAGGACAACTTTTGGGTGTCTGTTTTTGTACCAGGCTTTTTTTCTTTTGAGCCACCAACCAGCTCCCAAATCATGACACAAAGACTTATTATTAATTTTGAATGCTGGGCCTAACTTAGGCATGTTTCTGGCTAGTTCTTTTAACTTAAATTAACCTGTTTCTTTTTATCTACCTTTCTACATCTGTATATTTTACTTTCACTGCTTCTTTATGTCTGTCTGGCATCTATCTGCCTGGCTTCTTGTCCTGGCGTGTTCCTTGTTCTCTCTTCCTTCTCTAGTTCTTCCTTCATTCCTCTCGAGCCTAGATTTCTTCTCCTATTTATTCTCTCTGCATGCCAACCCTACCTAGCCCTCTCCTGTCTAGCTAATGGCCATTTAGCTTTTTTATTAGAGCAATCAGTTGCCTTAGGCAGGCAAGGTAAAACAGATGCAATATATCTCTATATAGTTAAACACATATCCTTACATCACTAAATAAATGCAGTATAAACAAAAGTAACACACCTTTACACAGTTTAAGTAATCGTCTGCACTGTAAACAAATGTAACACATCTTTGCCTGGTTAAAATAATATTCGACAACCAAGTCTTTCCATTATGTGAGTTCCAGGGATCAAACTCAGGTCATAGGCTTGGTGAGAAATGCCTTACCTGCTAAGCCACTGGTCTTGAAGTTTGCAGACTGTAAGAGAACAAAATGATTACATAATTAATTTGTACCTGATTAGTTAAGCAATTACGAGTAGACAGAGCTAGGAAAAGGCTGAAGGTGTCCAAGAAAATCCAACCTGGATATCAGTGATTTTTCTCAACACCATGACAAAATACCCATCAGAGACAACCCACAGGAGGAAGGTTTACCTTGGCTTAAGTTTTCAGGCAACTTTAGTCAGTCATGGGGGAGAAGGCATGACAGTGGAATCATCTCAGTCAGTGGGGCTGGCAGCATGATGCGGTTGGTTACAACCTATGTGTTGTCTTGAGACTTCCTGGGGAGAACAACAGACCTACTCACCATCAAAAGGGAGTCCGGGACAGACCTGTGTCCAGTTTGGGTGAACTAATGAGTTTTTATTGGTGATAATAACAGAAGTATGGATGAGAGTTATTTACAGAGAGCAGGGAGATCTCAAAACCAGCTCCACCGAAAGCCCACCCTAACACAGCTCTCTAGCCACTGATTTCTCCTGTATTCCTGCAGAATCTCTGGCCTCAGAGACTATGAAGGGACCCCCACACAGAGGAGGTTCCTTTCTGGACCCCAGATGAGGTACGAACCACACCCAAACATGTTTTCACAAAAGATCTTTTCTTTTTTAGCTTAGCCAGATACCAAAAGATACATGTACAAGGATATTAATTGGAGAACTATTACTTTTTCTTTTTTTTGATATTTATTGAGCTCTACATTTTTCTCTGCTCCCCGCCCTGCCTCTCTCCTCCCCCTTCAACCCTCCCCCCAAGGTCCCCGTGCTCCTTATTTACTCAGGAGATCTTATCTTTTTCTACTTTCTACTTCCCATGTAGATAAGATCTATGTAAATCTCTCTTAGTGTTCTCATTGTTGTCTAAATTCTCTCGGATTGTGGTTTGTAGGCTGGCTTTCTTTGCTTTATGCTTAAAAACCACCTATGAGTGAGTACATGTGATAATTGTCTTTCTGTGTCTGGGTTACTTCACTCAAAATAATGTTTTCTAGCTCCATTTTTTCTGTAAAATTCAAGATGTTATTTTTTTCTGTTGATAGTACTCCATTGTGTAAATGTACCACCTACCCTCCTCCCCTCCAGTCCTAAGAGAACACAGGGTACCCTGCCCTGAGAGAAGTCTAAGGACCTCTCCCCTCCATCCAGACTTAGGAAGGTGTGCATCCAAATAGAATAGGATCCGAAAAAGCCAGTACATGCAATAGAGACAAATCCCAGTGACATTATCATTGACTTCTCAGTCTGCCCCAATTGTCAGCCACGTTCAGAGGGTCCAGTTTGATCCCATGCTCGTTGAGTCCCAGTTGAGCTGGATTTGGTGAGCTCCCATTAGCTCAGGCACACAGTCTCAGTGGGTGGACCAACCCTTCCTGGTCCTGACTTCCTTGATCATCTTCTCCCTCTTTCCTCTCCTTTCTTCAACTGGACCCTGGGAGCTCAGTCCAGTGCTTCGATGTGGGTCTTTGTCTCTATCTCCAGCCATCACCAGACGAAGGTTCTATGGTGATATTCAAGATAGTCATCTGTCTGACTATGGGACAAAGCCAGTTCAGGCACCCTCTCTTCCACAGCCCAGGGTGCTACCTGGGGACATTCCCGGGGACACCTGGGAACCCCTCTAGAGCCAAGCCTCTTGCCAACCCCAAAATGACTCCCTTAATTATCTTCTTCCCTGCTCCCATATCCGTCCTTCCTCCATCTCAACCATCCCACTCCCTCAAGCTCTCCCTAACCCTCCCCTTCTCTTTCCCCCTCTCCCCTTCCACCACCGTGCCCCCACCCCCATGATCCCAACTTTTGCCTGGTGATCTTGTCTGCTTCCAATTTTCAAGAGGATCTATATATGATTTTCTTTGGGTTTACCTTATTAATTAGTTCCTCTGGAATCACAAACTATTGGCTCAATGTCCTTTGTTTATGGTTAGAATCCACTAATGAGTGAGTACATAACCATATTCATATTTTTGGGTCTGGGTTATCTCACTCAGGATAGTGTTTTTTATTTCCATCCATTTGCATGCAAAATTCAAGATGTCACTGTTTTTTTATCGCTGAGTAGTATTCTAAGGTGTAGTTGTGCCACACTTTCTTTATCCATTCTTCCATTGAAGGGCATCTAGGTTGTTTCCAGGTTCTGGATATTACAAATAATGCTGCTATGAACATAGTTGAACAAATGCTTTTATAGCATGATTGGGCATCTCTTGGGTATATTTCCAAGAGTGATATTGCTAGATCCTGAGGTAGGTTGACTCCCAATTTTCTGAGAAACCACCACACTGATTTCCAAAGTAGTTGTACAATTTTGCATTCCCACCAGCAATGGATGAGTATTCCCCTTACTCTACATCCTTTCCAGCATTGGCTATCATTGGAGTTTTTGATTTTAGCCATTCTGACAGGTGTAAGATGATATCTCAAAGTTGTTTTGATTTGCATTTCCCTGATAGCTAAGGAAGTTGAACATGTCCTTAAGTGTCTTTTGGTCATCTGAACTTCTTCTGTTGAGAATTCTCTGTTCAGTTCAGTACTGGGGTTATATTTAGGAAGTGGCTCCCTGTGCCAATGTGTTCAAGTGTACTTCCCACTTTCTCTTCTATAAGGTTCAGTGTGGCTGACTTTATGTTGAGGTCTTTGATCCATTTGGACTTGAGTTTTGTGCATGGTGATAGATATGGGTCTATTTTTATTCTTCTGCATGTTGATATCCAATTATGCTAGCACCACTTGTTAAATATGCTTTGTTTTTTCCATTTGATATTTTTTTTTGTTTTTTGGTTTTTTTTTTTTCGAGACAGGGTTTTTCTGTGGCTTTGGAGCCTGTCCTGGAACTAGCTCTGTGACCAGGCTGGCCTCGAACTCACAGAGATCCGCCTGCCTCTGCCTCCCTAGTGCTGGGATTAAAGGCGTGCGCCACCACCGCCCGGCCCATTTGATATTTTTTGCTTCTTCGTCAAAAGTCAGGTGTTCGAAGATATGTAGATTGATATACATTGGTCCTCCTATCTGTTCTTATGCCAATACCAGACTGTTCTCAGTACTATAGCTTTGTAGTAGAGTTTGAAGTCAGGGATTGTGATGCCTCCAGATGTTCTTTTATTGTACAGGATTGTTTTGGCTATCCTGGGTTTTTTGCTTTTCCATATGAAGTTGAGTACTCTTCTTTCGAGGTCTTTGAAGAATTTTGTTGGGATTTTGATGGGCATTGCGTTGAATCTGTAGATGGATTTTGGTGCGAGATCCTTTCTTAACCAAAGGAGAAGGACCTAGACCTTGAACCTTTGAGTGATTTAGAAGGACTGGAGGAGACCAGAGATACAGCCATGGTGGTGGCAGTTTTCAAAGAACAAGAATAAAAGAGATTGAGGCCATGCATTCCCTCAGAGCAGCCAACCTAGCCATGTTTATAATCCTATTACTTGGGAAGCTGAGGCAGGAGGGTTACAACTTCAAGACCAGCCTGGGCTACACAGTAGGACTCTGTCTCATAAACAACTCTACAAATTAGTCCTAAAGGAGGGCAACTTAGCTGTTGATTTTTCTATGAAACAGTATTCCAGGGACTGGTGAATAGAGACTGGCCTTATTTTTCAAGTTCCCATTTTGTACCATATCATGGAAGTTTGATTCTTCTTTTCTTTTTTAAAGATTCTCTTCTTCTTCTTCTTCTTCTTCTTCTTCTTCTTCTTCTTCTTCTTCTTCTTCTTCTTCTTCTTCTTCTTCTTCTTCTTCTTCTCCTTCTTCTCCTTCTCCTTCTTCCTCTTCCTCCTCCTCCTCCTCCTCCTTCTTCTTCTGAGACAGGGTTTCTCTGTAGCTTTTTTTTTTCAAGACAGGGTTTCTCTGTGGCTTTGGAGCCTGTCCTGGAACTAGCTCTGTAGACCAGCCTGGTCTCGAACTCACAGAGATCTGTCTGCCTCTGCCTCCAGAGTGCTGGGATTAAAGGCGTGCGCCACCACCGCCCAGCTCTCTGTAGCTTTGAAGCTGTCCTGGAACTAACTTTTGCAGACCAGGCTGACCTTGAACTCACAGACAGCTGCCTGCCTCTGCCTCCCAAGTGCTGGGATTAGGCATGCAACGCCACTGCCCAGTGATTCTGTCTTTCAAGATATAATTTCGAAGATATTCAGTCCCAAAGAAATACACAGAGGTCTACATTAATTATAAACTGATTGGTCTAGTAGCTCAGGTTTTTTATTAATTCTTACATCTTACATTAACCCATTATTCTTGTCTGTGTTAGCCACATGGCTTGATACCTTTTTTGGTGAAGCAGTCACATCTTGCTTCCTCTGTGTCTGGATGATGACTGCAGACTGAGTCCTTTTTCCAGAATTCTCCTGTTCTCATTGCCTTACCTATACTTCCTGCCTGGCTACTGGCCAAACAGCCTTTATTTAAAGTACAATTGACAGGGTACATTGTCCCACAGCAAGAAAGGGCGATATTGCCTGGCATTACAGATTTAATTTTATCATGTACCCAAAGAGTAAGTAAGAAGCAAGCTCTTGGGTCATCTTATGACCCATTCTTTTTTTTTTAATATTTATTTATTTTTTATGTATACAATAGTCTGTCTATATGTATGTCTGCAGGCCAGAAGAGGGCACCAGACCTCATTACAGATGGTTGTGAGCCACCATGTGGTTGCTGGGAATTGAACTCAGAACCTTTGGAAGAGCAGGCAACGCTCTTAACCACTGAGCCATCTCTCCAGCCCTTATTACCCATTCTTTTTTGCCCTCGTATGGTTTGAATCTCAGATACTCGTACCCCAAAGTTCAAGTAGTGGGATGTGGTTGCTGCCTGATGGGTTTTGGGTAAATGAGTAGATTTTCACATATCTGATCTAAGAACATTAATTAATCCCTTGACAAATTTATAATATGATGATGACATTATTAGGAGGTGATCTAGCTATTGGTTTCAGAGATAGCATTTGAAAGAACTATACCTGGGCAACCTAGGTCATGGTTAGCCCTCTGAGAAGTTAATTCTCAGACCCTCATTTTGAAGTTGTCTTACTTAGGTGCATGTTCTCTGATGGAGGAAGGTCATTGGCTAATAAAGGAACTGCCTTGGCCCTTTTTTATTGGTTAGGAAATAGGTAGGTGGAGTAAACAGAACAGAATACCGGGAGGAAGAGGAAGTGAGCTCAGACTCGACAGCTCTCCGCTCGGGAGCAGACGCTTCAGAGAGAGACGCCATGCCCCGCTCCGGGGCAGACACACGCGATGAAGCTCCGACCTAGAATCTTCCCGGTAAGACCGGTGCTCACAGATTATTAGAGATGGGTTGATCGGTATATCAGAATTAGCCAGTAAGGGCAAAAGCTAAAGGGCCAGGCAGTGATCAAATGAATACAGTTTGTGTGTTGTTATTTCGGGGCAAAAGCTAGCCGAGCAGGCAGCTGGGGTGTTGGGGACGCAGCCCTGCCGCCGCTCTTATTACTACAAATGGCGCCCAACGTGGGGCTCGAACACAATGCTGTACATTGGCAAACTTCCTGTTAATTTACGTTTTTATTTCTGTAGTATCTCAGGAAATGGAAAGCTGAAGAGGTAGGTGTGACCAATCCTAAAGGCTTTGACTACTACATTAAGTTGGAGCCTGCTGTGATGGTGACTACTTAGCTGCAACCCCAGTGCTCTGTGTTAGCTTTGGAGGTTAAGACAGTAGGACCTTGAACTCTAGGCTACAGTGAGCTACCTCACAGTGGGATTCTGTCTCAAAAACAAAACAAAGAGAAACAAACTGAAGAAGTTTATTTTGTTGGATTTTGTTTTGTAAAACCATGGAGTGTTTAATTAGGAGGAAATATTATCATTGAGCTTGTCATAGAAAGACATTTAAAAGTACTTTATGCAAAAATTTTAGTTATTTTTATGGTGAGGGCAGCCTCCCCATTAGATCTCAGGAATGTCCCAGAAATTTTGCAGGCAGTAGAAAACATAAGCACCTGTCTTTTGTGCCTGCTAATGTCACACCATGCTGCATGTAATTGTGGACTGCTCATCTTTCCCCGTCCTCTGAGTTTCTTCAGGGCAGGAATAACTGGGTTCATTCCTGGTGTATTTAATGGACAAATGAGCAAATGAAAGAACCTGTAGGTAAGTAAGGAGACTAATGCAGAGAAGATGACCTTATGATTGACATCTTTAAAAGGCTTCTATGGCCTACAAAGGCCTGGGGTAGATGGAGGCTTATTTTATTATTTGATCCAGTCTTCCTAGCTACCTTTGCTGGAGCTCTGTTATGTGACGGCAATTATTTATTCTTGAATAGGGAGGGCATTCCCTTTACCCAGTAATTATGCTGAAGGCTCATACAGCTAGCCATGTTTAGCAGAAAAGTGAATGTGTGGATGGGAGGAAGTCCGCCACTGTAAGGGATACAGTTTTCTGGACTAGGCTTAGATGTTCAATGACAATCTCACTAAAAAGAGGTCTAGATATTTTGACTGCTGTTTTCATATCATGGTGAAACATAAAAACATTTAAAGCTTTTCTAAACCAACATGACAGTGTATATCTAGAACAGATTCTAGAGAAAATCCTACTACACAGTATATTTTATTTTCTAAAGTACTTTGTGTTTCAGGAAGTGGGGAATATATGTCACAGCACATGTGTGGCGGTCAGGGGACAACTTGCAGGAGTTAGTTCTCTTACTGCAGTGTTTCTCAGCCTTCCCAATGCCGCGACCCTTTAATACAGTTCCTCATGTTGTGGGGACACACAACCATAAAATAATTATTGTTATTATTTCATAACTGTAATTTTGCTACTGTTATGAACTATAATTAAGTATTTTCAGAGACCGAGGTTTGCCAAAGGGTTTGTGACACACAGGTTGAGAATCACTGTTGTTCTAAATGGAACCCAGGGATTGAACTCTGGTGGTAAGACTTGGTGACAAGTGCCTTTCTCGCTGAGCCACCTGGTGCTAGTCCTATATGCCAAATTATCTATCTGCTCATAATGGGCAACTCAAAAATTTTCCATTTTATGTAGGCCCATATTTCTATATGGCATGGCAGCCAAGCCATCAAGCCATAGGCCACACCTGAGATGGGTCACATAGCCCTGTAGACAGGCTGTCACTGTCCTAACAAAGGGTCAGGATGTTGTTTCTCCTTTCTTTGTAATTTGGAGGATGCCTGATAGAGATGCAGATCCAAGCCTAAGTGACAGCTAGCATACAGAGCAGACATGCCTGATAGAGATGCAGATCCAAGCCTAAGTGACAGCTAGCATACAGAGCAGACAGGAAGTTGTGGATGTGAGGAAAAGCCATTCACCTGGTTACCTGGGAGATAGAATGCAAATGTATTTCCCCTAAGTTAAGTTTTGGTATAAAAGCTGTTTTGGAGAATAAACAGAGGAAATTCTTCAGGATGTGAACTCAGGATATCATGAAGGATCTCTGAGAATCTCCCTCCCAATGAAACCATGTGAGTCGTGTTTTTATTCCTGTCTCCATCATGCTGGTCCAGAGAGAGATAGTTTATGTTGGGGTCTGGTTGAGAGAAATAATTGATGGTCTGGGCTAGCACCGGACCCCGACAATTTTACCACATGACTGAACTGATACTGTAGAGACCAGTGTTTCAGTGAAGACACTTTCCATATCAAACCTAAATCTTTTAAAGATTTTATTTGTATTTGTGTGCGTGTGTAGGTATGTGTACATGATACCGGTGCCTACCCAGAAGAGGGTACTGGATTCCTGGAGCTGTAGTTTATGGGTAGTTGTGGCTGTCTGCTGTGGATGGTGCTAGGAACTGAACTCTAGTCCTGTTCTGGAAGAGCAGCAAATGGTTTTACCCATGAATACATCTCTCCAGCTCACAATGAAATTCTTAGAAGATTTGAGTCCTAATATTGGAGAAGCATGTGAGGGTATAAAGCCTGAACCTTCTCCAGTCTGACCATTTGTATAGTGCTGAGTGACAGATATCCCTGGTGCGGTATATCTTAGAAAGTGCCAGCTGCTGACCCAGAGACAGCATCCAACTGGCAAGATGCCAGCAGAGACAACCGGGTCTGGCACTTGGGATCCGATGCTTCTGTGGTATGGCACCAAGATACTGAAAAACTGATACCAGTGTCTTCAGTTCCCAGCCTGGCCTGACCTCCGTTGTGCACCATGAGCCCTCTCTGTCTTAGGTGTGCCTTGGATGGAGGTTAGCAACAGTAGGAAAACAAGAGCAAAGCTCACCCTAGAATGAGAACCTCAGTTGCAGGAGCACCAGCAAGGCTCACATCTACAAGTGTGATGCAAGACTCTGGCCCCCAGAGGCCTGAGATCTCCAAGATTTAGGACAGGACACCAAACAGAACAGCCAATAGGGACTTGCAAGAGTTTGTTCTATCTATGGCAACAATGGTGTTTCAGACAAACATAACCCTCTTTTGCCTAAGGCTGGGCAAGCCCAGTCCCCTGCCTGCAGCTTAGCTGTTAAAGGCAGTAGATGAGCCCCAGGAGGCTGCTTAACTTGGCAATCAAAACTAATTCTGGTATTTGCATTAACTACTGTCTTCCAGTTCTGGTGGACTTTGGTTTTGCTGGGTCCACATTTTTGCAAGATCCAAATTGTGCCACCACGCCCATAATTTTCAGTCAAATATAAACACACACTATTCGTTTTGTGTTTTACCACTAAATTCAACTTCTTCAAGTTAATCTGGACTTTTAATGCTACCAGTTTTACCTGATTTTTCGCATCAGAGTTTAAACATTTTAGTTAAAAAGGACCTATGGGTAGTTAAAACCATTCTTAGGGTTCTTTTTTTTTTTTTTTGTAACGTATGACTTGGGTAAAATACAACTACTCTTGTTTACCTTTAGAAACAACAAGCAAAGCCCAGGAGTGGGCAAATACGGATTTGGATGCTTCATTTAAAAAACAGACTCAAAATACCATGTTTCATGGCACTGCTTTGGATCCGAAATCCTTGCTGTGTGAATATGACAGTGCTATGACTCATTCTTACCTTCATTTTGGGTTTTGTCCTAAATTTACTAAGATTTCTCTGAAAAGATAAGTTTTCCTCAGTTCTTAATACTTTCCCTGCTTTTATGACACTGAGGTCAAGAAGAGTTAGCGTAGTATTAACTTTTTACAGTTCTTTCCCAAACAACTCAAGTGAACGTTTCTAGTCCGTCCTTCCTTCCTTTTTTTTTTCTGTGAAACAAAGACTGATGCTTTACAGCAGGGGATGGCATCCTGGACTGCCACTCGAATCTGGACAACCTTTGTAGAAGTGTTTGCTTTTAGCGGTGAAGTTACCAGAAGAGCAGGTCACCACAGGCCTGTGGCTTGTTCTACCTCCTGCTGACCTTAGTACGTGAAGGGTGCTTGGTGTGAGGTTTAGCTTAACAAAGGCTTTCAAAGGAAGTGTGCAGGCCTCGTGGTTAGGTGCTCAGCAGGTCGGGACAACACTGTAATTGTCTCTTGTCTCTGCAGACTTGAAAACACAACTGTGGTCAATGGGTTCATTTTGGTTACCGTGACTGATAGGAAACAGACCACTGTACTTAACTGAAGGCCGGGATGGGGGTAAACAAACTCTTGTGGAGTCTCAATGTTTGCTCTTTGGACTTCTACACACTATTAAAAATTGAGGGACCCTGTAGTCAGACCGATGAATATCTTGAATATCACCACAGACCCTTCGTCAGGCGACGAATGAAGATAGAAACAGAGACCCACATCGAAGCACTGGACTGAGCTCCCAAGGTCCAGTTGAAGAGCAGGAGAGAGACTATGAGCAAGCAAGTCAGGACCACGAGGGGTTGGTCCACTCACTGAGATAGTGTGCCTGAGCTAATGGGAGCTCACCAAATCCAGCTGGATCGGGACTGAACAAACATGGGATCAAACTGGACCCTCTGAATGTGGCTGACAATTGGGGCAGACTGAGAAGTCAATGATAATGGCACTGGGATTTGTCTCTACTGCATGTACTGGATTTTCTTGTCTGTTTGGATGCACACCTTCTTAAGTCTGGATGGAGGGGGGGGAGGACCTAGGACTTCCCACAGGGCAGGATACTCTGCCCTCTCTAAGGACTGAAGGGGTGGGGAGGAGGGTGAGTGGAGGAGCGGGAGGGAGGCGGGAGGAGGAAAGGAAGTGGAAATTTTGATTGCTATTATTTATAAAGTAATAAAAAATAAAAAAATTTAGTATCTCCAGGGGGGCTATTTTATAGTTGTAGTGTTGTAGTATTGATACCTTGGGAAGGAAACGTAAGAAAAAAAAGATAAAAATAACCACAAGTTCCATTACATGTCACAAATATTAAGATCGATTCTGCAATAAAATGAAGACTGAAAAATTTTAAGAGTATTTAACCAGTGCTCTGTAAGGGGGACAAGAAACTTAGACACACGCTATTGTCAGAGGAATGAGGTATCTCTTCAAGTTAGCAATGGAGAGTGGCGTCCAAGGACTGCGGCCCATATTTCGAAAACTGCTTACCAAGAATATTTTTGGGTATCCAGGAATATTTCTTTTTTCAGAGACAGGGCGTCTCACGGGTGTGCCTGGAACTCTTTATGTAGACCAGGCTGGCATAGGACTCCTGAAAATCCGACTGCCTCGGCCTCCAGCACTGTGATAAACCACGCCTCGCTTCCAGGAACGTTTCTTCAATAAGGCAGTTCGCGTTCTGAGCCGGTCCTGGCTAACCGGCTGCAGGGTGGGGGCAGCGCCTTCCAGAACACTGAGGCCTAAGGGTTCCATTTTCAAGTCACACTCAGGAGGTAAGCAGTAGGCGGGGAAAGAGAGGGGTCAGCTCCGCATCAACGGTCCGGTTTCCTGCTCATCCCGGTTGGCAGCCGGCGTCCGTTGCCGCCTCCACCGCCACACGGGCCGGCCAGGCGGAGCCTTCTGGGCGGCTGCGCGCAGAGCGTAGCGCGCAGGCGCGGCTCACGCAGCCCCGGCCCCGGAACGGTAAACAGTAGCGTCACGTGACGCGGCCCCGCTCCTGCTCCCGCGCCGCGGCCGCCTCCGTCGCCGCTGTCGTCGCCGTCGCACGCCGATGGCTGCGGGCTCTCGCGGCGCCGCACAGGCTCCACGAGGCGAGCGACCCCCGGGCTCAGGGAGGCAGCGACTGCAGCTTGGACGGGGAGGGCGGCACGCAGGCCAGCCGTAGTGTCGTCACCGCGGCGGCGCGGGCTCTGGAGCCCCGAGCCGAGGCAGCAACGCCGACGCCCTGCGCGCACCCCCTCCGCGGCCCCCTCCTCCGCGGCCCCGCGGCCTCCATCTTCCTCTGGCTGCCGGTGGCAGCGCTCGTCTACGGAGCGGGTGAGTGGCGGCGCCGGCCGCGACGGGCACTCGGTGGCCTCCTTTCCCCACGCGGGCGGCCCGCGTCCTTCATCCCTCGCGCAGGGGCTGCCCTCTCCTCCCCCGGCCGTACGGCCTCTGGGGCCTCCCCGGCTTGCCCCGCCCCGCCCCGGCCTGCCCCACCGTTTGGCCCGCGGGCTCGGAGCAGAGGTGGCGGCGCGGCCTCTGCGCGACCGCCGAGCCTCGGCCTCCGCCGGCGAGCGTACCCGGTCTCCGCCGCCGCCGCGCGGGCAGGCGTCGTGGGCCAGGCCGGGTTCGAAGGCCCCGGGCCTGGCGCTTCGGACTCCGCCGGCTCGCGGAGCCGGGCCGCACCGAGTCCGATCCCTGCTCCCGCATCGGGGGAGCCAGGCGCTGCGGACCTTGGGGGAACGCGCGCTTTTGTGCTGGGGACCCAGACATTGGACTCCTTTCGCCTAGTTTGAAATGGGAATCCTAGAGTCCTGCCTGCCGACAGGACGTGTAATTTAATGAACCACTAGTCGATAAGTACGTGTTAATGGTGCTAAATAACTGATCATCTGACACGGGGCGGGGGTTGGGGACCCAGGGAGAGGGGAGAGAGTGTTGTAGCACCTTCCAGCCCGAGGCGCTTTCCTTAGATGGCCTTTACCCTCAAACGCCCCTTCTTGTCTTTGGGTAGCAAAATGCCTTTTCCTAGTCGTTATAGTTAGAACGTGTGTTTATTATTGCTAGGCAGTAATCATTAGCAGAGCGTGATTGTGATTTGAGGGAAGTGGCAACAATGCTTTGATGTCTACCTGATGGTCATTCTTCGTACAGATCTTTTAAACAAGGATCGAACAATCGAGACTTTGCCCGCATTATGAATTTTGCTTATTTTACGACGAGATTTTTAAATTGATCATAGCAGATTATATTGCTGCACTTAGTATTTGGGTTCAAACTTTGTCAAGTGTTTTCAGTTTGCAGACCCACATCTCATTTCCTACGTTTCTTAAAATTCTTAATGAAGTGTTTGGTATTTGGAAGATGTGGATGGTGTGTTTTATAGAAGAGATAGTTGAAAGAAGCAAGTGTTCTGTTGTAGCATCTTTATGTTTTTTGTTTATAGCGCTATTCCAGAGCACAGATGTTGAGAGAAAAATCAGTCCTCCTTAGCGTTTGCTGTACTTAGATTTCCCCCCGCCCTTTCCCACGGTTCTCTTTGCCGGTCATTTATGTGCACAATGATTCTTCTTTTCATCATCATTACCATTATCACTTTTTTTTACAACGAATAATCTAGTTTTCAGTGATAGTATCAATGTAAACAGGACGTTGAGGAGTCATCCTAGCTCCGATGAAGCCACACATTCAGATAATTCTTTAGCAGCAGAAAGACTTGTCGCATAGGTGAAATGGGCTATTTCAAAAAGAGTTAAGTCCGGAGATGTTAAGCTTTATTTTATAGTTGTACAAGTGATGTGTCAAGATGATAAATGACTCAGTGGTGGGACCAAAGTTGTCTCCTGTCCCTTTTACACTTCATAGATGTTTCTTGAAGAGCATGAGTGGTGTAATTTCTTACTGTGCTCTTGCATCCCAGTGGAAGAACAGTGGGTTTATCCATTGCACCGAATTAGTTTATATTTATATGTATGTATAGGTTTCTTGAGTACTTAATGCTGAATATTCTCATGCTGTAAGAGAAAAATGGTGTATAAATGTAGGTAGGAACTAGGTTAGGTTAAGTTAATAATTTTGGGATAGAGAAATTGAAACTTTTAATCGTTTTTTAAAGCCACATTAAAATTTAACATAGTCTGGGAATCAGCTAAGGAAAGTTTGATAGCCTTTGATCTCTCTTTGGTAAAAGGTGGAAGGCAGCAAGTGACAGTTTAAAATATAATTATCTTAAGAGTTTGAGATTTTGGAGACTTACTCATACACATAGGCATTCACAGAGAGACACGGACAGCCAGCACTCAGAGACATAGGTATTGGATTGGTGTCATAAAGTGGGAAAGCACTGTTTTGGAGAGCTCTGCTGTGATTCTTTATGGTCCCTCAGTCTTGGTGAAAGTGAACTTGCAAATAAATAAATATACAAGGAAAGGGAATGGAGAGACAGAGGGCCAGGTTTTCAGGCAGGAATATAACAACTCACGCTCCGGCAGATGTGCCCACACAGGCTGCGCATGGCTGAGGACTACTGCAAATGTGGGTCAGCACAGACAGAAACTTCAAAAGACTTGAGGTGTTTGTTTAATATGGGCCTGCTTAGAAAAGCTGCTCTATGAAAACCAGGACTACAGTTTTGATGTTTCAGGTGTCTAAATAGGTAATATTGTCCTGGAACTCATTCTATAGCAGACTGTGCTTGAACATACAGAAATCTGCCTGCCTCAGAGAATAAAGGTGTGCACCACCACTGCATGGCACATTTTGCTTTCTTAAAAGTACACTTTTGAAGAAAGTCCAGATTAAGCTCCATTATTTCCCTTAAAGTAATTTTTGTATTTCAATTTTTTCCTAGAGTGCCCCTTTTCTAATGTACATAATCACTTCAGTTTCAAGAGGTTGAAACTTCTTAGAGTGCTAAATATGTTCATTCACCTGCTTTTCAGGAATTTTTTTTATTGTTAAATGGCTGCTAGCTTCTTTCTTTTTATTTTTTTTAAATTGGAACAAAATGTCTTGGGCTTAGTACCCTGCCCCCTCCAGGTGCACATCCTCAGAGAAATCCTGAGAAAACCCTTAAAAATGTAAGAGATATTAATTTTTTTAACTACAAAAATGACTTGTAAGCTATTAAAAACTTAGGGTGCTGTTACAGTTTTGAGAGCAAGAAAGAAAAATACTCTTTAATTGTTGCTGTTTGATTACATAGGGGATCCCAGAGCATTAGTTCACTAAAAGTATCTGAAACCAAGGTGCTCTGAGAGAATGGAGTTTTTTTTTTTTTTTCGAGACAGGGTTTCTCTAGTTTTGGAGCCTGTCCTGGAACTAGCTCTTGTATACCAGGCTGGTCTCGAACTCACAGAGATCCGCCTGCCTCTGCCTCCCGAGTGCTGGGATTAAAGGCGTGCGCCACCACCGCCCGGCTTGGAGTGTTTTTTTTTTTTTTTTTTTGGTTTTTCGAGACAGGGTTTCTCTGTGGCTTTGGAGCCTGTCCTGGAACTAGCTCTGTAGACCAGGCTGGTCTCGAACTCCCAGAGATCCGCCTGCCTCTGCCTCCCGAGTGCTGGGATTAAAGGCGTGCGCCACCATCGCCCGGCGAGAATGGAGTTTTGACTGAAAAAAATTTAAAGACATTAGGTCAGAAATCAGTGTATTAAATTGTAGAAGGGAATTCAAGTGTTAGGAATTCCCTGTATGAATTGCCAAGTGTTATTCATTATGTGTTTAATTTTAGACAGTTCTTTGTCAGAGATAATTATTATTTGAAGCAGTATCACTGCCTAGACTTCTGGGCCCTGAACTCACATAGCCTATGTTGGGATTAAAGGTGGTTCCACACCTGGCTCAAGACTTAATTTTTTTTTGACCATTTACACAGTGAAGAATGGCTCTAAGAAAGTAGTTGAGACTTGAATATTATCCAGAAGTTTTAATCTGTTGGTATAATCTTAAGTATATCAGAGGTTTCGAATGGCATGGTAGGTGATAGAGAAAAGATAGACATAATACTGTAATTCACAGTTTGTGTGAGGTGAACATGTGAAGCAAAACAGTAGGCTGTGAAGTCCATTGCCAAGTCTTTAGTGGTGAGTTTACTTTTCCTCGAAATGACATGTTCATCTACATCCAGGAGAGCTATTTTATTTTTTGTGTGAATCATGTGGCTAAGTACATATTCTCTGCTTTATTTTGAAAGAAAAGTGAGATACTTGTTCAACATTTTTACAAATTTCATTGTTGTGAGTTAAAGTTATAAACTTATATTAGTTATATAATATAAACTTAGTAAGTACAGTGCATAAAATAAAATTCAGAAATGCTCGTTCAGAAATCACACTGCCTATATTGTGAGACCTTTTGAAAATTAATTATTTAATTTAGTTTTAAATTGCTCTTCTGTAGAGGAGAAACAATAATTGCACCTGCTTTACATGGTCTGATGTTCAGTAAGTGTGAAGTACATGTTTGATTGTTAGTGCCATGCTATGATAATATTTCATTGGTTAATTCAAAATTCAGCATTTTAATGCTACTTATAATGCAAAATGACCAAATTTTGAAATAATTTTTTTTCTTTTACCACCTTTGGCTTGTTCAATTTTGCATTTGCAGATTCAGCTTCTACCTGCTAGTTCTTTTTTGAAGTTCATAGATCTGCCTGAGCCTTTGGCGTCATTGTAGGCAGGGTACCGGTTTTTTCTTTTTATTGGATAAATTCACAAAGACTTTATGACCTTTATCTTCACTTAGGAGATTTTACTGGTAGATTCTAACTCATGGAACTAGAACAGAGTTTGAAATGTATGGACAATCACTTGTAGGATGGTACCTGTTTGATAATTTTCCTTTATTGTCCTAGAAGGATAACCTAGGATTCGTCTATAGTTTTGTGAATTTTTAAAATAAAGTTTTATGGGTGTTATATCTGTCTATATGTATGTCTACACATGTGTGCCTGGTTCCTCAGATCATCTGGAACTTGTTATACTTTTTTTTTTTTTTTTTGGTTTTTCGAGACAGGGTTTCTCAGTGGCTTTGCAGCCTGTCCTGGAACTAGCTCTGTAGACCAGGCTGGTCTCGAACTCCCAGAGATCCGCCTGCCTCTGCCTCCCGAGTGCTGGGATCAAAGGCCTGCGCCACCATCGCCCGGTTTATACTTTTAATCAAGGATGTGAGTGCTGGGAATCAAACCTGGGCCCTCTGGAAGAGCAACTGGTGCTCTTAACCACTGGACTTTTTTTTAAAATATTTTTTTAAATATTTTTATTTATTATGTATACAATATTCTTTCTGTGTGTATGCCTGCAGGCCAGAAGAGGGCACCAGACCTCATTACAGATGGTTGTGAGCCACCATGTGGTTGCCGGGAATTGAACTCAGGGCCTTTGGAAGAGCAGGCAATGCTCTTACCCTCTGAGCCATCTCTCCAGCCCCTTTTAAATATTTTTTATTACATATGCAATATTCTGTCTGTGTGCATGCCTGCAGGCCAGAAGAGGGCACCAGACCCCATTACAGATGGTTGTGAGCCACCATGTGGTTGCTGGGAATTGAACTCAGGATCTTTGGAAGAGCAGACAATGCTCTTAACCTCTCTGAGCCATCTCTCCAGCCCCCTGGACTATCTTTCTAGTCTTTACCTATAATGTTTATATACCAGTCCTTATGAAATCACAAGAAATCACCTTGCTGTCATTCAAGTGAGCTTACGCGTTCTGCTTCATATGCTGAACAAAAGGTGTAACTTGTAAGCAGTAGCTTTCTTATAAATTGTTAGTAATAGTAGAGTAAGTAGTACCTGCCTAAAAGTACGATTGTCAGAATTAAATGGCTTTATAATAATGAGCTGTGTACTACAGTGTCCTGATTAGTAAATATTAAATGAATTTAATTTTACAAATTAAATTTTCTCTGGGTTTAGCTTTGTGCTCCACTGCTTACTCTATCAGTGTGATCTTTGCTTATTAATTTTTGAAAATTGGGTTTATAATACAGAGTTATTTCATTAAATGAATATGTATGAAGGAGCATTTCTTGGACCATACTGTTGCCCCCCCCCCCCATGCAATGTCGATTGTTTGAATGCATTATGATGTGCTTACTAAATACTTGTGTTACCCTTTTCAACTGTTATGACAGTAAAGGCATCTAAGCATAGCCAGATCTTTGGACTGGTATAATTGCCTCCAATTAAGAATAATTTGGGGCCAGGTGGTGGTGGCGCACGCCTTTAATCCTAGCACTCAGGAGGCAGAGGCAGGCAGATCTCTGTGAGTTCAAGGCCAGCCTGGTTTACAAGAGCTAGTTCCAGGACAGGAACCAAAGCTTTGGAGAAACCCTGTCTCGAAAATTAAAAAAAAAAAAAAAAAGAATAATTTGGTTCTGATGACCCACACCTAGAACCCCCAGATTTGGGAGGCAGAGGCAGGATGATTAAGTTAGGTCAGCCTGGCTACAGGAGACCTTGTCTCATCCTCCCTCAATCGGTGGGTAAGTGGTGTGATTTCTGTGCAGCTTGACATTAAGTTAGAATACATTAAGTTTTTTGTTTTACTGTTAGTAGCAGCAGTACTTTTTTTTTTTTTACTGTAGCTGACTGTTAGAAATTTGTTTTTGCTAAGTATACCCAATCAAATGTCTTGATTTAAAGCTCAAATTAAGTTTAAATAGTTTAATTTAAAATTTAAACTATTATGTCCATGCTGGAAAGCATCAAGTATGGTCCCTTTCTAGAGCTTTGCTTTTCTTCTAGGTCTTTGCTTGAATTTCTCTCACACATAGTTGATCACTAGTTCTCATTAGGTTTTCACTAACATTTTATCCTAGTAGTAAGAACTTCACGAGCATATATAAGATGTTCCCTTCCATTTACTATTACCTTATTTAAAATTTCATGGCTGTTATTCCCTTGTGTGTGTGTGTTTTTTTTTCCCCTTGTGTTTTAGTTACTTTTTCCATTGCTATGACAAAACACCTTGATCAAGACAACTTGTAAAAGAAAGCATGTGATTGGCTTTATGAGCCCATAATAGCAGGAAAAAGGCTTGGCTGCAGGAACAGTTGACATCTGACATCTTGACACAAAAGCAGTAAGGGGACAGAGAGGAAGAGGGGTAGGCAACTGGGAATGGGTGAGCCTTTGAAACCTCAAAACCCACCCCCAGTGATACCCCTTTCAACAGTGCACACGTAATCTTTCCCAAACCAATCAGCAACTGAAGACCAATCATTCAGATGAGCTGGTGGGGGCCTGTCTCATTTAGACATCATGGATATTTTTTGTTTTTTCATGTTACATGCACATGTTAAATATGTCCATGCACATGTGTAGACTACATGAGGCAGCTAAAGCTCATTATATAATCCCCCAGTCTTTTCAGCCTTTTTTTTCTTTAATGACGGGAGATCTCTTGTCCCAGATTGTCTCGGAGCTAGATATTTACCCAAAACTAACCTTGATCCCCTTCTTTAGTGCTTGAATTACAACCCTTTACCCATGTATAGGTCTCTTAGCTGTGATACTGGTGCAATTATTTATTTAGGCTTTGAACAAAGTAATATTTGATGAAAATATATTTTATGTAGGTTTGCTTTAGAGATTTTTGTTTGAGACTTTTTTTTTAATGTATATAGTATTGGGATAGAAATCTACCGCTGACCTGTATCTCTGGGTGACAGTCTCACTGAGTTGCCTGGGTTGGCCTTGAACAGAAATGTGCTCTGAAGCCCAGGCAGCCTTTGAATTTATAATTATCCTGTGCCTGTCTGCCTGCCTACCAGAGTAGGTAAGATTATAGGCCTCTGCCACCAGACCCGGCTAAAAGTGAGAGTTAAAATCTAAGCTTAGAGTCAATTTTTTAAAGTAATTTTATTGCACTTTGTAATTTTCCCCATTCAGTTTATACCTGAATCAGAATAGCATATTTTGGTTTTATTTACTGTAACCTAAAATTTAACTACAGTTTAATTCTCAAAATTAAGTATTTTAAAATTGCAAAAATTTTTGGATATTTAATTTTACATACACTATTAAATTTAATTATGGGATTAAATTTTACTTACAGAATTAATATTTATATTTTTAATTATGTTCTGAGCCTTTATAAATGGTTTAATAGAACAGAACACTGCTGTTCATAATCAGCACTGTTTTCCTTCTCTTGGTCTACACTCTGAACCTTTAGAATTCAGGTCACACATCTACCTACCTCCCAAGTTCGCATTTCTGATCCTATTAGCAGCCTCAAATATTAACAGTGTATTGATATTTTATTGTATTTGTATGTCTGTAATCTGTCTTGGATTATGAATTTCTTAAATTTGAGACCATAGTTGCTTTCCCTTTGTAGTAGATGTTTAGTAAATCTGAATGGATGAATGAATGAGTAAATGGTTTGAACTAATATCCAATTCTGTGACAACTTTGTGTATTTTGTTGTTTGTAAATAAGTGTGATTATGATCCCAGAAAAAATTCAGATTTTAACATGTATAAATTATAAGATTTACTCGGGAGGCAGAGGCAGGCGGATCTCTGGGAGTTCCAGGCCAGCCTGGTCTACAAGAGCTAGTTCTAGGACAGGAACCAAAGCTACAGAGAAACCCTGTCTCGAAAAACCAATATATATATATGATTTATAATGTATTTCATGAGCCATTTTAAATAGACACTAGAGTGTATTTAACTTAAAATACTGAATGCAGGGAAGTACTTAAATAAAACTTTGAGACAGAGATTTGTTTATATCAAGCAGCTATATAATTAACAGACTGAAAATACCTTTTTAATTAGACCTGCTTGTCTTTGTCTTCTATATTACTTGGTATTCTCAATGTTCTCTTTCTTTTGAACACTGTCTTATTTTGGAATACTTTATAGAAAATCCGAAAAGCAGGATAAGTGTTCCTACATACCCTGTGTATATCTTCAATCCATTTCCCTTTATTACTGACCTCTGATGTAATGGTAGTGCTTCTGTCAGAGAAAACAGAAGATTATTAACTGAAGTTAATACTATACTCAGATTTTACCAACTTTCCAGAAATGTACTTTTTCTCTTCTGTTGTCAGTCCACATTTTACTTAGATTAATGTGCCTATTTTTTTTTTTTTTTTGTTTTTGGTTTTTCGAGACAGGGTTTCTCTGTGGCTTTGGAGCCTGTCCTGGAACTAGCTCTGTAGACCAGGCTGGTCTCGAACTTACAGAGATCCGCCTGCCTCTGCCTCCCGAGTGCTGGGATTAATGTGTCTATTTTAAGTCGGTTAGTATTTCTGTAATTAACTAACGATTGTTTTACTACTTAACATGGATTATTTTTTAAGGTGCATTTTAAATTTTCTGTCAGTGTTTGACTGGTCATGGAGATCCCCATCTTCCTGGAGTTGCAGGACTTGGGTGCTGGGAACCAGTTTTCATCTCTTGTAAGAGCAGCACATGAGCAGCCAAGAGCCATCATCAGCTTTAACAGGAGTTATTTTTGATACTAAGTACTTAATATCTGAAACCAATTTCTTAGATTTCTTTATATTTTTGATAAATGATAACTCAAGCAGTATAGCTTGAATGATGGATGATGGTACACTGTTTTTGGTATTTTTTTCTTTATTGAATTGAGTACAAATCTAATAGGACCTACCTTAGAAAAGGCAGCCTCGTTAATTTATATCAATTTCCCATAAAATATGTTCCCAGAGTATTAGTGTTGTGATATGTCCTGTGAAAATTGTTCTTTTTGGACCCATAAATATGGGGATCTTTTTGCTTTTTGTCTTAAAGGAATTTTTATTCTTAGGGGCCTGTCAAGGTGTCTCATGCAGTGGTAGCTGCATATTAGATGTTCGACAACTAAAGAAGAAAATATTGTTAAAGAAATGCAACCTTATTATACCCAGTCTTTCTCAGCTTTTGATCATAGAATCTTTTTTCCTTCATAATGCTTTCTAAATCTAGGGAAACACGAAGTCACACCGTTTGGATTAAAGAGCCATATTGGAAAGTTTACCTATTTTAAAGAGTTCAGTCAGTATGCTTAATTGCTTCCTCCCCTTCCCTTCCCTTCCCTTCCCTTCCCTTCCCTTCCCTTCCCTTCCCTTCCCTTCCCTTCCCTCCCCTCCCCTCCCTTCCCCTCCCCTCCCCTCCCCTCCCCTCCCCTCCTTCTCCCTTCCCCTTTCTTCCCCTTCCCCCATCTTTCTTGTTCTTCCCCCTCCCCCTCTCTTCCCTGGCCTTTCCTCCTTTCTTCCTTATTTTTTCTTCTTTTCTTTTTTCTTTCCTCTTTCCTTTGCTCTTTCCTTTCCTCTTTTTCCCTTTCTTTTCTGTTCCTTTTCCCTTTCCTTCCCCTTCCCTTTCCCCTTCCCTTCTCTATCCCCCTTCCCCATCCCTTCCCCTCCTCTCCCCTTACTTTCCCTCCCCTCTTCCCTCTCCCCCATTCTTTCCTTCTTCCTTCCTTCCTTCCTTCCTTCCTTCCTTCCTTCCTTCTCTTCCTCCCCCCTTTCTTTTTTTTTAAATTGCTCATTTTTGGCAGGGGAAAATAAGTTGAGACAGGGTCTTATTGACCCAGACTGACTTCAAGCTCCTCTTTCTGTTAGCCAAGACTGACCTTGAACTCATGGTCATCTTCCATTTGAAGAGTGATGGGATATTTCTGAAACTATTGCAATAATTAAGATTAGTAATTAATAATCCTACCATTCCTTATAGGTTTCCTTTATTCTTCAGAGTCATCTTCCTTGTCTTTATCCCCTGGCAATCACTAATTTGCTGGGAAATCGTTTTTCAATAGCCTTCAGTGAGCCAAATCTTTCCAGTTCTTAAGCTCACAGTATTAAGGGTTAATAGGTATTATGCATTGACTATGGAACTGGATAACTTTGAGGAAGACCTTTAAATTATTTAAATGCATTTTCCTTGTAAAGCAAGCATATTATCTGATCCTGTTTTTCATTGAGGATTAAGTTATACACATTTGGATAAAATGCTCACCAAAGTATTGCATATAATATCTGGACATTTTAGATCCAGTAGTTATATATGGGAACTCCATACTGCCTCCCTTTTTTACAATAGTATCTTAGCATGTGGCCCAGACTGGTCTCAAGCCCTTGATCCTCGTGAATTCTGGGATTGTTTGTGTGCAGCGTCACACCTACCTTTCCTTCTCATTTTTAAGGAGAAAGAGCTTAAGCCTGGTTAAGAAAGTTTTGGTAGATTTGGAGTTACTGTAAAATTTTGAAAATACAGAGTACAAGATATTCTAGGTGATTAGTGCGGTTTTTTTTTTAACTAGTTCACTTTTTACCTAAAACCATTCATAAAAATAATTTAGTCTTTGATAATTACTGCATCTTGAAAGCATGAAATATCTTTTGCTTAATGATAGCGGTGTGTAGGTACAGTTCAAGTAAACTAATTCAACATCTGTGTAAACCACACATAACTCACTAAAATAAATCTACATATGTGATGCAAATGTTTTCTTGTTCTTTACCTTGTTTTCTCTTAAAAGAAGATCCTCAGAGGATGTGTGTGTATATGTGCACAACTTTGTGTGCATGTGCAGACTTGTCATTTGTTGGGTGTAGTTAATAGTTTCTTTGATTCTACAGGAAAAAAACAAACCTTGTTTCGTTTTGTTGTATGTGAATAATTTAAATGCTTTGTAAATAAAACAAGGCTATCTGTGGTTTCTAGTATTTATGGGACCATAATTTAAATAATTGAATTTTAGCTCTTTTATGTGGACTTACTGTAAAAGCGTTGTTTGATTATTTTTATGAAAATGTTATGGTTAAAAACATGCAGTTTTATGGTTTAAACCATGTAATTCTTTCAGATATGTCAAATTAATGAGCTATATAATTATTTTTCTAATAATGAACAGAGTAAACATTTGGTAGGGTTTCTGGTAAAATAATGTTCTACATGCGTGAAGAAAGGTCATTCAATAAAGATTTGTTCCACATTTTCAAATGTTTATTCTAAAAAATAGTGAAGGTTTTTTTTTTTTAAAAACAGATTCAGAAGTGTGTTCTTAGATTCAAAACTATTAAAATAATTTGGTATTAGGTGATTTTCAATTGATAGCTTTATTTCTTATGGTATTTTTTTTGTCTTTCTATAGGGTTGAAAGACACAGAAGTCTTCATGGATATAGTTGATACATTTAATCATTTAATTCCTACTGAACACTTAGATGATGCCCTATTTCTAGGATCCAACCTGGAGAATGAAGTCTGTGAGGATTTTAGTACAAGTCAAAATGTCTTAGAGGACTCGCTGAAGAACATGCTCAGCGATAAGGATCCTATGCTAGGATCTGCAAGTAACCAGTTCTGTTTGCCTGTTTTGGATAGCAATGATCCCAATTTCCAGATGCCTTGTTCAACAGGTAATTCTTACTTTTTTTTTTAAGTCTGCAATTTAAAATAAAGACTTTTCAGCAGCATCCTTTTTTCCTTTTCTTTTTTAAACATGAGCGTAGTGAATTTAGGGTTCTTTTCTTTACATGTAGAGTCTCTTCCAGGCATCAGAATTAGAGAGTTTCAGCTAGGCTTTCTTCCATGCAGTGTATAGAGTTGTTTTCAAGGATATGGATGTAGGTAAAGTGGCCGTGTAAATTGTCATATAAGATGGAATGTTTATAAGGATTAAAGGGGTTTCTGTTAATAATTACGTCCTCATAACTTGTGAAAATTGGAACTCATGCTAGAAATAGTTTGTCTGGCAAATAGGACACACTGTCACCTTTGGCCTGCTAGAGTCAGGGACAAGGACTGACTTGATATAATAAGTCTTCAGCTTTCATAGTTTTCTTGGCTAGAATTACAGATATATTTTGTACATGTGTTTGAAAACCAGACAGAGAACTCTATGTCTGTGCTGTCCTGTACAGTAACCACTAGCCATACATAATTATTACCCCAAACTAACTTAGCTCTTGTTGAGATGTGCTATAAAATGTACATTAAATTGTAGATATTTGATATGAAAGAAGATTGCAAACTATTTCATTAACTTCTTGATTATGTGTTAAAGCAATATTTTGAAGACATTTGGTTAAATTATGAAATTAATTTTGCCTAATTTTTTACAGAGTTATTTTATGAATGTGGGTCTCAAGAAATGCCTCAAGCTGGCCTCTACCTCCTGGGCTCATGAAATCCTTTTGCCTGAGTGGAGGATTTCTGTACCTTGCTTACTTTCTTTGCTGGCATTTATTTATTTGTCCGTCTATCTATTTAATTTGCTGAGATTGAACTCGGGGCCTTGCACATGCCAGACAAATAACCTGCCACTAGTCAGATGTAAGCCTAGCCTGCCTTTATAAACAAGTGACTATTTGGACCTTTGAAATCACTCATGTGACTTGAACTGTTGGAAAGCACTTCTTTAGTATTTGTAGTTGAAGTAGCTGAAAGTAGTAAGGAGAGCAACTTTCTGTTAGGCTAAAGTATTCTTGATGAGAAGTGGCTCATATAATGGTACATGCTTATAATCCCAGCACTTAGAAAGCTGACGGAGGAGGATTTTTTAAGTTTATGTCCAACCTGGGCAACATACCAAGACCCTGCCTCAAAGTCAAGGAAAAAGGCTAGGGAACACCTGACTGTTTCCCAGAGTATTTCCCAGACTTATGTGATGCTGATTTGTTTGCTAGTGACTTTAGATCTCTTTTCTCCTTTCAGTATATTTATTATTTATTTTTAATATTTTTGTCCAATATTTTAAATTTATGTAGTAACTGAAGGTTTGGAATGTCTGGATTGCTGTTGACTCATACCATGCTGCCTGAAGACCTCAACACTGATTACTAGGACTCTGATTTCAGTCACTCCTTATTACTGAAGTGTTTGAATCGCTGTTAATGGTGTATCTCTGAAATGATTCCTTTTGTGTGGTGTTATCATTTAGGTCACTTCGTTATTTGTATTAACAAATGTTTCAAAACTTTAAAATTGTTTTCTGTATGTGTTGTGCAAGGTTTTTTTTTTTTTTAACATTTATGCCTGTGTTTGTGTGTAGTTGAATATATCTTTTGTTAAGTGCTTTGGTAGCCTTTGCTTGTCCTCACACTATTGGCTGGTTTAGTGCACATCCAGGAGAAACATTTCATACCTGTATACTTGTTGGAAGTACTAATAATAAATTAGTCACCACTGATAATGCTTTGGAGATCTGGAATTAGCATGGTTAGCATCTTGCTTGACAGTTTTTACTTGGAAGATTCTGGTTCATTAGTAATCCTAATATTTCTACTGGCTATTTAAAAAACCTTTTTAAAAGATAATTTTTGCTGATATAAAAGTTTTTAACCGATGTACAAAGACTTCCGTTTTGGTTAACATTTCTAGTTAAATATTTAAAATTTCTTTATTGAAATACTTATTTTTGAGTTATTTATTAATATTTATAATGATTCTGTTTTGAGTAGAAATGTTCTCATTAATTTGATGGCTGTAATTATCTTAGGTCTTTAGTAAATTATTTTTTTGTATCCATATTTGTATGGTATATGCACTTTTTAAGACATGCAAGATAATCTTTGGGACACTTACAGTAATGTTAAAGCTCCTGTTAATGATTGTTTAAATTTCATTATTTGCCAGTCAGTCAGGGGATTTGATTCACGCTTCTTTTTTCTTTTGAAATAGTTGGATTGGTCAAAAGCTCACTTATTTTCTAATGACTACAAAATGGAAGACATTTTTTAATTTTTAATTATGGAATAATACTATATTTAAGAGAGCTTCAAAGAAGAAATTTTATTGTAACTTAATGGAAATACTTTGTGGAGTGTAATTTTTCCAGCTTTTCATAAGTTACTTTTTTGTTGTTGTTGTTGTTGTAAACATGATGTGGTTTCTAGCCAGACATTTGTACTCTATAGGTTTTTACTGATGGTTTTGACTGGAGGTAAACAGAGAAATGTTCCTGTCTGTATTTCTCAGGAAGGCTGTATACTGTGGTTATTTTATAACTTTGGATTTTTTTTTATAGTTGTGTAAACTTAGCTCTACTCTACAGAACTCTGCGGTGTTTCTGTAGCTGTTTGCAGATTTGTTTTTTTAGTGACACAGTTGGGTGGTTTGTATTATATTTTCATTGTTTATAGGAACCTCACGCCTGTAATCTCAGTATTTGAGAGGTTGAGGCAGGAGGATTGTCAAGAGTTCCAGTTCAGTTAAGGAAACCATATGACCCGGTCTCCTCAGAACCTTTGCTCACGCTGCTTCCTTCTGAGCAGAGTAGAGTTTTGATTCATAGCGACTGTGAGCTTTCTTAGCAGTAGTATACTTCAGTACCGTTTTTGCCTATTTCTTTTTTAAAAAATATTAATAATTATATATCTTCATAGGTTAGTGTGATAATTCAGTACTTGTACACAGTGCATGATGGTCCCTTTAGAGACTGACTTGTGTTGACAAGTTTCACATCACTTTATTCCATGTAACCATATTCCTTCTTTGTATTCAGCATCATTTTTGTTTACCTTTTACATCTTTTCTGTTTTTTCTCTTTTAGAAATTTGTTTTAGAGTTTTCCTTTTTTGATTTGCACAGTCATATTTTCCTTGTCTGAAATTTTTTTGTTGTTGTTGTTTTTTTCGAGACGGTTTCTCTGGTTTTGGAGCCTGCCCTGGAACTAGCTCTTGTAGACCAGGCTGGTCTCGAACTCACAGAGATCCGCCTGCCTCTGCCTCCCGAGTGCTGGGATTAAAGGCATGCGCCACCACTGCCCAGCCCTTGTCTGAAAATTTAATTGTGGAAGTTGTTACGAACTCTTAATGTATTCTGTATATACAATTTTACAATGACATTCTATTGTCATAGGGACAGAGTAGTTCTTATCTGAATTTATTTTTCTTTTCCAGTAGTAGTGTGAATATTCTCCAAATGTTGGATTATTTTGTTTTAGATCTTTTGATGGTAAGTAGGAAATTTAATGATGTTTTACTGTGAAATAATTGATTATTAGCCAGGTAGTCCGCAGTTATTTGGGAAAATGCTAAATAGCAGATTGAGAAATATTTGCTATTAAGTAGTTTCTGTCTTTCTCTCCTTCAGTTTTAGGTTAGGGGGAGATTTTTTATTTCTTTACAAGTCAGTGCTTGGGTATAGATAGGCCTTGTTAGGTAATGAAGGGGAGGGGGAAATCTGTTTTATTCAAAGTTTAAACGTTAATCTTCTCTTAATACCTAACACTTAGTATTGTTTAACTGAATAGCTAGGTATATCCTAGATGTAAAATTAATCATCAAGACTCCAAACTTGGCAAACATGTAACTTATTTTGAATTGCTACTTTGTATTTGTTTTGTCATGAAAGTCATTTCAGTCATAAAAGTTTTGGGGCAGTGTTTGCAGAAGGAGCTTACAGGCAGAGGTAGTTTATGAAAAAGCTCCTAGTTCTTTTTTCACAGAGGATGTTTATGAAGGAACTTGGTAAATAATTAATGCTTTTTTAAAAAGATTTATTATGTATACAGTATTCTCGATATTCTGTATGCATGTATGTCTGCAGGCCAGAAGAGGGCACCAGACCCCATTACATATGGTTGTGAGCCACCATGTGGTTGCTGGGAATTGAACTCAGAACCTTTGGAAGAGCTGGCAGTGCTCTTAACCTAGGAGTTGTTATCTCTCCAGCCCCAAGGTTAATGCTTTCTTGTTAATGCACACAGATACTGTGTAGAGGTGATTAACTGACTTTATTACATCTTCAGGACACCTGAAGAGCTGTAGCTATACACATAGTAACTGTCAGTTACATTGCTGTGGCTAAGTATTAGGACCAAGAAAAATTTAAGGAAGAAAAGACTGATTTATTTTGGTTTAGAGATCTAGATTGTCAGTGTCTGTGATGGTAGGGAAGGTGTGGCAAGCAATTGATGGCCAAAGTAGGAAGGTGGCTTATTATATGTCAGCTCTACACAGGAAGCAGAGAAGGAGAAAAGGAAGCAGAGCTGAGATTTTAAACCTTCATAGCTCACCCCAGTGATGTACTTTCTCCAGCAAGGCTACAGTCTTAAAAGTTCTGCAGTCTCCCGGAGTCAAAAAGTGCTACCAACTGCTGATTAAGTGTTTAAACACATGCTTCTCTAGGGGTTATTTCTTGGAAACCACAACAGTTATCAACAGATTTTCTAGATGGTTAATTTCCCAAGTTCATTAATAAAAAAACCCACAGTATCAAGATTGGAATATATCTTAAGTTTTCTGCTGTTTATGTAGTTGAATACTCTTTTTTTTTTTTCATTTTTTTTTTCAATATTTATTTATTTATTATGTATACAATATTCTGTCAGTATGCCTGAAGGCCAGAAGAGGGCACCAGACCTCTTTACAGATGGTTGTGAGCCACCATGTGGTTGCTGGGAATTGAACTCAGGACCTTTGGAAGAGCAGGCAATGCTCTTAACCACTGAGCCATCTCTCCAGCCCAGTTGAATACTCTTTTAATCAGGGCTCTAAAGCTTTTCCTCGAATTTCATTTAGTTTTATTTTCATTTAGGATGATGTTTTAAAATCTGTTTTTAGAAGAATAAAGAGACTATATTTGTTTTTAAGATTATGGCATTAAGGGAGATTTATTAGGGTCTGTATGGAGATAGAGACAGAGACCCACATTGGAGCACTGGACTAAGCTCCCAAGGTCCAGATGACAGTGGCACTGAGTTTTGATTCTACTGCATGTACTGACTTTGTGGGAGCCTAGTCTGTTGGGATACACACCTTCCTAGACCTGGATGGAGAGGGGAGGGCCTTAGACTTCCCACAGGGCAGGGCACCCTGACTTTTCTTAGGACTGGAGAGGGAGGGGGAGGGAAGTGGGAGGAGGGGAAGAGGTGGAAAATTTTAATAAATAAATTAATTAATTAAAAAAAGACTGGGATTTAGAAAGGGAGATGGAGAGGAGTGACATGAAACAACTGGCTAGTGATTCAGTTGGTTGTGCAAATCAGTGCTCTTAAATATGTGCAGTTAATAAGTACAGTGGGTAGAGGCATGCGACAAGCTGCCTTAAATGGTTTTTGTCAGGCAAACAAACTATCATTTCAGGTAGAATTCAGTTAGCTATAAGAAGAATAAAACCTTACCCCTTTGTGTGTGTGTGTGTGTGTGTAGTATAACAGATTTTATATATGCACACATAACTTAAAGCTATATATATATATATATATATATATATATATATATATATATATATATATATATACACACACACACACACACATACATATGTAATACACACACACATTATTTGTATATATATATAGTTTCTCTCTGTAACAGTCCTAGCTATCCTGGAACTAGGTCTTCTAGTCCAGGCTGGCCTCAAACTCATGGAGAGCTGCCTGTCTCTGCCTCCCAAGTGCTGGGATTAAAGACACATACTACCCCTGTCTGTCTAGTTTTAAAATCGTTTTAAGAATAGTATTTTGCTGTGCAGAGTTTGCCTAGCCTTGTCCTTACTGCCCCTGCAACTGTCACAGTCCTACCTTAGCCTGCTAAGCACAGTGTTTTTGTTTAAAATGAAATATTTTGAGCTGTATTCATTGCTGAATGTGTGTTTTGTGCTAGCCATGTACTAGGCTACAAATATACAAAGACAAATAAAACAAAATTTGCCTCAGTTATCATGGAGCTTAGCATTCATTATAGAAATAACAGTTCTTGATGAATTCTCTTAGTATATTTTGTAAGACTAGTTATGCATTTAACATTCATTTGTTGGAAGAGTTAGTGTAGCAGTGGCCTTGAGTGTTCCTGAGCTGTGTTGTTATGCCAGAAAATCTTGGATTATTTCTCAGAATTGTGATTTCAGCAAACAACCTTGAATGATGAAATAAAAGTACGTTATCACATCTTTTATCCCAAAGAACAGACTTGTTCAGTGTTCACTGCAAAAGCCATAACTGCTCTACGTATATCATTCCAGTTTCTTACTGTAGTTCACTGAGCATGCAGGCATCTCACCAGGCATACTTGTGTGTCACTCCTGTGAAACTGGAAGAGGTCAGAAGCACTGATGACTTTCTTTTGTCCTGATAGTCTTGTGTATCTTGTCAGCAACCATGAATCCATCAAATCCTAGCCCCTTTACACTTCTTAACATTTCTGTTACTCATATATGTAGTAAAGAAGTAGGCACTTAGTAATCTTTTTTTTTTTAAAGTTTCATTCCTTTTAACTTTTTTTTTTAAAGATTCATTTAGTAATCTTGACTTGGAAAAATAAAGCAGAGAAAGAAGAGGGTGGGGGACCAGGAGGCCAGGCAGGGAGCAGGTGTGCTGCATCTGGCCTTCTGCAGCTTCTAACCAAAGCACAGAGACCTTCACTGTAAAGGAGCAGAGCCTGGTGCCTCAGGGAAAATTATCTCAGAAACTAAACTAGAATTTCTGCCCATAGTTTTATTTTAATGTTTAATAAGTGGCAGTCTTTAACAATATACTTTCAGGGAACATAGGCTTTATTATATTTTGAACACAGACTTTTAAAAACATATTTTCCAATATATCCCCTTATAGGCAGTACTATGAGACTAATGAAGACTAACTAGTATGGCCTAATCTCAAGATGGATCTTAAAGTTATTTTTCAAATAACTTTTCTTGGGTATAAGTTATATGATACTGTTTGAGTGTTGCCAAGACAAGTTTTTCTTGTTTTCTTTTGTCAGTTAAGTACATGGGGATGAGATTGTGAAAATTTAAGGGGGTTGTTAGGGACGTTTGTTTACAGGTTTGCACTGCTCTCTTTGTAGAAGATAGGGCCAAGAAGCCATCTGGGATTCTTTGTAATGTGCCCTGTGTGTGGGGTGGGGGGAGGGGTTCCATGGGGGAGGACTCTTATTAGACATGCAATTTTGTCATAACTTTTGTTTTACAACTCAAGTTTAAAGTGGTAACTTAGAGAGTGAATTCCTGTGTTTGATCATCTTTCGTTGAATGATTATCCGTGATTATTTTTCCAGTTAATATAACATTGCAGAATCCTGCTATCATTATCTCCACGGCACTACCTGCTGGGTTTTGGCGTTCTTTTATGCCTTGATTTTTCTCCCTGGATTCCCCTCTATTTCATCTTCACTGGTTTAGTTGGAGAATTTTCTTAGACGATTTCTCAGCTGAAGTTTCTGGTGTGAATACTGTGCTTTACTGTCCATTTCTCTCAAATATTACTGTTTCCTAGTTCTGACGTTTTGCTACAGACTTGTAATCTGCCTGCAGAAGTCACAGCTGTAAGTGCATCATGCTAGTTATTAAATGTGGCTTAGAGGAAAACTGTCGTGAAATCCTTTACATAGACATTTGTTAAAGTCTGAGGCTATCGAAGGTGATGAGATTGCTGAGTGCTGATTGATGTAGGCCCCCTTTTCCTGGTAAAGCTAATTTTCTGTAACTCCTCTTGAAATCAGGATGAGACATTTTTCTTCATGTGGTTGCACAACTACATTAGATACCAACTCCATTAATAAAATGCGAAAAGTGCCCCTTGTGTTGAATGGACAGCAGCTGATACTAGTTTAAAGGAGACTATTAACATATTCTGAAATTGTTTTATGTAAAATGACTATATTTCGATAGCCTTACTCTTTTTAGTAGGAAAAATGCTTGCTGGTCCCACAGCCCTCCTGCATCTGCCTTCCAGATACTAGGTCACAGGTGTGCACCACAGCACCTGGCTTTCGTCTCATTCTTTTTTTCTGCTATGTTTCTTGTGTGCATGTGCACACATGTGTGCACTACTATTCATATGCTTGTGTATCTTCATGTTGGTGCAGCTGCCTGCAGAAGTCATAGTTGTTAGATCCTTCTGGGGCTTGAGTTACCAGTGTTTGTGAGACACTTGATAGGGTTTGAACTTGGGAGAGCAGTGCTGACGTTAACCCTTGAACTAGCTCTCTAACTCCCCAAATTTTATTTTTATAGCCCATACCCTCAACTGAAAATTTAAGTAAGTTTATTATATTTGCATATACTACTTTGAGAGAATGTTCTAATTTAATTGTTTGGTGATTTTATATAATTTTATATTTTATATTTATACATTTTAATGTGGAATTTACAAGATTTTGGGGGGGGTCAGTGAAATGGCTCATGGGTAAAGGTACACTGGTCAAGCCTAATGACCTGAGTTTAATCCACATAACAAACGCATGTGGTAGGAGAGAAAAAACTTGCACAAGTTTTTCTTTGATCTTTACTTGCCCCCCCCCATGAGATAAAAGTAATAAAGATAAAAAAGGTTTATCTGAATTTGGTGCTTGTTATATTAGCACACTTGTGCTGAGGCAGGAGGATTGTTGCAAATTAGATGTCACCCTGGGCTTCAGAGTAAAAAGAAAACAAGCCAGGCAGTGGTGGCACACGTCTTTAATCCCAGCACTTGGGAGGCAGGAAGATCTCTGAGTTTGAGGCTAGCCTGGTTTATAAGACTTAGTTCCAATACAGGCTCCAAAACTACAGAGAAACCCTGTTTTGAAACCTCCCCCACCAAAAGAAAAAAAAAGGAAGAAGAAGAAGAAGAACTCACCTCCTCCAAATAAAACTACTCCCCCAGAAAGAACAGTAAGAGAATTTGGAACACGTGTTCATGTATATGGGTGACAGGTATTCTTAGGCAGAACGGTGGGCAGTCTATGATTTTCTTATTTTATTTTTATCATTGTGGGTGTGAGTGTTTGTATGATGTGAATGTGTGTACCATGGTGCATACATAGGTCATGGTTGAAGATTTGTGAGTCAGTTCTCTCATTCGGCCTTTATGTGATTTCTGAGCATTGAACTCCAGTTGTCAGGCTTGACAGTGTTAAATGTTTTTATCTGCTGAGCTGTTTCTCCTGCCCTTGTTTTTTTTTTTTTTTATGTGAAGGATTCATGAGATGTTTTTCTGAACTTGAATTTATCTTGTTCTAAAAACACCATAATTAACTTCTTTATGTTAGGAAGGACAGTGAATAATAAAAACCTTTAAGTGCTTTCCCGTGTTACCTTTTAAGGACACTGAACAGGAAAGAGTTCTGACTAAAGATTGAGGTGGGGACTGGCACCTCAGCGGCCTGGAGGGAGATTCTTGGTTCAGGGCCTTGTCTTGGCTCATTTTCTTTCTTCTTGATGTGTACCTACTTGGTTTTTGTAATGTCTTGGTAGGGGCAGGTCCTATTTTTAAAGAAGGAAAGTCTCACTGATGACCTGATTTCCATCCACTTGACAAGCTTAGACATTTTCTGCCTTCTTGCTAACTCCAGAAACATTGTTTTCCAGCCTTTGCTCTTTCCTAGGTTCTGACTCAGAACCTAGGTTATGTAGTCTCAGAATATTTGACTGCAGTTTTAGATAGGGCTAGGTTCACCCTAGTGTGAAAACAACTGCATTTGACATTGTGAATCTTGTAGGTCACAGCCTAGATAGTACTCAGCATCTGTAGTAAGGTGGATTGGGTAATGCAGTCTCTATGAGTGACATGTACCCAGATACAGAAAAGATCAGCTGAGTGATCCTGAGCAGTCACTAGTAGCTTCAAGCTTGCCTGCCATTCACTAGTGCTCTATGTACTGATACCTCTTCCCACTTCTGTGTCACCCAAGGTATTTAGAATGCTTGGCTTATTTTCTGAGCTGACCCTGCTTTACTTATCTAAGACTTTATACCTTTTCTGTTTATTTTTCACTTCCTTAATGGATTGTAAGCATCCAGCATCATTTTTTTATCGTAAGGGGAGAAAGCAGGTTATTGTAGTGTTGAACCCTGAAGAAGATGGGTGTTCGCATTACTGCTTGCTTATTTGAGGCTTCATTCTTGTGTGTGTGTGTGTGTGGGGGGGGTGATGGGTGGGCACAGAGGTCCATGTCAAGGGACTTACTTGGTTACTCTCACTTCATTTTTTTTGGCTCAGGGTTTCATGTAAACGATTAGGTAGTCTCATGACCTTGAATTCCTGATTCTTCTGCTTCTACCTCCCAGGTTGTTGAGAGTATAGGGATTCACTATCATACCCCTTTTGCTACACATTACTAAAATGTTACTTTTTTGGAAGGGACAGACTAAGGGTGTTTATTTTTTTGGTATCACTTACCACTTAGACTTTTTCATAATAGAAGAGGCCATTATGTTTGTAATACCTGTCTTGCAAATATATAGTTTCTGTGTGGTTATTTCGAGTCTGGGCATCCGGGAACAAATAAGCGGCCTCCCTACAACACTGTCTCATTTTAAAACACTTAGCTTGCTTTGTAAAACAAAAATATTTAACTC
The DNA here is from genome assembly GCF_037038515.1 of Microtus pennsylvanicus. Lineage (NCBI taxonomy): Eukaryota > Metazoa > Chordata > Mammalia > Rodentia > Cricetidae > Microtus > Microtus pennsylvanicus. The sequence continues at coordinate 38,304,548 of NC_134585.1, forward strand.
ATCTTTAAGTATTAAAGCCTTTGCTGTGAATTGATACAGACACTTGATGTGGTATATCTTAATAGTCACTTCCCATTCTAGTACTATAAATAGTCTACTATTCATAAAGTTTTAAAATATAGAGAACTGTGTATTAATAATGCTGTAATGCAGAACACTGAAGGCAGATGTATGTTTAGGGGTCAGTTTCTCTCTTCTAGGAGGTTCTGATCCTCAGTGTCTCTCATCAGGAAGTGTTGTCCTAGTGTTAGTTTGATTGAATATTGGGAAAGCTAATTTGTTTTATATTTTAGGTGAGTACAAGTTTTTCTTCTAGGTCATTGATTATCTACTTATAGATACTTTCTGGGAACAAAAGTAGCTTCTTGTGATTACTTTTAAAGCTGCTGTGTGGGGAGTAGAGAGTACTTGCTCTTAGAGGGCTTGTTGTGCCATGTTTTACTCTTGTCTTTTGGGGGGCTCACCACCCAGCTCCTAAATAAATCACACACAGAGGCTTATTTTTAGTTATGAATACCCGTCATTGGCTTATTTCTTGCCAGGTTTTCATAATTTAAATTGTCCCAACTACCTTTTGCCTCTGGACTATTTCCTTTTCTTTCTAATTATATCTTTCACTCTTGGCTGGGCGGTTGGCCCCTGATGTCCTCTCCTTGCTCCATCTTGTTCCTCTTCTTCCTCATTTCACCTTCTATTTATACTCTATGCTTGCCAGGCCCACCTTTCCTTGCTCCTGACTTGCTGCTGGCTGTTCAGTGCATTATTTTACCATCAGGTGTTTTAAACAAAGAATCACAGCTTCACAGAGTTAAACAACTGCAGCATCAACAAAAGCAACACATCTTTACATCATTAAGCAAATGTTCCACAGCATAAACAAAAGTAACACACCTTAAAATTATATTCTCCAACAAGGACCTGAGTTCAGTTCCAGCACCCATGTCAGGCAGCAGCTCATAACTGCCTGTTACTTCAGCTCCAGGGCATCTGAAGCTACATTGCCTCTGAGGACACTACACTTGCATGAACAAACACACAGACACACAATCATACACAGAATTAAAAAAAAAACACATCTTTTAAAAAGTGCTATATAAGGGATTCTATAAAATTGATATTACAGTATGATTTCAATGTATACAGACTTCATATATTATCCCCCTAAATTTTGCTTAATACTTGACTTTTAAATACTACTTTTAAAAGTTTATACACACATGTGTTTGTGCATGGTGATTAGGTCACCTGGCTTGTTCTGTTCTTTATTTCCTCCAAGTTGGAAGTGAGAATTAAAAGCTTGATTAGAGTTAAGGATAAACATATTTAAAAGACTTCTTCATGTGTTAGGCTTTGTAATTAATATATAATGATTGTGGAACTCTTTATGTTAAGTTTGATTACCAGGTTAAGGTAATAAGAGATAAATCTCTTCTTAGCACTTAAGATGACATGCCATCATAAAACCATAACTTTGCTAACATGAAATACTCTGTTTCTCATTAGGTTTTTTTTCCTTTAGTGCGTTTCATTCTTTGGCAGTGCTTATTGGCGTCAGTTGTAACCATTGGTTATTTTAATTTATTGGCTGGCATTCTTTAGTGAAATTAAGATTTTACTCATCACCTACAAGATAATATGCAATTCCTGTTGAGACTGCTGAAAGGGACAAAACTAGCATGTAATTAGCAGTTTGAGAGTTTATATCTGACACCATGGGGAGGGTGCTACTATTATCCCTTTTGTCACAAGGACTCTGGATCAAAAATACTGTTAGAATGTCCTTTTTATACTCCTGTCTTTAATCTTTTCCTTTGTAGTTTTAAAGAGGATTTAGTTTCTAGACATGCGTTCTAAAAAATACTAATTGTCTTTTTTTTTTTTATTGAGAGAGAGAGTGGCTTTTTTTCTTGTGTCTGTGACTTCTAATTTGTGTTTCTAAACTTTTAGCATCCTAACTCTGAATTCTGCAAAGGACTATCCAACACTTCTGTAATTTATTTAGTAGAATTCTTTTATTTCTATTGATTAAGCTATTGACTAACTCTAGCTGAACATGAAGGTTGTAAGTTCTTGACGTAGATAATTGGAATCTGTGATGTTTTGTGCCCATTAGTCCTTAAGATTGAATAGTGCATATCTGCAACTGTTTAGACATTGATACTCTGTCAGAAGGCTTAAGCACAAATTAATACCCTCATGAAGTTTATGTTTTATTTAGTTGTATGTGTAAAACCACCAAAGTTCCTTTTTGGGGTGTGGTGGTAGCTTTTACTTTCTAGGGGAAGAATACATTTCCTTTAGAAGTTTGAAGAAGCCTTTCTTGTTTGTCTCTGTTTTCTTTCATTTATGTTAAAGTGTATGTTAGTTCACTTTTTGTCACTATAGCAAATGTCTTAGGTAACCAAATAGCACAGGGAAGTTTATTTGGGCTAACAGTTTTGTAGGTTTCAGTCCAGTCAGTTGACACCTTTACTTTCAATGTGGGAAGCAACATGTCGTCCTTAGAATGTGTGCTGTAGCAAAAGAGCTTAGTTCACGTTTCGGGGGAGTGGGCTGAGGAAGGGACCTTCATCCCCAAACACCTTTCAAGAACACCCTCAAAATTACCTGAAGACCTTCCACCAGGCTCCACCTCTTCAATTTCTCCAGCCTTCCCTTAGAGCCTCCTGGAGACCAAGCATCTGACACATGGACAGTAGGGAACCAACTACGATCCAAGCTACAGCAGTTACAGAAGAGTCTAATTGGGAACTGACTCATTGAAATGAGACATTCAATGAATAAAACAGTTTATGTTTCAATAAGAGGCTGAGTCTTTAAATTTAAAAGCTTATTCCTATTTTATGGCAGCTTGATTCTTATTAAAGAACATCCTAAGCATTAGCAGTATACTGCATGGTTGGAAAGTCTATGTAAGGAATTAAGGTTTACTTTGACTTATAAGTAGTTGATTCTGTACTACTTGCTCACTTTTAAAATGCTATATATCTGTCAAGTGTTGTGCTGTTTAAAGTGCTGGAGGGTGCAGCGCTAGTTGGTGCAAGTTCTGCCCTCATGTAGCTTCTAAGTATAATTGTAAGATAATAGAGTTTTTCCTGCCTTGCTTGCTTGCTTCCTTCCTCCCCCAGCCCTCTCTCCCTCCCTCCTTCCCTCCGTTCCTCTCTTTCTTTTTCATTCACTCATATGTTAACATCATGACTGCAGTTCCCTCAGAAAGGAGCAGGCCTCGTAGGGACATCAGCCAAACAGCATAACAAGCTATAGTAAGATCAGACATTCCCCATAATATCATGTTTGGATGAGGCAACCCAATAGGAAGAAAACAGTAAGTGGAAGAATCAGAAACAGCTCTAGCTTCCACTGTTCGGAATCCCATAAGAACTCCAAATTACTTAGCAATAACAGACATACATGTAGAGGACCTAGGTCAGAACCCAATGGGCTCCCTGATCTTTGCAAGTCCCTATGGTTCCCAGTCAGTTAGTTGATCTGTGGACCATGTTTATATGGTGCTCTCTCACCCCTTTGGTTCCTCCGATCCCTCCTCTTCCTTCTCTGCAGGACTCCCCACACTCTGCCTAATATTTGACTGTGGGACTCTGTGTCTGCTCCCATCAGTTGTGGATGAAGTTTCTCTGGTCTCTGATAATTCTGCTAGGCTCCGATCCCAGGACACTGAAGGCAGGACAAACTAAGTCAAAAAAGTTTTTGTGGCTGGTTTGGTGTCCCAATCCCTCCATTTGATGCCTTGCCTGATTACCTTAGATGGCTGGTTCGGCTCTGTGTCCTCCATTACAAGGAGTCTTTGCTAGGGTTACTTTTGTAGATTTCATGGAGTTTCCATTGTACTGGGTTTCGACTTCATCCCTGAAATGCCTACCCCCATTCCAGTTGTTTCTCCCTCCTCTCTACTTGATCTCTCTTGTTCCCAACCCTACCTGCCCCCTAGTCTACCTGCAAAAGTCTAGTTTTTTTCTTACATAGTGAAAGACAGATTATTTGAGTGTGTTCTATTAAAAAGAATGTTTGGAGGCTGTGGAAGTGTGCCCTGCAAGCATGAAAACCTGACTGACTCAGTATTTTTGATCCTGTTATTTTTCTTTCTCTATGGTAAAGCACCATGACCTAAGCAATTTACAGAAGGAAGAGTTTATTGAGTTCCAGGGCAATAAGGATAGATCATGTTAGGGTAGTGGCAAGCATAGCAGAGGCACAGAAGTTGAGATTTCAACCTTCAAACATAAACACAGAGCAGAGCAAGCTGGACATGGCCAGAGTCTAAAAAGCTTCAAAACCTGCTTTGGGTGACATACTTCCATTAGCAGGCCACCCCTCCAAAACACATCCAAGTCGCACCATCTTCTGGAAACCAAATCCTCAAGTACAGGAGCTTATGGGAACCTTTCTCATTCAAACCACCACAGATCCACAGAATTTACATCAAAAGCTGGGTTGGGCTGGTGAGGAAGCTCAGAGCTTAAAGATGCTCGATACCAATGCTGATTGCTTGTGTTTGATCCCTGAAAGCCACATTATTAAGAAGAGAGAATAGGCCACTGCAAATTGTCTTTAGATCTCCATATGTGGGCCAGGCAATACACATGGTCATCACCTCTAGTACACAGGTAGGTAGGTAGGTAGGTAGGTAAATGATAGATGGATGATAAGTAGATTGATAGATGGATGGATGATAGATCAATAGATGATAGGTAGTTAGGTAGGTAGATTGATAGATAGGGCAAACTTTTAAAAAAGCTGGCTGCAGTGATGTGCACCAATAACCCAAGTTCTGAGAAGACAGAGAAAAAAGGATCCCCAGGGCTTGCAGTCCTGCCATTGTAGAGAAACTGGTTGGTTTGGCTATCTCCATCTTCAATGAGAAACACTGGCTCCATAATAATGTAAAAAAGCATAAGGAAGATAAAACGGCTGACCTTTTTTTTCTGGCCTCTGCGCACAGGTGTGCATACACATACCAAAACAAGAAACAACAAATAGTAGCCGTATTCAGGGAGACATGTAGTGGCCAACTTTTTGAAGATCATGGCCAAGTAAAGTACATTGTAACAAAAGCATACGAAAAGAGGTGGTTGGTTAACTCATTCATTTAAGGTAATTTGCTGTAAATTAATAATTTTGTCATGCCTAGAGTTGTTATATTTTTATAATAATTTATAACTTTTTACTTGTGAGTTAGCATTATAACAGGGAGGCTATTCAAATGAATTAGGACATTGATCTCCACATGATCTATCTTAGCAGGAAAGAAAAGCCTGAGCCGGGCGGTGGTGGAGCACACCTTTAATCCCAGCACTCGCGAAGCAGAGGCAGGCGGATCTCTGTGAGTTCGAGACCAGCCTGGTCTACAGAGCTAGTTCCAGGACAGGCTCCAAAGCCACAGAGAAACCCTGTCTCGAACCCCCCCCCCCAAAAAAAAGTCTGAATAATAAAAATAAAATGAAGGAGCTTTTAAGTATTCCCAAATCCCTCCCCAAAAGACTGCCAATCAAGAGTGTTTATCCCATCATTAGGCATCCTAGAATTGACCCGTGAATACATGTGTCTCTTGCATGTTTTTAGAAACATGGGGGAGGTACAAACTGAAATGAAAAATTTCAATGTGTATTTTTATATATTCCTCAGTTTCATAATTTTTAGTAAGCTAAAAAATGCCCTTTGGTTCATTGTTAGCTTTTCTTGTGATGTTTTATATTTAGATATTCATTTCATGAAATTTGTTTTAAGATGGTGTTTTGAAATTAGATTTTCCATATTTTCCGTAAATATGGTTTGCAGTTATATGATATAGAATATACCTGTCTTTTCTTTTCCCTTTCTATGCATGGAAGAATTGAATTGTGGGGCCTTTACTATTGAATTTCATTGTCAATACATGTTATTTTGAATTTATTTTTGTTTCAACATCTATATTTCACTTTTCTGTCCCTTTTATCAAAATATTTCTCCTTTGAGTCTAGATCACTATTACCACTCCTTAAGGTCACACTAGTAGCAATCATTTATCTTTTCTTTCATCTGTCAATGACATTTAATTTAATTGACCTGCTTTTCTGGAATATTTTTTTACTTGTTGTCTGGTTCATATGTCTCACTCAGATCTTTTTATTTTTCCAGATTGTTTGTTTTTATGCTTCACATTTTAAACAAGTTCTTCTATTTATACTTACCTTGTGGTATGTCACTTGATTCCCTAATTTAAAAAAATTAAAAACCTTTGTGATTCAGCTGTCAAGTATGCTTGTTTATGTGTGTAGAGGCCCAAGATCACCCTCATTGTTATCCTTCAGGAGCCATTAATCTTGTTTGACAGGAGTCTCTCTCAGTGAGATATGTATGAACATGCCAGTTTGGCTTTATCAAATTGTACATAACATACATTAAATTAACTCCTTCATAGTAAATTAGATTTTTCTTACTATTATGTTCCTAAATATAAATAGGGATATAAGTAATGCTGATAAATATACTTCTTACCTTTGTATCCCCTTTCAGTTTCATCATCACATTTAACTCTAGCTCAAAGACTTGCTGAGTCAAATAAGCATTTTTGTTAGTATAGTAAGTAGGTAAGGAGACAAATGTAGCAAGGGAGGTAGTGTTAATGGCTTTTCAAAAGGATTATAAGCAACCTGTCCCAAAAAACTGCAGATTAAGGCCAGTGAGAAATGGCAAATAGGGGTTCTTGCTGCCAAGCCCGAAGACCTCAGTTTAAAATCCCAGGCACTTAAATTGTGGGTTGAGAGAATGAATTGCTGTAAGTTGTCTTCTGACCCACACACTTTTGTGCTATGGTATTTACATACGCATTCACAATATGTAAAACTCATTAATTAGCCTTTGGATTTGAGTTACTAAATCTCCCCAACCATTGTTAGCCTTTTTTATTCTTATGGACAGTTTTACTTTTCCAGATTGTTCCCCTCCCCCTTTTTTTTCTCCTGATTGCAATATAAGGCATGTGCTTACTGTAGACATTTGCTGACAGAAAGTATAGGAAAGATTAAGAAACTAGACTATCAACTATTCCTTATCCACCTTAACTGTTAGAGATAATTGATGCTAGCAATCTGTGTTACATTCTGTAATGCATGCTTTGTATTAAGATAATTGGATTAGATTAAAGGTAAAGCCTTACCTTTTATAGAGAAGAATTAATACTACCATTGTTATATTTTCATCTGTATCTTGTCAGTCTTTTTCCCTGTCTAAATGTGTATGGTTATGCATTTCGTCTGTAAGACTTCTTGAACAAAGATTAGATGTTTTCTGGCCAACATTTTCTTCTCAATTCATTCTTTTCCTCTTTTTTTTTTCTTTTGTGGTTTTTGGGGAAAGGGTTGAAGCAGTTTTGTGAATCTACTCATTGCTGAATTGCTCTTCAAAAAGATTGTGTTATTTGAAAGTATATTTATTAAGAATTTTGTTCTCTTTAAATTTTAGGATAGACCACTATCTTGTTGAGCTCTTTTAAATGAAGTTCTTCTACTTGGATACAAAGATGAGGACTAGATAACCTCTTGAGGTTCCTTCTAACCCCTAGGATGAAGATAATAACTAACATTTGTATAGTACTCTAAAGTTTACAGAGTGAGTTTTCATACATCATCCCACTTGATCCTCACAACAACCCTGTGAGGTAGGTAGGACAGGTACTGTTACTCTCCTTTCAGAGATAGAGGAAACTAGTAGACAGGTTAAATGCCGTAGTCACATTTCATGTGCGTATTTTGCCAGGAATTTACATCCAAGCCATTTAATGAAAATAGAAACATTCTTTGTACAAGATTTCAGCAAGTGTGGTTTTAAGATTATTTATACATATTGACTTGTTAAGGTGGCATTTGTTCTGTACAGAAATAAACTTAGTAACAATGTGAATACTGTTAATATTTTCTTTAGTGACCCCAGACCTTTTCCATCCTTTCCTGAGTAAATGACTTTGTCTTACTGGTTAGGGGAAAGTAATTTAATTGTTGAACTACAAATATCCACTGCTTTCCTCTCCATTGGAAAGGGAGTACAGCTTTCATTTTCTTTTTCTGTCTGCTCTTCCTTCCTTATTACTTAACCATCTATAAGTTACCTCTATCATTCTCACTTATGCAGCATAACGTCTCAAGATAGAACACTTTTTTACTACCTAAGTAGAATTGAGATAATTGAGTATTCCAGGTATAGTTGCCTATGACAGTCTCAAGGGGCAAGCAGATGATAATAGAGCAGTAGTTGAGCTCAAATTGGAAAAGGTTATTGCTAATTCTCTGAGTAGTTACCTCACAGGAAGACACTTGTCAAATGGAATTGATGTGGGTGCTTGCCAGTAACAGTATCACATAGATTATCAATAGACTTAGATTTTTATGACTATTCAGTATCAGATTAAAATACTTTGATTTTCCCCATTGTACTGATTTTAAATTTATAACACACCCAATATTTTTAAAATTAATTTTTGTTTTTGTCTCTTTCTAGTTGTTGGTCTTGACGATATTATGGATGAAGGAGTTGTTAAAGAAAGTGGTAATGATACCATTGATGAAGAAGAATTGATTTTACCTAACAGGAATTTGAGGGACAGAGTAGAAGACAATTCAGTGAGATCACCAAGAAAATCACCTCGTTTAATGGCACAAGGTAATCCTCCCCAAGAGGTTAAGCTAGAAAGTCAGATGCATAAAACATGTGTTAGGTTACACACACTTGCTAGACAGATTATTTATTTATCCATCCACCTACCTATCTACCTACCAACCAGCTGATCAATATGGTCTCTTAACAGCCTAGGCTGATTTCGGACACCTTGTGAAGCTAAGGCTTGCTCTGAACTTCCTATCTTGTTAACTCCATTTTCCAAGACTCAAATTACAGAGGTATTCTAGTCATGTCTGGCTTGAAAGATTGTTTTTCAAAATGTATTTTGTGGTGTGTTTTTAAATTATTGTTTTGAGATTTTAATAGTATTTCTCCCTTCCCATTCCTCTATCCAAACTCCCAAATAGCCCTCCTTGATCTCTTTCAAATTCATGGCACCTTTTTCATTGATTGATATATATGTGCGTGTTCCTAAATATACAAATACTTCGTGCTCAGTCTATATAGTATTTCAGGGCTGACCATTTGGTATTGGATAAGCAATTGTTGAGCTCTTACCTGGGGAAGACTATTTCTCTCATTTTCAGCATTTTCACTTGTTCATAATTGTTTGTTGAGGTTGAGGCCTCTTGCACTTGCCCCTGTCTATATTAGCATGTCTGTTGTTGCTGCCCTTGTTCAGCTCATCTTTAGTCAGTCATATTCATGAGATTTTATGGTTGTATCTTCTGATATTACTAGGATTGCAATCTTAGAACAAACTCCCAGATCTTTGGGCTCTTTCCTCCCCCTCTTCTGCAATGATTCCTGAGCCTTAAGTGACACAGTTCTTTTGTAAGTGTAACCATTGGGACTGGGCTCCACGACTGTGTTTTGTTTGGTTGTAGTGGTCTGTAGTGGTCCTCATCTGTTGCAAAGAGAAGGTTACTTGAGGCGTGAGTGCCACACTTATCTGTGGATATAAAGTCACATACTTAGAATGTAATTAGGGATGATGCTGTTTTTTTGTAAAGTGGTGGTTGTAGGTTCTACTGCAAGATCCTTGGCTTCACTAACTAGTCCTGAGTTTTTAGTACCAGACATAATTACCTTCTTGTTAACTGAGTCTTAAGTCCAATTAGAGAGCTGTTTGTTACTACCAAGTTGTGTGTGCCAGTACTGCATCCTTAAGGTTATGTGCTATGCTGGTTGTTGATGTGGCTCATAGCTGTCATAACCGGGTAGTACTATTGGTTCCTTGTTCCCTCCTTCAGAAGCTTGCACAGCACCATCTGCTATTATGAAAGCTGTTCCTCAGAGAGGAGGCGTTCAGGCCAGTTCTAGCTCAGGGGCCTCTGAACCCTGTGTCTCAAGTGCATGGTACACCTTCAGCAATAGGGACCTACCTTCCTCTGGGTGGTAACCCAAAGTAGTAACAGTAGGCTATAATGTTCTGGGAGTCTCCCGGATAACCCTAACAACTCAAAAAAGGGATTCTCAGACCTTGTGTTAGGTGTTTTGTTAGATTGTCTTTGGTTCTGGGAGGGAAACTTTTATTTAAACTGTACTTTTATTTAAACTATGTATGTATACTTAAAAAATATTTTTTCACAATTTCACAAATGCACATATATATGTTACACATTAGTCAGTCACCTCTCCCCTACTATCATCATCATCTTAGTCCTTTCTGCTGCTGGAAATACTTCTTGTCTTCTTGCCTAGTCTTTTTCCTACTTTAATGTCTCTATTTTTGTATCCACAGCATTTAATTCGGGTTGCTTTCATGGGCATGGGTGGGGAATAATTTATGTTAGCAAGGACAAATTACCAAAGGAAGTGATTTGAAAGTGATTCCATTCACTTATTAAGATGTTTTTCTCTGTTTGTTTGTTTGTGTTTCGATGTGTGTGTTGCATTGCTATATGTGGGAGTCTTGTAGAATCTTTCCCACTATATTTTAAAAAATTTCATAACATGAAATCTTGGTGTTTGGTATGTTTTGTTTATTAAAGTTACCTAACACTGATTAGTTTCAGAGTCTGGAAACTATTGTTCAGTCCTGGGGGTTTTTCTAAATTTCCTTTACTCATTTTCATTTGTCAACTCTTGTATTCTGGAATGTATATCTGATAAAAGATGCTGGCCTTTTATTTTCTTTCCTTACATTTTCCTATCTTATCTTTTTTACTTAATCTTTTGAAATTGTTTTATTTTCCTCTGACTTTTCTGTCCTCATGTTCAAATATGTCTTTGTTTTGTTTGGGGAATGGCTCTGATGCATTCTTCTTTTTTTTTTTTAGTGTATATTAATAGCTTTTGTCTTTAAGTGCTCATACCTTTTGTCTTTAGGAAGATAATCAAAATGTTTTAAAGTGTCTCATTTCCTTTAATAGTTTGTTTTCTCCATTTTGCTTTAAAAGAGAAAAGGAGTTTTAGTCTTTTTCATTTAGAAACCTTCCTTCCCTCATTTTGTAAATATGTTTTATTTAGAAATTGCAAGAAGTCAAAGAGCTAAGGAAACTTCAAATATACAGAGATTTTGTACATCACAGGGTTCGTCACTGGCTTCTGCCAGCAAGATTCACAGCATTAGGTGGAGTTTTCTTGGGTTAGTGAGTAGGACTGCTAGCTGAAAGGACCGAAGTCATTTTGTCGCTATACTTGTTTCAGAAGTAGAGCAAGTGCCTGCTATCACAACGACACAGTGAGGGAAAGTGGTAAGGGTCACTAAGTCAGAAGTCAGTGTTTCAAAGAGGTGTGGAAGGAGATTGGGAATGCTAGAACAGAGGAGCAATACTTGTACAATCCCATATTTCTAAATATGTTTGACTCTTGACTCTTGATCCTGCTTCAGTGAACAAACACTGGGAGCTTGTAAGTATGTGGGCTGTATTTATGTATTATGTTCTTTGAGAAACCTCTCAACAGAATTCAGGTTATTTCTCTAGTATATTGGCATATTTTGATACCCTGTGAAGACAGCTGATGGGAATATCTCAAAACTTTCAGTATATGTAAATTCTCTTTGTCTCACAACTATCATCAGTGTCTCGTATTTATATTCCTTAACTGTGACATTACTAGTCTAGAAAAACCCTTTCTTACTCTAGGGGATAAGCCATCAGTTTTGGGCACGATGTTGGTGAATTTGCTAAACTTGCCAGTTTATTAGTGTTTGTTTCAAGGATACTACTTCTTCTTCTTCTTCTTCTTCTTCTTCTTCTTCTTCTTCTTCTTCTTCTTCTTCTTCTTCTTCTTCTTCTTCTTCTTCTTCTTCTTCTTCTTCTTCTTCTTCTTCTTCTTCTTCTCCTTCTCCTTCTCCTTCTCCTTCTCCTTCTCCTCCTCCTCCTCCTTCTTCCTCCTCCTTCTTCCTCCTCCTTCCTCCTCCTTCCTCCTCCTTCCTCCTCCTTCCTCCTCCTTCTTCTTCTTCTTTCTTCTTCTTAAATTTATTTTACAGTCTGGCCACAGTTTCCCTTTTTTCCTCTCCTTCCCTTCCCTCTATTTACCTCCCCTCTGCTACCCCCCCCCCATCCACTCTTCTATTCAGGAAGAGGCAGGCCTCCCATGGGTATCAACAAAGCATGGTCTATCAAGTTGTGGTAAGACTATATGCACTTCCCTTGTACTGAGGCTGGGCAAGGCAACCTAGTATGAGGAGTAGGTTCCCCAAAGCTAGCCAAAGCATTAGGAGTTCCATAAGAAGACCAAGCTGCACAATTGTCACATATATGTAAAGGGCCTACGTCAGTCCCATGCAGGCTCCTTTTTTGTTGGTTAAGTCTTTGAGTTCCTATGAGCCCAGGTTAAGGGATATTACGTCTTAATTGTCTTTTGTTTGAATTATAAAATTTGTCATTGTTTCCTCTTGTTCTTCATTTTCTGTGGATTCATATCTTTTCAAAAAGATTCTTTATTGTAGCTAAGGAAATAAAGGTTGTTATTATAATTTCTTTGAGATACATGTGTGTTTGTGTGTGTATAATATAATAATAGAAATTCAAAAAGGCAGTTTAGAGAAGCAAAAGTAGCTTTATCCTTCACTTAATAGATAAGTTTGCTATTAGAAAATAATATTTCATTCGGATACCTTCTGAGTCAACTGCTGCTCTTCTTTTTTTGCAACCACTTCAAAGCCAAAAGGTTTCTTTTTTTTTTAATTTACTGTTTTTCAATGGTTCCATTTCATGGATGTATAGCGTTCAGAACTTAAATGTCTTCTGATACAGAAATAAAATTTAGGGAGTTATTTTAAAAATAACTGAGCACACAATGAACAGTTCATAATACATTAATTAGTGTTTTAATTCTGATTTTATCTTTTTGTGTTGTATGTGCTTATTTGTGGGTGTATGTATTCACCAGTTGTGTGAATATGAAGGCCAGTTGTCTTTCTCCATCGTCTTCTACCTACTGTTTTGAGTCAGAATCTCTCAGTGAACTTGAAACTCCTTGATTGAACTAGGTTGGTTGGTCAGTGAGTCCAAGGGGTCTAGTCTCAACAGCCTGTCTTACCTCCAGCACTGGAATTACAGACTTCCTTGCTCATCTTATATAAAAGAGGTTGAGAATCTAAACTCAAGTCCTTGTGCATGCATAACAAGTACTTTTTTGACTGAGCTATCTCCACAGCCCATAATTTTTAAGTTGTAGAGTGTGTCCCGAATGTCCAGATAATGTGAGGCCTGGAGGGAATAGAAAGGGTCCCAAAGACTGGATGACTGTGTATAGTTTATTTTTCAATGGGACACTGAAGAACGAGACTGCTGTTGTGTTACACCAGGGCCTGGAGTGTCACCTGGGATTGCTGCGGGTGGAAGGACATTCTTTAGTAGTTTCATCCTCCGACGATAAGCGACAAGTTGGGGGAAAAATTCAAAGCAGTAGCAGAGTAGGATTTTATTTTGAACTTTAAAAGAAATTGATGTGTTCATGTGAATTTGATTTAGAGGAACAAGATAAGTATAGTTTCATGCTTCTATTTTGAATTTTAATTTACAAATTGCTTTTCTGTTTAGTGAATTTTTAAAGTTTTGTTTTTTGTTTTTTTTCCCCCCAGTTCTTTTTACTGTGTGTTTTTCCTTTCTCTAAAAGATTTGTATCAGACTCAGGGGAAAGGGGGAAAATCAAATTTAATAGATTCCACTAGGAGCACTGTTAAGGAAGTTTCTTTACTTTTTTTTTTTTTTTTTGGTTTTTCGAGACAGGGTTTCTCTGTGGCTTTGGAGCCTGTCCTGGAACTAGCTCTTGTAGACCAGGCTGGTCTCGAACTCACAGAGATCCTCCTGCCTCTGCCTCCCGAGTGCTGGGATTAAAGGCGTGCGCCACCATCGCCCGGCGTTTCTTTACTTTTTTAAAAAATATTTTCCTTATTATACATTTTTCTCAGATTAAGTTACTGATTCCTTTAGCAGCAGTCTGTATATGGTACACTGGTATAAACTTTAATTTCTTCTTTAGGAATAGTGTAGGGACTGGAGATGTTTGTAGGTAACTCTGTTTTAGAGTGCTTACCTACCTAGCATGCAGAAACCTGGGTTTTAGTTGTGCTAACAGCCTATTAAGTCTCAGCTTGTAAAAGTGAAGGCAAGAGGATCAACTTCAAGGATCATCTTGGAGTTTAAGGCTAGCCTTAGGCTATAGGAGACTAGTCTCACTTAAAAAATAGCATTAAATTAAAAGGAAAATATATTAAAATGGAAATTGGAAGTCTTTAGCGGTTATTTCTTGAAACAACAGATATTGTTTAGGATACATGGTTCTATTTGCATTTAAGGCTTTATTGGTATTTGGGCTTATAATGGCAATTGGACATAACTTGGTTTTATATAATTAGAAATATTTGCTATTTAGGAATATGAGGTAATCTGTCTTTAAGTAGTTATTAGTGGTAATAGATTCTCATTTTGGTTACTTTGATTTCCATCTTTTACTTTGTATAGAAAAGATAATTTCAAATTAGATGAGTCTGAAGTTTGCATTTCTATTTCTTCTGTCAGAATTCAAGAGATTCTGATGAATGTAGTTAACATTAAATTATATATATTAATGTATATATGATCATCATGAGTAGCTATCAGTAAATTTTTGCTATTTTGATAAGGTAAGTTTCATAGTTCAGAATGAAGAAACAATATATTCTAATCTCTACTGAAATAAAAGCACACAGCAAATAGCTAAGTTTTTATTTTATTTTTATTTTATTTTTTTCTCTTATGATAGAACAAGTAAGAAGTTTGCGACAAAGCACTATTGCCAAGCGTTCAAATGCAGCGCCTCTAAGCACAAAAAAGCCATCTGGGAAGACTGTATCTACCCCTAAAGTAGGGGTGAGACCGTCAGAGAGAAGTCACAGTAAAGAAGAACTTCACACATCTCTGAAATCTGAATACCCCAAGGAGAATAGAAGGAGTAGCCGGCATGCTGAGCCAGTCAATGTGGTGCCAGAAGTCTCAGCATCTTCTGTTGACTCTTCAGTGTCGCCTTGTGTTGAAATGAAGGATGAAACTGAATTGGATCCCAAGCGTACGTGTGATAACCAGGGGGAAGTAAATGTGCCATCTCATGAGTTAAATTGTCCACTTCTTTCAGAGACTTGTGATAGTATAGAAGAAAAGAAAAATGAAGTTCGGATAGAATGTAAACCTAAGAGTGATCGTAGCCCATTGTTTAAGTTTTCAGATAAGGAAGATGAACAGAATGATCTTGTTTCAGGTGAAATGGATGACACTATTGAAGATAGGGGCACAATAGGTAAACTTGAACAAGAATTAGAGGAGATAAAGCTACCCTGTGAAGATGACCAGATGACGGAGGAACCTGTATCTTCTGATGTGTCTAGTGACTCTGTCTGTACAGATAAAAATAAGACAGAAAAGAATGAACTGGCTGAATGTAATTTGGAATTGAAGAATACCGTAGGTATTGTTGATAAAGCTGAAGACTGTCTTCCAAGAAGTCAAATGGAAACATCAGGATATTGTGAGGACATGGGATCTAGTGATGTTCAATTGCAGAGTACAGAGTTTAATAAATCAAATTTGGAGGAGGTTGATACTTGTGCATTTGAACCAGAAACTAGTACTTTGGAAAACACTGTTTGTGATGTTCCTGACCAAAATTCAAAGCAGTTGAATATTACTCAAAGTATTAAAATAGATTCTCATGAAACAACAGATCTTCAGGATGATATAAGCGGTTTAGAACCCAAAAATGTAAAATCTAAGCACTTAAAATCTACAACTCATTCTAAACAAAGTATGACCACAGAGACTCCAAGAAAAACTGCTGCAGTGAAGCATGAAGTAGTTCATAGCAAAACTAAATCTAATGTCAAGAGTGTGAAGCGAAATGCTGACGAACCAGAGCCCCAGCATGATTTTCAGAGGCCGGCCAAAGTGAGGAAGGGACAACTTGATAAGGAGTCGAAGAGTCTGAGTTGTAATTCTGGGGTTAAATCTATGAAAAGCCAGTCTCATTCTGTATTGAAAAAGGCCTCACAGGATCAAAATGTAATGCAAGTTTCCAAACCTTTAACTCATTCTCTTAGTGATAAGCTTCATGGTCACTCTGGCTGCTCTAAGGAGCCTCATCACCCTGCACAAACTGGACACTTGCTGCATTCCAGCCAGAAACAGAGCCATAGGCCTCAACCACAGGCACCAGTGAAAGTCACTAGCTATGTGAAGGATGAGCATGAGCATCCAGGCAGTGAGCATCTTAAGGAGGAGGATAAACTGAAACTTAAAAAACCAGAGAAAAACCTACAGCCTCGCCAAAGGAGAAGCAGTCGAAGTTTTTCTCTGGATGAGCCTCCTTTGTTCATTCCAGACAACATAGCTACTGTAAAAAAAGAAGGGTCAGATCAAACCTCCTCAGTTGAAAGCAAATATATGTGGACTCCCAGCAAGCAATGTGGGTTTTGTAAAAAACCACATGGCAACAGGTGTGTGTGCGTGTGTATATGTGTATGGGTGTGTACACTGAGAAGCTTGTAGGATGAGGATTGAGATCGGTGTGAGAACTTTCTAATATGAAAAGAAATTTGATATACAAGACTTCTAAAAGCCCCATACCAATCCTGGATAAATGATAGGAACCTGGAGCCACTGAATTTACAATCAGATCATCATAGGATATTTTTTAAAAGCTTAGTCTGACCAATAGCTGATGTGCATGTACATGTTTTATCATTGTAACCAGTTACGATTTAATGTCATTGCATCTGATAAAATTCAAAACCCCTATGCTAATCAGAATTGTCATACTGCCTCAGGACTGGAGGTTATCTGTCACATTATTTGACTGCAGAAGAACTAGTAATAAAGTGTGAAGGTCATAATGGAATTGCTAGTTTTCTTTGAAGCTGTTGTTTTTTTGAATGATGCACTTTAAACCCAACCACTCCCATTTCAAACCAACAGATTTGAGCTGGGAACTAAAGTCAGTAGCAAAAAAGCAACCGTTAGATCACCTAGATGAATTTTGTATCTGTTATGGAATAGACTGAAAATGTTTTTGGAAAGTTTTAGTAGTTTAAAGAATTTGTGAGTTGTAATCTTTGAAAATTTTAGAGTTGACTTTACCACTACTATTATCATAGGGTTGTTTTGGACTCCATTTCTAGTAGCGAATGACAATGCCCCATCCTCAGTGTTTCTTCATTTACTTTGAGAAAGTACAAAGAAAGAATGAAGTTTCTACTATAGTTGCTACTCCAGATGGTGCTGAGCAAGTGTTCACGTTGCTGTTGGGACTTCTGTCAACAATTATACATTAAAGAGAAAACGTGGACAAGTAAAATGACAGTTACCTTTCTACTCTTGTCAGCTCACATAAGAAAGACACTGAGTTTAGAGAGAGGCAGTCAGTAATTGATGTTGTGTACATAATTTCAATTGGAGAGGAAAGGGGAAGTTTTGGGGTTGTTAAACCAGATTTTATGCCAGAGAGTTGCTTTAATTTTTTTTGTTTGTTTTGAGACAGAGCCTGTAGCAGAGCCTGTTTTGAAGCTCAGTATGTAACATGTGCTGTCCTTGATCTTGGGGTGGTCCTCTTGACTCAGCTTTTATGTACTAAAATTGTTCATATCCTATTTTAATGTCAGGAAGTACTTTTTTATAAGTAAAAGTATTTTCTTGTTTTTCTAATGTTTGAATATAATGCTACCTTTATCCCAGTTACATACTTCTAATGGCTTTTATGTTCATGATACATTTACATCTTCTAAAGGAAACTTACTCTTCAGATCTCAGAGACTTAAGGATTAAATTGTGCTTTTTCTTGTCCTTTTAATAAAAGCCAGCCCTTTGTCTCAGTATCTTCCAAAATTCATGGCACTGATGTGTTTACGAGTCATGGCTTAGAAAACTTAGCAACAACTTTGGCATAAGAGTTAGAACCCTAGTGCAGTATGCTACAGTTGCTTTTTAATAGATAAATTTTGTCTAATGACCTAGTCTTCAGGAATCTAGCGAAGCTCTTTAGTTTAGTGGTGGCTGTCACTTCATAGCATCAGCAGTTAATTTTGTGAAGGTAAGGTTACATATTCTGCTTATACTTTTTTTTAGCGTAATTTTTGAACCTGCCTTATAAAATATGGACTTTATTTGCTTTAGTCTGGAATACAGCTTAGAATGTTAGCTGTGGGGACTGGGATGTTGACCCTCTATAATTGATCTTGATGATGTACATTGGAAACAGTTTCTAAATTAGTTCTTCAGACACCTTCAATAATTTTTTTCAGTCTGTGAATAAAGAAACCTAAGTAATTGGTTGTTTTTTTTTCCTTATATATTAGCTTCACCACTATACTGTTACATTATCCTTTCATTCATTGAATACATAAAACATGCTTTTCAGTTTGTTATTTTCCACATTTAATGTACATGTAAAACTATAGATTTACTAGGAAAGTATGTAGAGTGTCTGATTTTATATATTAGTCACACTTGTGACAGTAGAGTTAATCAGTATTTTACACAAATTGCAACTTGGGTTAGCTTCTTATACATATGTCCAGTTGAATATTATGGTTTGTATGAACAATTCTTCAGGGCATAATATCCTAACTTTTTTTTTTTATTTATTTTTCGAGACAGGGTTTCTTCGTAGCTTTTGGTTCCTGTCCTGGAACTAGCTCTTGTAGACCAGGCTGGCCTCGAACTCACAGAGATCCGCCTGCCTCTGCCTCCCGAGTGCTGGGATTAAAGGTGTGCGCCACCACCGCCCCGCAATATCCTAACTTTCTTATGTCCTAGAGACAGTAGTTCTTTTAATATAGTGCATTTTTTCTTAAATTTATTTTCCTGATGCAGAAATGTATCAAAATTATTCATATTACTTTTAAAATAAGACCTTTGTTTATTTTTACTTAAATATGAATTTAGAACCTTTTAATTAGAAGGCATTTTGAATGGAAGTTTTCTTAGTCTCTTCCTATTATCTACCTTGGGTTTCTCTTTCCTCCTTTGTTAGGAAGATGTTTTGTAACTTTAATTTGTAATGCATTTTCTTGACCCTAATTGTATATTGGACAAAATTTCAAAACAAGGAGCAAAAAGTCTACTTGACAACATTAATTCATAGTGTTATATTCAGAAAAGAACACTTAGTTCTGAGGACATAATTCATTAGAATAAGTAATTTTGGTTTTCTTATTTTAAGTTTTGTAGACTATTTTTCTTCGCAGACTAGGTTTACTATTAAGGAGATTTAATGTTTATGTGAAATAGATTCTTCAGTTTAGAAGAGTGAGTTTATATGTAGTGACAATACGTTCTGGGCTGTCACTTCTATTACCTAGGGAACTATAGACCTAGTAGAACTAGTAGAACCTGTAACACCTTCAGTGTTAATTTGTGACCCCACCACTTTTTATTTGTTGTTGTGACTGCAGATGTTCTTGGAATTAATTCTATAGTTTACTTTAACAACTGAAGTTTTCTGAGAAATTTTTTTCTGGCTCATACCAAAACGAATTAAAATTAGAAATAGTTGCTTTCTATTATTTTTCAGTAACTAATTTTTGTCTTCTGTCTGTATGTGCACATATAGTAAGAAAAGACAGTTATTGCTGCATTTTTCCACTTACTAATTCATACTGATTCACCTGAGTTAACTGATTTAGAAGCTCTACATGGAATTTATTTTTACACAGAAACTTACTATTTTCCGTAAAGAAACCTCTTGTTATTTAGAAATTCAAGCATAGGACAAGAAATGGAATAATAGTTGTTCATTGCCCCACTGCTACAGATTCTGGGCTCTGCTTCCTAACTCTGCCCCCTTGTCCTTGTGTCTTTAAAGCAACATGATAGCCAGAAAGAAGGAAAGGTCTCTCGTCTATCCATCTCTAACCCTCTTCTCTCCCGTTTCCTGTTTATGTCCTGTCTTTACAGAAAGTTTTTTTTTTTTTAAGTTCATGGTATTTAGAAGTTTTGACTTTAGAAATTGGTGTTAACAGTTGTAATTGACTATATTAGATTTCTCCCACCCTCCACAACCCCAGATGGTGGCTGGGAGGTTTTTTTTTTTTTTTTTTACCATTTTTTTTGTTTGTTTTGTAGAATTTTTTTTATTTTAATGCATTGTTTTTAAAAGCAAACCTAAGATCACATCTTTAGATGACATGAGATTTGTTTCAAAATATGTCAACATTTGAGTGTAGGCATTTCCAAAGTAAACTTGAAATCAGTTATGATGAAATAATTAGATAAATTTTATGATCATAGGTCAGTGAGATGGCCTGGTTATGTGTCACTTTACAGTGTTGTGTAATCTGACATTTAAGATGAAACCATTGTAGACTTGCCTTGAAGTCAATGCAGCTGTGGTTGTAGAAGAGAAGTGACCACCAGTTTTCTTTCAGAATCTCAAAGCTGTTTATATTAGACAGTTGGTTTCAGGAAATAGCAATGTGTGTGCTTCGTATGGAGTAAGGAAAGAACATTAAGGTATTAAAAATTAAAGAATTCTTCAAAATCCCTACCCTATGGAAGAGCTACATCATTTGAAACATCACAAAACCATCAAAAATCTCAAACAGAAACTTACAAATGTTACCGTGTTTAAATGCTCTCTCATCTTGTGAAGAAAGGTATTCTTTAGTTTTTCTTTTTTTTTTAATTTTTTATTGAAAAAAAATTTCCGCCTCCTCTCAGCCTCCCATTTCCCTCCCCCTCCCCCCACTCCTCTCCCCCTCCCTCTCCAGTCCAAAGAGCAGTCAGGGTTCCCTGCCCTGTGGAAAGTCCAAGGTCCTCCCCCCTCCATCTAGGTCTAGGAAGGTGAGCATCCAAACTGGCTAGGCTCCCACAAAGCCAGCACATTTGTATCCTTATTTTTCAAACCAAGAGCATCATAGGGAAAGTGAAGGTTGACAGCACTGGCAGCAGACACAACCATTGAGGATGAGTGGCCAGTTGTACTAGTCTCCTTAAGACTCAGCAGGAGTTGGGCAGACAGAAATCACACAGGATAAAGAATGAAAAGTTACTGTAGATGAATGGATGGGTTTGGTACCACTTTTAAAACACCTCCCAAATGTTCGGATTTTGTTATTTCCAACATGAAAATAGGAACTTAGGTGTTTTTAGAGTTGGGTCACTTCACCTAGGCTAATTTTCAGCATTCCATCTGTTAGACCACACATACTTTAAAAGGAGTAGGGCGTGTTTGGTGGTGCCACAAAGTGCTAACATGATAAAAGGCTATCCCTAAGTCTTTCAGATACCATGAATTGCCAGAGTGAAAGAGGAAAAGGGGATGAAATCTGAATATCCAAGTATGCTGATAATATTGCTGCTTATGTGGTCATGTCTGATTTGCCACTTTGTTCCTAAGTAGTTGCAAATATTCTTTAGGTGAATGACCAGGCAGCGGTGGTGGCACACACCTTTAATCCCAGAACTCGGAGGCAGAGGCAGGTGGATCTCTGAGTTTGAGGCCAGCCTGGTCTACAGAGTGAATGTCAAGACAGGCTCCAAAGCTGCACAGAGAAACCCTGTCTCAAAAAACCAAAAAATAAATTTAAAAAATTAAATATCACATCTTTAGGTGAATGACAATTTTTTTTTAATTAAAACTTCACACTGGACTTGACTACTGATTCATGAGTAGTCAAGGTAGAATGCAATAAAGGAAAAAAATTTCCACATTTGAAATAAAACCTAAATGTGAATGCATCTATGTTAAGATAAGAGTATTGTTTTTGGGAACTGAGGTGATAACCTCAAACACATGGGCATTGACTAAGATTCATTCCCAAAAGTAAACAGATTTCTTCAGTTGAATCAGTTTGATACTTTGGACCAGCATGAAGAATGATTCAGGTTACATACTGGCTAGTAAGAATGAAAGAGACTTTCTTCTATGGTTTTTTGCTTTTTAAACATTTTTTTAGTCAAATCCCCTAGTTTTCTGTATGATATCAGCTCTAGGGTGGATTGAGGATCTCACACCTCGCCCTGCTCACTGTTTCTGTTTTTGCTTGGTTTTTATGGTGTTTTTGTACTCCGGGAGATTAGTTTTCACCTGAAACCGACTTGTGTCCTCATTTCTATCATCCCTTAGTGTCTTCTATCCATTCTAGAGAGGAAACTCTCCTGGGATGTTCCTTCAGAACTTGCTTCGTGTTGAACTGTTGCATACATGGAAAGTAGGAGCAGTAGTTAAATACTGTTTTCACTTGAATATTGATTTTAATAAATTACTTTTCTGCTCCCCTCAGGTTTATGGTTGGCTGTGGGAGATGTGATGACTGGTTTCATGGTGACTGTGTCGGGTTAAGTCTTTCCCAAGCGCAACAAATGGGAGAGGAAGACAAAGAATATGTTTGTGTAAGATGTTGTGCTGAAGAAGACAAAAAGACTGACATATTGGACACAGATATTTTGGAAGACCAAACTACATTTGAAGCCCACAGTGAAGAGAAAACCATGGAGTGTGAAAAGCTCGGGTCATCGAAGCACATGGTAGCCAATGATAAAAGCAAATACATGAATGATAATGTAAAGCACAAGGTCAAAATTTTAAAACGGGTAAGCTTTCCAAAAAGTACATTTATTATTTCAGAAGCATTATATGGACCTAAATGAGTTTCAAAAACTTCTCTTTCGCGCTTATTACAATGTACATCCTTATTTTTTCATAAGACTGAGTCTTTTTGGGGGGGGCAATTTTGCTGAAAAGTAGGGACTTTGGCATTTTCAGCTTTTTTGTGCTAAGCTGTAGTTTTATATTTGATTTTTTGTTTTACAGTGTTTATGTGACTGTATGACTAAGTACAAATTATGTTTACAGAGTTTTTGAAACAACTTTTCAATCTAAATACTGATTTTTTTTAGGTGAACCATTTTGTATTTTCTTTAAGAATTAAAAAAAAATGTAATCTTTGATCTCATTTGCTTGGAAGTCACTCCTCCCACTTCTGCTGTTAAGCTGTAGACTTCTAAAGGTTTATTTTCCCTGATCTTTTTTATCCTTTATTTATTTATATATCTATTTATGTATTTATTTTGAGGCGGGGAGGGGGGTTCTCTGTGTAACAGCTCTGGCTGTCCAGGAACAAGCTCTGTAGATCAGGCCGGTCTTGAACTCACACATAGCCACATGTCTCTGCCTTCTGGGTGCTGGAATTATAGGCATGCACCACCATCACCCGGCCCTGATCTGACATTTTAAACCGCCTTCTAAAAGTATTTCTTAAACAAATTCTAAAATATATATTTAAAAGAAGAAAAATATAAAGGGTGTATTGTTCTATCCAATTTTTCTTTCATTACCAGTGATTTTTTCTTATTCCTAATTTATAGTAGAATCCTGATGAGGAAAAAAATGTAGTGGCAATAAGTGTATATGAATAAGCAAGTGTCTTCTAAAAGACAAAACACTTATTTTTAGAAGCTGAAGGAAGCACTGGAAGCCTTTGGTCTAGCCATTCAGATCTGTTAGTAAGCCACACATTGGGGAGAAGCTGCAGCTTCTGTTTTCAAAGGATGGTGAGGGAGCACAGCTCTGTTAGAAAGGTCTGCAGTTGAGCTGGCATCGAACTCTGCAGTTCCCGAGCACAGCCAGCTTTCTACTGTGCAGGGAAGATATTTCACCAGACCCTGGGCGTCTCGTGATGGCCTCCTCCATAGTTTACTGACTCAGCTCTGCCACACACTCCTTTTTTTTTGTCTAATTTTGGTTGATTTCCATTTTGTCAAATATTTTTGACATTTAGCATTTCTGTCTGACAGGATGTTTGGAGAGTTAGATTTTCTTGGTTAACATAAAGCTAATTGACAATATGGCTGAGTGCTATATTAGTGTTTTATAGTATGTTCTCTGAAAACTTCTGTATGTTATTGGTTTTTTTATAAAGATTTATTTATTTATTTATTTATTTATTTATTTATTTATTTATTTATTTATTATGTATATAATATTCTCAGTACTCTGCCTGCAGGCCAGAAAGGGCACCAGATCTCATTATAGATGGTTATAAACCACCATGTGGTTGCTGGGAATTGAACTCAGGACCTTTGGAAGAGCAGGCGGTGCTCTTAACCACTGAGCCATCTCTCCAGCCCCCATGTTATTGTTATTTAACAACTGTTGGTTTTTGTGTACAGTTTCTTGTCTATCTGGAAATATATCTTACTATATTGTCTTTTTGTCTTTCTTACTTGAAAAGACGTTATAGAACATTAAGATTGTTAATGTTTTCAGAAATTCTAGAAGTTGGTCTGAATTTATAGATGTGTGCTGCATTCTGCCCGTCTTTGCGCAGTTTTCTTTTTGATGGTGAACTCTATTCTTTGTCCACCCTTTTTGTTTTATTTTAAAATTTTTTAATCTCTGTAGTCCTGGCTGTCCTAGAACTTGTAAATCAGGCTGGCCTCAAACTCACAGATCTGCCTGCCTCTGTTCCCAAGTACTGTTATTAAAGACATGTTCTGCCACACGTGGCTGATGGTGAACTCTTGAATCTTTGTATCAGTCTGGTAATTTACAGTGTCTGCTTTTCACATCACCAGATTTCTATGTTGAACTATTTGTTGTATTTTTTGTTGTGTGCTAGGAATGTTATTACCAGACCTGTGACAGTAAAACATGTTACTGGGGCTAGGGAGATGGCTCAGCAATTAAGAGCACTGGCTGTCTTGGTAGAGGAGCCAGGTATAATTCCTAGTGTCCACATGGTGGCTCAGTGTCTGCAGCTCCAGAGCTGTGGGCTCTGACATCTCTTCAAGCCTCCACAGGCATGGTGCATGCATGTGGTGCACTTACATACACGGCAAAGCATAAGTAAAAATTTTGAGGATTCCTACATTAAAGAAAACATCATGTTTCACATTTGGTATTTTATTTATCTGTACATGGTTATTCTCCCTGTTTTTCAAGATTAGTGTAATGTAATTAATTTATCTGAGAAGCCTTTTTTCACTAGTAATTATTTGTACCTTTAAATTTAGGAACCAAGTAGCAAGGACACTGATGGTACCCAGGGAGTAAAAATGGCTTATTGACATAGTGTGAACTGATTCTTTAGAAGTACTGACAAATGCAGATGCTCAGTGTCTGCATTCTCCACAGTCACTGCCTTCATTTTACAGCGAACTGAGGACCTTACCACCTGATCTGTTTTGTCCTCCTTTATAGGATGTTATGTGTTTTGTGCAAAGTAGGTGCTTAAGAAATAGATTTTGAATGAAAGAATGACTTTTTTTTTTTTTTTTTTTTTGGTTTTTCGAGACACGGTTTCTCTATGTAACAGTTCTGATTGTCCTGGAACTTTGTAGACCAGGCTGGCCTTGAACTCACTGAGATGTGCCTGCCTTTGCCTCTCAAGTGCGGGGATTAAAGGCGTATGCTACCCCTGCCTAGCGAACCATTCATTTTTTATTCAGTTTATTTTTGTGTGTCTTAAGACAGTTTAGATGTTTGATGACTGAAAATTGTTTCCTCTCTACAGCTTGTGTGTTAGATTTAGTTTCTTTCACTTATATATTATTGAGGTTTCTCTTATGTGGTAGTTTTCATTTTAATGAAATAAATCCCATTTTCCAGGAGGCTGGTGAGGGAAAATCTTCATCTGACAGTAGAGATAATGAAATTAAAAAATGGCAGCTAGCTCCTCTTCGGAAGTTGGGACAACCAGTTTTACCTCGGAGATCATCAGATGAAAAAAGTGAAAAAATACACAAAGAATCTACAACTGTTACTTGCACAGTAGAAAAAGCATCAAAATCAGGTAATACTAAGAATTATGTACCATATATTTAGTTTATTTCATAGGTTAGTGTATCATGGACTTTTTTTTCAATGAACATTTTAATGACAGTTAATGACAGCTCACAACTATCTGTAACTTTAGTTCTAGGGGATTTAACACTCTCATACCAATGTACTTAAAAAATAGATAATAAAGTAAAATATTTTTGCCAGCGGTGATGCCACATGCCTTTCATCCCAGCACTCGAGAGGCAGGTGCATCTCTTGACTTCCAAGCCAGCCTGGTCTACAGTGACTTGCAGGAGAGCCAGGGCTACACAGAGAAACCCTGTCTCAAAAATAAAATAAAAAATAAATTGACTATATTTGTAATGAAAAACATTGCCCCAAATTTAGGGGATACTAGTGAAGCTAGAAGACCTTAGCCCCATCTTCCTGGCCTTTTAAGTATTAGTGGAAGGAGACAGACAATAAACTGACAAGTAAGAAAACGGTATCAGAAGCTTTAAGAAAAAGCGTGGAAATGAGATACAGAGTCCCAGTTGCGGGGAGAGAGCCGGGGGGACTGATTTAGGAGGGAGATAACTTGTGAAATTTGGAGAGTATAAGACACTGAAAGAGATATACAAGGTCAGGAGCAGTATATGTAGACTTAGGAATAGGCTAGCACTAGAAGGCAAGTTCAAGGAAATTATGGAAGATGGTTCAGTTTATTTTCAATATGTGTGAAACCTTTGGATTTTGTGCTTGGGAGTAATAGATGACCTTAATAGTTTGGGTCTGTAGGCCGGTAGGAAGGGAGGAGTACACTCATAGCAGCATCCTGTAAAAGAAATGACAGTGGCTTGTTGCACAGGTACAGCAGACATAGTGAAAATGTTCAAGTTGAGATGACTTTTACAGTAAGTTAACAACAGAACTTGACAGGGGATTAGTTACAGGCAGATGAAGGAAGTGGGGATGATTGGATAGAATTTTAGTTTTCATTTAATGAGATGAGAAAGAAAAGGACTTGGAGGAATATTTAAAAATTACTGCTTTAATCATTATAACTTTGAACACTTATTAGATATCTAGAGCTATTGTATGAATTGTGAACACATCCATCCATAGCTATTATTTAAAATCAAAGATTTAATAAAAAACAGCTGTAGAAATTTCCACAATGGACAGGCTGTATATAGTCAGGGTTTTCCCGTCCCACAGCCGTTCTCAAGTAAACATGCTGAGACTTAGATTAATTATAAATGCTTGACCAGTAACTCAGACTTATTACATATACATCTGCATTAATACTGTTATGCTCAAGTTTCTTGTCCCCAATGAATTCATGGAGCCGGATTTCTGATGCAAATTACATGAGGGTTTTTTAATAATATTCAAGCTTAAGTTTGGACCAACACCTTTCCAGCACTTCAGCATGGGGTGGGAAGAGAAAGTGTGGCAGGGAGCCTTGGGAGCATAGAACTTTTAAAGGGGAAACACCGTAATCAGGGAGTTTACATCCTGTCGTCTTGGAATTAGGTAAGAAGGACATAGGATAAAATAGTTCTGATACCATTTGCCAGTTTTTGGGCAAAAACCTAACAAAGAGCCATAAATTACTGACAAGGTATCTTCAAGGATAGGATGCCTCCTAGGAACATCTAGCCCTCATTAAATTTTATGATCCTGCTCCCTATCTTCTTAATTGACCAATTTTTAGGGTATCTGTTCAGATTTCTGCTGTCGCAGCACATTTCTGGAGCTGAGATCTGCTCATCCCCAGCTCGTTATGTGGCTTAAGATGAAGCCTCTTCTTTAAAATGGAGTTTGCAAAGTCAGATCCTCACAAGACAAGTATATACTGTGCATTGTACATAAGTCAGCCAAAGATGAATTTTTTGTTATGTGTTTGAGCAGTAAAATATGTAATCATATATCTTGTAGTTCTTTTAGGTTTATATCTTTATGTTTGTAGCCTGGATTTTCAGGGGTTCTTTCTCCATCAAACCAGATTTTCTTTAGCCAAGAATGAATCCAGAGCTTCTCAATTTCTATGGAAATAAAAGCATAACCTCTCCTCCAAAGAAACATACCTTTTTACTTAACATTTGAAGTCAAGATATTTTGAAAATATATAGGTTGGTTTAATCTATCAGCTTTCACCCAGTGTCCCTTACCAACCATTGCTTCTTTCTCAGCAGTCAGAAAATTCAAAGACAATACAGTAACATATGGTATCCAGACTCTGTGTTCTTTCTTTACATGGCTTTTTAAAATATTACTTCCTTATTAAAGACTTCATTATTTTAATACTGTAGTTTTTAATTTAATGTGTTATATACTTTTTCTCTTCTCTCTCAAGCCTTTGTACATTTTAAAACACATTATAACCCATTTAGAGGCTTTTTCCATCTGAATCTGCCTTTACTGTGTATCTGTAATCCCTTTCTGTCTGCATGAGCAAAGCTCCAAACCTGCAGCATTCTGGAGGACCTTGCACTGGCAACTTTTTAGGCAGCTGCTGGGAGAAGCCCCTGGTGGCCCTTTTGTGAGATTTGGGAACCGGTATGCTGCTTAGCTCATGACAGTTGGCAGCTGGCTCCATCTCGCAACAACTGTTGGGAGATGATTTGCACTGCGGCTAGCATGAGACTGTGAGACTAGAAGCTGCATTTGTCTCTGTTTCTCTGCGTTTAGAACGTTTTTAAAAAATGCTTTTCAGGTTTTATGTGGAAATTCTTCCCGAATATTTGGGCACCATTTTTAGGCAAAGTTTTTTTGTCCTGCAGCTGCTCTCAAATAAACATACTGAGGCTTATATTAATTATAAATGCTCAGCCAGTAGCTCAAGCTTATTACTAACTAGCTCTTAACATTTTAAGTTAACCCGTATTTGGTATTACATCCTGCCATGTCGTGGTATCTATTAGCATGGCACATTCATCTCCTGCTCTCTCTGCTTCTGATGGGAGACTTCAGACTCTGCCCTTCTTCCAACATTCTCGTAGTCTGACTCCTACCAAACCTCATTCTGTTCATCTATTGGCCAATCAGCTTGCTTATTAAACCACTCACAGCAACATATATTCACACAGTATAAAGGAATATTCCACAGCAAGGTAGAAGCAGAGCCTGTAAAATAACCAGCTTTTTTTTTAAAAAAAAAAAACGGGAATATGAAAAGATCTAGCAAGGGTAATTTGAGAGGTGGAGGCCTTTGAGATGGGGAGAAGTGTAATGCGGTGCTGCAAAGCTAGAAGGGAAATGATAAACTGTCAGGTGCTGCCTGGGTATCTCAGCAGCTGAAATACAATATTAAACAAACCTCTTAGCAAAATAGGTCACTGGTGACCTTGACAAAAATGCTTTTAGAGAGCAGTCAGATAGAAACAATTGTAGCATAATTATGTCAGTATATGATGGAGAAACCAGAGGGATTCATTACAGTAACTCATAGGAGTAGGAAAGTAGTGGTAGGTAGAGGTGGCTGTCAGGTTAAGGAATTGTACTTGAGATACTGGCATACTTTTATTTTCTAATCTAAGTTCTTGATGCCTTGTTGAAAATTAGTTGTTTGTTTGCAAATATGGTGACTTATTCTGTGTTCTGTTTTGTTCTATTGCTTTGTGCATTTTTTTAAAATGCCAGTAGTGTGCTGTTTAGACTCATAAATATTGTAGTGATTTCAGCTTTTCAGCTCAGGACTGTAAAATCTTTTGTCATTCACTAAAAATTTTAGAAGTGTCTTTTCTATTTTTGTGGTGAGAAAGAATGTCTTTGTTGTTTTGATAGGAATTACATTGACCATAGATTGCTTTGGATAGAATAAATTTTTTTTTAAAAAAAAAGAAACTATCTTTTTTTCATTATAAGTTCCCACTCCCTCCCCTCCTCCAATTCCCTCCACTTAACCCCTACACCCCACCCCGTATCCACTCCTGAGAGAGGATAGGGCACGTTGTTTTAGGGAAGGTCCGAGGCCCTCCCTACTGTATCTGTGCTGAGCAAGGTATCCATCCAAAGAGAATAGTTTCCCAAAAAGCCAGTACAAGCAGTAGGGATAAATCCTGGTGCCACTGCCCATGACCCCTCAGTCTGCCCCAGCCATGCAACTGACAAAAATTCCCAGGAATCCACAAGGATGACCCCAGCTAAGACTCTAAGCAATAGAGGAGAGCGTGCCTGAACTGGCCTCGCCTTGTAGTCAGATTGACGAATATCTTAAATACCACCATAGAATCTTCATCCAGCAACTGATAGAAACTAGGCAGAGACCTGCAGTCGAGCACTGGGCTGAGCTCCCAAAGTCCAGTTGAAGAGTGGGAGGAGTAAGAATATGAGCAAAGAGGTCAAGACTATGATGGGTACACCCACTGAAAGTCTACACGAACTTTTTTTAAAAAGATTTATTATGTATGCAGTGTTCTGCCTGCATGTGTCCCTGTGTGCCAGAAGAGGGCACCAGATCTCATTACAGGTGGTTGTGAGCCACCATGTGGTTGTGAACTCAGGACCTCTGGAAGAGCTCTTACCCACTAAGCCATCTCTCCAACCCTAGAATGAACATTTTAATGGTATTTTTCAGCTTGTAACAAGGAATAACTTTCTCTGTATTTTAATTTCTTTTATCATGGTTTTAAAATTTGACTTAGATAAATTTATTCCCAGGTATTTTATTTTGTTACGGCTGTTAGCAGTGAAGTTAATTTTCTATTTCTCAGTAATTTTGTTATTGATATATATTCTTAAAATTACTGAGTTGTTGTTGTTTGTGTTACTTTATGGAGTATTTGTTTTCATATATATGACATCATGTCTTCCTGCAAGAGAAATAATTTGACCTCCCCTTTTCCTATTTAGATGTCTTTTATTTAGTTCTTTTGTCTTACTCCTCTGGCCTCAAATCTGAAGCTTTTTTGCTTATCCTGTTTTCAAAAAGATTTCAGTTTAGGGATGTTCAGTCAGTAGTTGTAGAGAATATTGGCTGCAGTAAGAGAAAACAAACTGATGTAAGTAGAGTGACTCCATGATAAAAAAAAAAAGTATTAGCTGAGATTCTGTTTCTCAATAAAATGTGAAATAAGCAAATAAAACTGGAAGATAAGGGAGTGTTTTGTTAAGAGAAGGGAAAGAATGAAATGTCTCAAATGGGGTATCAGAGTTCCTGGGAAGATAGGATCAGTAGATGAGGGCATTGTCCAGCAGGAGAGTAAGTGCTAAGCATACAAGGAGCAGTGGTGATGTACTATTTAATTTGATTTTTATTGAAAATGGGGTTATGAAGATAATAAAAATGATAGAATTAAATGGTTTTCAGAATAGTAGATATGTGAAAAATATCATTAATCATCTAGGAAGTTCAAATCAGAACTATAGTAGGATATCAGTTTATCTCTTTTAGGAATGGCTATTATGGGAAGGACTGAAGAGAAATGGTACTGTCAAAGTGTCTGCCAGCTGATGCATTATATACATAGAGTTGAAGTCTACTCTTTTTTTCTTTTCTTTTGGTTTTTCCTCACGGGATTTCTGGGTATCCTTGATTGTCCTGGAACTCACTCTATAGACCAAGCTGTCCTCAATAGAGATCCACCTGCCTCTGCCTCCCGAGTGCTGGAATTAACGGCCTGTGGCAAGTCTACTTTTTATTATATGTAGAGTATGAAATGCTGGTTTTATAGAAGCTGAGAGTAGATGGGCAGTTTTGTCAGCTGAGAGTCACCAGAGGTTGGAGAGAGTTGGATAGGGAAATTTATGCAATGGCTAAGTTACAAGCAAGAGATTCTGGTATAGTATTGGTGGTTGCAGATAGTAATGATTTATGTTTCAGAAGGAGTTTAAGTGTGTTCACCATGCATGGAAGTAATAAGTGATGATATAAATTTAAGGTAACTTATGCATTGCATGGTATAATTAGTAAGTACAGTTTTTAATGTATATAATTTCATTCTTTTTAAAATTCACTAAAGTTTTTCATTTATTTTGCATCCCCCTTGCAGTTTCCCCTCCCTCCTCTCTTCTTGTTCCTTTCCCCTCTCTACTCCCTCCCTCCATCTACTCCTCCTCCATCTCCTTTCAGAAAGGGACAGACCTCCCATGGGTGGCAACAAAGCCAAAGCATAGAACATCAAGTTGAGGCAGGACCAAGCTCCTCCTCCTGTATCAAGGCTGGGTGAAGCAACCAGCATGGAGAATAGGTTTCTAAAAGCCAACTCAAGTGCAGGGGACAGTGGGCAGGTCCTGATCCCACTGCTAGGAACCCCACAAACAGACCAAGCTATATAGCTGTTAGTCCCATGCAGAGGGCCTAGGTCTCATGCAGTCTCCCTAGCTGTTGGACTGGTCCAGAGTCTATAAGATCCCCCTAGCTTGAGGGTCACCTGTCCTCAGCAAGACTTGTGGAGCTCAGCCCAATGCTTGGCTGTGGATCTCTGCATCTGCTTCTATACTGGATGAAGGCTCTCTGATGACAATTAGGGTAGTCACCAATGTGATTACAGGAGAAGGAGAGTTCAGGCACCCTCTCCACTATTGCTAGGAGTCTTAGCTGAATTCATATTTGTAGATTCCTGGGAGTTTCCCTGGCACCAGGTTTCTTGCTAACCCGAACTGCCCCCCCCCCCCATCAATCAAGACTCTTTAATTTCTTTCCTCCTCCATCCCACCCTCACCCTGCCCAACCTGATCCTTCATTTTCCCATTCTCCCTACCCCCGTCAAATTTATTCTTAAAGATGTACTTTTTGTTGTTTTTTTTTAATATTTATTTATTATGTATACAATATTCTGTCTGTGTGTATGCCTGCACACCAGAAGGCACCAGATCTCATTACAGATGGTTGTGAGCCACCATGTGGTTGCCGGGAATTGAACTCAGGACAAAGATGTACTTTTATTTTTAATGGTGTGTATGTGTGTATATCACTGTATGGCTATGTACATGTAAGTGCAGGTGCCTGTGGAGGCCGGATGTGCTGGATCCCCCAGAGCCAGAGTTATAGGTGATCATGAGTAGCCTGGCATGGTGCATCCTAGAAGAGCACATGCTCTTAATCAGTGAGCCGTCTTTCAATCCACCTGAAATAATTTTTCTGAATGCTAGCAAATAGAAATGAAAAGAATTTCAGAATTTTTGAGCTGAGAAGATTCTAGAATAAATCAGCTGATGTCAAAGTAGTAGGTTGACATTGAAAATTTGAAAATGTGGAGAATTAATAATGGAAGAAAGAAAACCAGTGGAGTAGATTAGTATTCAGTTAATGTCAAACAAGGTGAAAAGCGCAGTCAGTTCTATTAATGAAGACATCACATTATTAGTTTACCTAATAAATTTGGGTCAGATTTCCTAAGTAGCCTCTTTTTTTTTTTTTTTTTTGAGATAGTTTTCACTGTAGCTTTTGAGCCTTTCCTGGAACTAGCTCTTGTAGAGGCTGGCCTCGAACTCACAGAGATCCTCCTGCCTCTGCCTCCCAAGTGGTGGGATTAAAGGCGTGCGCCACCACTGCCTTGGCTTCCTAAGTACCTTTTTAAAAGTGCAGTAGAATATGAAGAGTAACTGTCTTTGAAATCCTTATTTAAATGGGGTCAAGACTGCATACACTTCATGGCTTTAGGGCTACTTTTTAAAAGAACACTGGACATTTTAATTATCACTTTAACACCAGGACGTTTGATGTTATTGCTAAGTAGTGAATTAGTCTGCTTTGATTTAAACTTAAATCATTCATTATAAAAGAAAGTGCCTTTTAAAATAGTTTAATGAGTTTAGATCCTTTAAAAATTAGGTACACATGAGAAGCAAGAGATGAAAAAGAGGAAAGTTGAAAAAGGAGGACCTCATGTGCACCCCCCTGCTGCTGCTTCCAAACCCTCTGCAGATCAAATCAGACAGAGCGTCCGGCATTCTCTTAAAGATATTCTTATGAAAAGGTAATATATTGTTATTATAATAGGGTTGAATGACTGTTATTCCATGTATTTGAAAATAATTGAATTATTTTAATTTTAAGACTTACAGACTCAAATTTGAAGGTCCCAGAGGAAAAGGCAGCAAAGGTTGCCACAAAAATTGAAAAAGAGCTTTTCTCTTTTTTTCGAGACACAGATTCCAAGTATAAGAATAAATACAGAAGCTTGATGTTCAATCTAAAAGATCCTAAAAACAATGTAAGTAGCTTGTTTTGCCTCTAAATTTTCGTAAATTTAATTTTGTAAGTTGTGCATGTGTATGGGGGGCATGTGTGTACTTTTGGCTCTTTTGTCAGAGGACAACTTTGAGGAGTCAGTTCTCTCTACAGTGAGTTCAGAGAATTGAACTTAGCTCCACAAACTTGGTAACAACACCTTTACACACTGAGCCATCCCCCTAGTCTTATAAATATCTATGCTTGCAGCTTTCCTGAATAGGGATCCAATATAATGTAATATAATACAATATAACTCTTCAATTTATTATTTGGAATGAGACTGTCTCAGATATGCCCTGCAAGAGGTTCGTCGCCTGAGTGCATCCCGAATAGCTGTGGGTGTGATCCAGCACATTTGTAGATGACAGGGTGTCATATGGTGAAAATGCTCAGCACCTTTGGGGAGCTCACACAATACTCTCTGCTGCTTGGTTTATTTGTTTGTGGAGCTAGTGACTGCACTCGGCCTCTTGTCATAAAGGTTGTCCCCTCAGCTGACCTACCGCATTTCCTCACTGTCTTACACCATGGCCACAGCAACTCTGATAAAGGAAAACATTGAATTGGGTGGTTTACAGTTTAGAGGTTCAGTCCATTATCATCATGGAGTGCCATGGCATTCAGACAGACATGGTGCTAGAGAAGGAGCTGAGAACTCCACGTCTTTGATCCACAGGCAACAGGAAGTGAACTGAGACACTGCGTGTGACTTGAGCATATTTGAGACCTCAAAGCCCACCCCCCACAGTGACACACTTCCTCCAGTAAGACCACACTTACTTCAACAAGTCACACTAATAATGCCACCCCCTCTGAGAATATGGTGGCCAATTGCATTTAAACCATCGCACTCACTAAAGGCACCTAAGTTTTCACTGGCCAGAAAAGGGAACGCCGTCTTGAATTAGATGTAGCTGAGGATGACTTTAAACTTCTCTTCCTTCTGTCTCCAGCTCTTGAGTGCCAGGATTACACATTGCTCACCTTACCATGTTTATGGGCTCAGATCCAGAGCTGCACTCAAGGTGGGCAAGCACTTCGCCACCTGAGCTGCATATGTACCCCAGAACATAACATTTTAATAGGGTCTTGTGCTACTAATTTGTGAATCCTATACGTTAGTGATTGTGAGTCTGTTGAACCGTATGTCTAGATTTATATGCATTTTCTTTCCTTTATTGTCTTGCATAATTCTGTTGAATAAAAAATTAATTCTTCAGTATTCTTGAAAATCTGTTAAGCCTAAGCTCTTTGGGTTTTTGAGACGGGGTTTCTCTGTCTTAACAGTCCTGGCTGTCCTGGAAATCACTTTGTAGACCAGGCTAGCCTCGAACTCACCAAGATCTTCCTGCCTCTGTCTCCCAAGTGCTCGGATTAAAGGTATGCACCACCACTACCCGGCAAGCCTAAGCATTTCTCACTAAAATCCCAAGTCACATTTAGTTACAAACTTAAAACAAAAATCTATGCATGATGGCACATGTTTGACTTTACAGCTGCCTAGGGAATCAAAGGCAGAAAGTTCACTTAAGCTGTGAGTTCCTGAACAACTTGCAATACCCCCTTTCCCTGAGAAAAGTATTTGAAATAATTTTACCAAATGAAATAGAATTTTTTAAAAAATATGTTTTTAAATGTGGCATAAACATTATTGATCTCTTAATTTTCTTTTGGGATTTATTTGAGACTTAGCAAAAGTCTTAAAGCTCTGTGTATGTGTGTTTTATATGTGTGTATATATGTGTATTTGTATGTGTTTATACACAGAAAGTTCTGTGCTGTGTGCACTAAGCAAAAGTTAGGTAGTGAACACTTTCAGAGTTCAAAGTATAAATAAGATTGATTATTTTGTGTATTAGATTTACATAGAGCCATTGAAAATTTTGGGCTAAAGATGACTCTAGGTTATGGAATTAAACTAAATCTGTTAGTGTAAGAGCTTTCACATCAGTTATGTAAGTTTGCATAGTAATGTTTGTTGCAACATAGTCATCCCTTAATACTCGTGAATTTCTGCATCTGTTTTCCACCATCAGCAGAACAGGTACTGAACATATATAGGCTTATTTTTCTAGTTGTTATTTCCTGTGTAATATGTGTAACAACTCTGTACACTGCTCTTAGCATTGTATTAGATATTATAAGTAAATAATATATATATAGTTTATACTTATGTGACACTTAACAATGCTGATGCAGTATAAAAGGATCATCATTAGGTGATTTTGCTATTGTGTATACATCGGAATGTATTTGCATAGACTAAGGCAGCTAAGTCATCTTATCTGTCACTAAGCATTAAAATTGTATATTATTATTTGGATAGACTATTGTAGACTGAAGTGTTAGGTCACACACAACTATATATGGAATCACTTATGTAGGCTAGATGCAAATAGTAGTATATCATCATTGGCAGTTTAAACATCTGAGGATTTGGTATTAGGCCAGTTTCTGGGACCAATCTCCCTAATGTTTATGGACAACTGTATTTGATTGAAATATTATTAAGTTACTCACACCTATTGAAGAAAATTTACGTTGTACAATCTGTCATGGACCAAGAAGTCTTGGAAATATATAATCTAGAAACTTCTCAGTAATCAAATGAAGACTGTTTTTCTTCACAGTTGGTACTTTGCTATAGTTTCCACTCAGGCCTGCCAGGATTCAAGGGTAAATGTCTTAAAAACAGAAGTTATTACAGTGATAAAAGCTGTTTTTATTCAGTGCATCACTATACAGTGGGTGATTATTATAATTCGTCCTGGGTTAGACTTAATACAGTTTTTGGACAGCTGTATGATAGTTTCATTGCACTTGTTTTTTCTTGTTAATTTTTACATGAATTTTCTTTTCTTTTTGGGGGGGGGTGGAGTGGGGTGGAGCAGAACTGTAACAGAATGTCACAGTGTAGCAAGCTGTAGCTGAGGTTGTCCTTGAACATTCCACCCTACTGCGGGCATTACAGGTGTGGACACCAATTGGCATCAAGTTGAATTTTATATAGGAAGTGTTTTACTCTTCCAGAATACAAAGCTGTTAGGCTGCGTGTACTAGGTTATATATAAATTATGAATGTTTATAAAACAGACTTAAAAGTTACTTCAAAGTTTACTTATTAGAAGTTCACACATGAAACAGCTCTTCTGTTTCTAAATGTTTGTGTCTCCTTCTCATTTTAAAATCCTGTAGATATTATTTAAAAAAGTACTAAAAGGAGAAGTAACCCCTGATCATCTTATAAGAATGAGTCCAGAAGAACTAGCCTCTAAAGAGTTAGCTGCGTGGAGACGAAGGGAAAACAGACACGTAAGGACATTCATAACTCTGTGTTTGGCTTGGCTATCAAAGTCTTTGCTTTTTAACCATGGGGCAAACTTTACAAAGGTCAGTCAATACAGCGGGCAAGTAAAACAGGCTTTGTTTTGTAACACCTATTCTCTCCCATCTCTCCATTTTTCTCTTTTCCCTCCCTTCTCCTCTTTTGTCATGTTCCCCAGTTTTTCAGGGTGACCTTATATTCTGCCTAGGGTTCTCATCATCCCTCATTGTCCGCTATGTTCAGCTAGTCCGGATTTATCCCATGCTTTTTCAGACCCGGGCCAGCTGGCCTTAGTGAGTTCCCGATAGAACATCCCCATTGTCTCAGTGTGTGGGTACACCCCTCCCGGTCCTGAGTTCCTTGCTCGTGCTCCGTCTCCTTCTGCTCCTGATTTGGATCTTGAGATTTCTGTCCGGTGCTCCAATTCTTATATCCTACTGTAGGTTTTTCCTTTTCTATTGCCTTTTTTGTTCTATACATTTTCTAGTTTTTTTCTTTCATTTTTTGCTGGTCAGCGAATTATAGAATTAGAGCTTCATGGCGTCTGCCTGTCTCTGCTTTCTTCTTCCCAGAATTCTCTTTTGTCTTCCCCGCCTACCTGAGTTCCGCCCTATCAACTAGGCCAAGGCAGTTTCTTTAATAACCAATGAAAGCAACACAAATACAGAAAGGCCTCCTACACAACATGATGCTTGCTTTCATCATGGGCATTGACCCTCCTTCGTCTGTGTCAGCAGTGGTCTGAAGGTCACGAGGCCGTCATGAAGTATCCTGTTTGTACATCACTTTTTTTCCTTTATTCTTACATAATCTTGCCTCTTCTTTATTTTGAAAATAATGTTAACATCATCTTTCTCTCCGCATGTTAAATACACACTTGCCAAAGTTATGTTTTAAAATTGACTGCCCGTGCATTGGAGACCAGTTTTCCTTTTCTTGGATTTTCTGCTTGAATTTTTTTTTTTTAGTTGTTTTATTTGCTGCTATTGTGTGTATGATAAATGGGGAATGACAGTGTGCCAGGGCACCTTTATTTGCGAATGTCACAAGACAAGTTTGTGAGCGGATCGCTCCACTTGCCTTTCCATGGATTCTAGGGATCAAACTGAGGTTCTCAGGTTATTTGGTAAGAGCCTTTACCTTCTGAGCAATCTTACTGATCCTATCTGACTTTCTTATCTATATTTTACAACTAACAAACAAGGAATAGATGGACAGACCTTTGCACTCCTTACTTCTCCTTGCTCTATTTGACACCCCGCCCATACACTATCTCATATGTTAATGTGAGCCTCTCATGACTGAGACATAGAGTTGAATTCTATATTTTACAGTGTATATTTGTATTTTCTGTGAGAGAGGAGCTATAAATTTATTATGTAAAATTATTAGGTAAGTAAGTACATTATTAAAGCACATACTTATTTCTTAAAATGTTTTCTGTTAGACTATAGAGATGATTGAGAAAGAGCAAAGAGAAGTGGAAAGACGACCGATCACAAAAATAACTCATAAAGGGGAGATAGAAATTGAGAGTGATGCCCCAATGAAAGAACAGGAAGCAGCCATGGAGATACAGGTAAAGAGCAGATGTGTCCTATCTGTAGCTTAGAACATGAAGATGGGTAAGACTTGCCTTATTAAAGCAGAACATTATTTTTAAATTGTGGATTTTAAAGGAGTCTGTTTTACTGGATTGGTTATTATGAGCTTATTTTTCTCAGCAGAAAATTGTCTGCATTATAGACGCCTTTTAAAAACTTGTTGGAATCCTGAGGGTATTTGATACAGTAATTCCTTGGTGTTTTGTAAATAGTGTAATTTGAGAGTAATTGCACCTTTTCTTTAACTAGATGAAGATTTATTTTCTCTTGTATAATAAAAAATGAGAAGTAGATCAAGATGGAGACATTTTTATTTCAAATTTCCTTGTTTTCAAATACCAGTGGAAAAAATAATTTGAAGACTGATTAAAAGCTTTGAGTTGTTTTGAGATTTTGCTCGAAGTAATAAATGCTAATTCTTATTTTTACTTATTTATTGGTTTTTTGAGGCAGGATCTGTGTAATATAGCCTTGGCTGTCCCAGAACTCACTTTGTAGACCAGGCTGGCCTTGAACTCACATAGATCAGTCTGCTTGAACTCAGAGATTAGTCTGCTTCTGCCACCCAAGTGAGAGCTGGGATTAAAGATGTGTGCTACCATTCGCAGCTGTTTGGCTTCACTTTGGAAATGAAATATGTTTATGTTTATGAAATAGCAAGTTGACTTTTAAAATCAGTACCAGATTTTATTGCTAAATCTTATTTTTATTCTCACTTATGTTAGGAACCTTCAGCCAATAAGTCATTGGAGAAGCCAGAAGGATCTGAAAAACAAAAAGAGTCTGACTCCACATCTAAAGATACCACCAGTCAACACAGACAGCATCTCTTTGATCTGAACTGCAAAATATGCATAGGTTGGGAGTTTTGCCTTCTCCAGTATTACGCTCGTTGTTTAAGGGGTATTTCTGTAGTTGTCTTTGTAATTGGGGTAGGTTTTATTTTCCCAGCTTGGGTGCTGCAGCATCTACCTGCTCCTGTTCTATGAGATTAGGTCCATTTTACAAATGCAAAAGCAGGCATAGCCATGCCTTTCCATGTGCACAAAAATGTAAATTTACAGTAGCACATGGGGAGCGTTTGTTAGATGACTAGACATGCCTGTTTTCAGAATGTTCGAGTTTGTTTTTCCTTTCGTGTGCTATAGTCCCACATTTGTGTCATTTTCTAAACTACAGTGTCGTTCGTGTTGTGTAGCTTAACATTGCGCTCACGCGCTCGCTCTCTCTCTCTCTCTCTCTCTCTCTCTCTCTCTCTCTCTCGACAGTGTTTCCGTGGGTAACAGTCCTGGCTGTCCTGGAAGTTGCTTTGTAGACCGGGTTGGCCTCAAACTCAGAAAGATCCTCCTGCCTCTATTTCCCTAGTGCTGGGATGAAAGGCATGTGCCTCTATGCTTGATTAGTTAACATTGTTTTGCTGATTTTTCACATTCATAGGTGAGGACAGATATCATCAACTCCTCATTTACTTGTGATGTTTTATAAAATGGTCAAAGGGGGTGTTGGGTTAGTTCAGGTAGAACCTTCCACAGTGTGCTAGGAGTTGCATTTCGGTTAGTTTAGGTCTCTGTGGAAGAGGGAGTTGTCCTCTGGAAGAGTTCCTTATTGGTTCTGAGAATAGCTGTAATAACTTGGTGTGAGAAAACATTGCAGGTGTATATTGCCTCAGGAAATCTTTACTCAATAATTGAGCCAAAGAAACGAAATCCCTTTAGAAACTAAACTGAATGAACATTTTAAAATTTCAGATAACAAGCATATTTTGGTGTCTTGTGGCTTCAGGTCGAATGGCACCACCTGTAGATGATCTTTCTCCAAAAACCGTGAAAGTTGTTGTGGGGGGAGCTCGCAAACATTCGGACAACGAAGCAGAAAGTATAGCGGATGCCTTGTCTTCAACTACAACTATTCTGGCTTCAGAATTCTTTGAGGAAGAGAAACAGGAGTCTCCCAAATCAACGTTCTCTCCTACGCCACGGTAGCGCTCTCTCAGTCATAATTCTGTGACCGTTGCTCACTTGTCCTTTTACAAATAGAAAAGTGGCATACTTTCAGGGACTTGTGAGAAAGTATCTGTTATACTCGGGCCAAGTGAGTTAAGTGAACAGGACTCTGAAAGTTAATTTATTTTGAATGGATTTTAGATTTAAGAGACTTGAGAGTATGAAGTTACAACTTTCAAATTTTAATTATGGCTCATCATTTAAGAGCACTGACTGCTCTCCCAGAGGTCAGCTCAGAACCA
This sequence comes from Microtus pennsylvanicus, assembly GCF_037038515.1. Lineage (NCBI taxonomy): Eukaryota > Metazoa > Chordata > Mammalia > Rodentia > Cricetidae > Microtus > Microtus pennsylvanicus. The sequence continues at coordinate 38,345,701 of NC_134585.1, forward strand.
TCTGTACCTCTAGTTCCAAAAGGTCTGACACCCTCCTCTGGCCTCCATGGACATGCATATGGTACATATGCAAACGCTCAGACACATAAAGTAAAAAGTGACTCTTTATAGCTAAACCGGAGGCAAATGATTTAAATATGCTGGTCCCAAGAAGTACAGGATACAGCACTTGCTCTATACTTGCACAGTTTTGGATCTTAGCCTACCTCAAGCCAGCCCAGAACAGTGACTTTGTAAACCATAACTATGTGTTTGTGATTGTAAATTTATAAATTGAAAATGTAGACTTCTATGGATTGATAGCTTTTCTTTTTATTGACCTTTATTTATACTTATTTTTATTGATCATCTTGATATAAAATGCCTTTAATAACTATGTAGAAAATTGACTCATTTCTGGGCATTTTATTTACTGTACTTGTTTGTGTGTGTATGTGCTACAACACTCATGTGGAGGTTAAAGGGCAACTTGGTTTGTTAATTTTCTGTTTCCACCTTTATGTGGGTACAAGGGATTGAACCCAGGCCCTCAAGATTGGTAGCAAGTGTCTTTACCCACAGAGTCAGATGAATGACTTTGTTGCTAACTTTAGTATCCTTTTCTAGTCCAGAGATGCCTGGAACTGTTGAAGTTGAGTCTACCTTCCTGGCTCGATTGAACTTCATCTGGAAAGGTTTTATCAATATGCCAAGTGTGGCAAAGTTTGTTACCAAAGCCTACCCTGTATCTGGATCCCCTGAGTACTTGACAGAGGTACTGTGAACTTTGTTGCCTTTCCTTACTTGGGTTGTGTTTCTGAAAGCAGTAGGCAGGGAGACATACAGTTAATAATAATTTAAATTGTTAAAAGCCCATTTATTAATGATCCTTAAAACAGTTATATTAATGAAATTATTAATTCACAAATGAATTTGCATACTGGTAGAAAACTGTATCCTGAAAGTTTTAAACTTAGATACCTTACTTTTTCTAAAATGCACTTCACCGAGACAGTTAAAAACCATTGTGTCTCCATGATTATCCAAGTTTGATTTTAAGTAGAGATTTGCATAAGAGACTTCCATGTTTATGGCAAAGGTAGCCTAAGAAAAAAGTTTCTAAATTGCTGAAGAAATGGAATTCCTACACTGTTTATGTTCAGGACCGGAGTATTTGCCTGTCTGTTTATACTGGGAAGTAAAGCTTACATCTAATTGTCAGCCTCAGGAGACCACTGACTAATCAGTGCAGTGGTACCTTTGGTTGGTTGTATATCCAAAGGAACAAAATGTTAAATAATAGAAAATAAACAGTAGTAGCGTAATGCTGTAATTAGTGACCAGCTGTGACATTAAACAACTACATCAAAGGAAACAAAGTATTATGTACATTATTTTTGCTGGTTTGTTAGATTAGCTTTTTCATATATTCTTAGTCTTCTAATCATAAGCCAGTTATTTAAATAATTCATTTCAGATTTTAACAAGTCTAAATCATATGATCATTCTCTATAATGTTAAGGTGAGTTTTCTTTTGATTAGGCTGAAATTTTCCTGAGTCCATCTCCTCCTTCCCTGTCCTCCTTGTGGTTCTAGGTACCCATCCCAGGGCCCTGTGTGTATGTCGAGCCTTCTGCCACCAAGCTACAGCCACAGACCCTTACATCACTGTTGTTTTTAGTCACTACACAATGCTGCTGTTACATAATATACTTGGATAATAATATTTTAGGAATGTGAGTTTTGTTAGAGAAAAATTAGATGGGGCAGTGATGGTCTTTTGAAGGAAAAAAGTCTTGAATTCTTAGGGTGTTTTTTTTTTATATATTATTTTTAAGGCAATTCTTTTACATGGTAATTTGGTCCTAGACTCCCAGACCCTTTGACTTTGAATGAAACTGTTTTCCTGAATGCCACCGTTTCTATGAGTTCACTTTCTTTAACTCCATTTCTGCTTTTTAGTTTAGTTTTTTTTTTGAGCTAAAATCTCAAAATATTCAAAGCAACTAATGAGTTAAATAATCTTAATTCTACTTTATGATTTTCCTTGGTCTTCAGAAAAAAAAGGAATACACTGAATAAAGTTTTAAATGTCTGATTAATTTTATATATTTATATATAATAGCAGTATACCTTGTGTGTGCCTATACATTTTAAAAATGTTTTGCATTGTTAGAGTTAATTTTCTTTTTACAAAAATATACTTTGTAAGTAAGTTGCATCAAATCTGAACTTCATAATTAAGAAAACCTCAAAAAAAAAAAGTTAAAAGAAGCACCAGCATAGTAGTGCATCCCTGTAGTTCCAGCACTTTGGAGACAGAGGTAGGTGGATCTCTATGAGTTCGAGACCAGGCTGGTTTACATAGTGAGACCTGTTTGAAAATATAAAACAGCCAGGCAATGGTGTCACACGGCTTTATCCCAGCACTTGGGAGGCAGAGGTAGGCCGATCTCTGAGTTGGAGGCCAGCCTGATCTACAAGAGCTAGTTCTAGGACAGCTAGGATTGTTACACAGAGAAACCCTCACTCAAAAAAAAAAAAAAAAAAAAAAAAAACCAAAGCCAAACAAAACAAAACAAAAAAAAAAAACAAAGGCAAAGAATTGTCCTGCCCACTACCACAGATAACTACTGAAGAACAGAAAACCTGCCTCTGAGTGTCCAGGAGTGTACTGATGTTATTAATCTGTGTATCACCACATGGCTGTGCCTTACCTGCCAATGTTCTGTCCGGTGACTGTCTTTGGCAGGGAGGGGCTACAGGGCTTCTCCCTGACTCCACCTCCTTTTCTCCCAGCACTCAGCTTAGTTTTCCCTGCCTACCTCTATTCCCTGTGAAGGCCCAATGCAGTTTCTTTATTAACCAGTGGTAATCACAGCATCCAGAGGGAAATCCCACATCACTGTGTTGGCTGCTGGTTCTTTTCCTTGTGCTTGTTTATTCTGACCTGGCATGACCTTGGATATTTCTTTCTTAGTGTTGAGACTGTATTTTATGTTTTTATCTAACATTTTCCTCCTTAGTAAACTGCATTTTTAGTATTACTTATTTGAAGTTGGCATTTGAAATAAGATCTGTTGCTATTTCTCTACTGTGTTTTGTTTTCTGTTGCAATTTTACTCACTGTGTGTTCTGGAGATCAACTGAAGCTTGAGTCTTATATATGCTAAGTACATGTTCTACCACCATGTTCTTAGCTTTGCTTACTTGTTTTTCAAATTATTCTCAAAGCTAAATATGTATGAATCATGGATATTGTAATGAAGATATTCTATATTTGTTGAATTTTTTTTTTTTTTTAACCATAGGACTTACCAGATAGTATTCAAGTAGGTGGCAGGATATCACCTCAGACAGTTTGGGATTACGTGGAAAAAATAAAAGCCTCAGGAACCAAGGTATGTAAACTTTTTAAAAATGCCAGTATGTGAAATGTTTACAGAATCAAACTACTTAGTGTTTTATACAAGGGCCCGGTGTTTCTTTGGGGAAGGGAGCTAATACAAGTTTGAAATGTTATAATCTGCATTACAGAATGGAGGTAAAGGGCCCTGGAGGTGATGGACAGCTCATTTGGTAAAATGGCATCTATGCAAGTCTGAGGACCTATGTTTAATTCTCAGTACACATAACAGTCTAGAGTATGGAGGTGCACATTGATGATGTCAGCACTGGAGAGACAGGTGCGGACTTGTGGTGCCTGGCCAGATACCAAGCTAATTAGAGCACAGGGCCCAGTAAGATACTGTTTCTTAGAACAATAAGGACAGCTTTCTAGAAATGACCCTTTGGTTGACCTGTAGGCTACACATGTGGATATGCAAACTGAAGTAAAGCCCTTTGCTCAAAGCGGTGCAGCATTCCCTTTAGTCCCTGTCTTCTGGAGTGTGTCCTCCATAGCTCTGTCAGCACTGTGGAAGGAAATGTGGTAGAGTAGGTGTTGATTTACCCTATTTTAGTCAGGCTGCAGGTGAGCTCTGCACTCTCTGTCCAGGGGTTCAGATACTGCAGAAGCCAGTCCTCCTTTACCAGTTAGGGTGCTTACGGCTTTGGGCTCTGGTTGTGTAGGATCATTTGGTAACCAGGCTGCTTCTGTCCATTTATTGTTTCCAGGAGTGCTTGCCTTCATTAGGCAAAATTGTTCAAAGCTCATGTCAGCCACTGGTGGGGATAAGTGAGGGCTATTTGTCAAGGGTTTTTGTTTGTTTGGTTTTTTTGTTTCATGTTTTTCAAGACAGGGTTCCTCTGTGTAGCTTTGGAGCCTGTTGTGGAACTCTCTCTAGACCAGACTGGCCTCGAACTCACAGAGATCTGTCTGCCTGTGCTTCCTGAGTGCTGGGATTAAAGGTGTTTGCCATCACCATCTGGTCTGTCAAGTTGTTCTTAAAGGCAAACCTGAGAAATTACAGTCATCACTTAATTTTTTTCTTTAATTCACTTGACATGAATGTAGTCAAACAGCTATGTGTAACTGCAAAAGAAACTGGCAAACGTGGTCTCTACTGGGTGCCCAAGTGCCAGCCAAAAATTAAGGTTTGTTAGTAACAGAAAGAGGAGACTATAAACTAGGAGATAATCAGTAGCCCCCCATCATGGTAATATTTCTCTTCCAGGTTTTCTATATAATTTCTCTAGTTTCTTAAACTCATAGAGAATGGTAATATACACGAATAATTTAAATAATTTCTTTGTAGAAGTTTCTTGTTTTTCTTTAAAGTGAACCAAAATGGAGAGTCTTAAACACTCCCCCCCCATATAGATTTTTAAATTAAATTGATTATTGTGTTTCAGTACTTTGAGGCAGGTAAAAGGCTACTAAGCTTGAGAGATAGAGATAGACAGAATTGCATTGTTTGCTATCACTTATACACATACACACATTTAACGTGTGTGTGTGTGTGTGTGTGTGTGTGTGTGTTTGTGAAAGCATGGGGAATGTATGTTACTACCCAGTACTTTATAGCATGCCTTCAGATTGAACTGGTTTAAACACAAGAATACTTAGCTTATATGTAATGTGATGTTACTAAGACATTTTGGATATCCCCTATCCGAACTGCTTATGATCGATCAGAAATGCTTTAGATTTTGACCTTCCCTGAATTTTGTGATGTTGGCATATATGTAAGATGGTACCTTTGGAATGGAGGTTCGAGAGTGAATATGAAATGCATTTATGGATTACATAAACCTTACAAGCATAGACTGAAGGTAATTTCTTACCATATTTTTAGAGTACCCATGTTTTGATTGCATTTTATCATATGTCGACAGGTATGGAGTTTTCTAAATGTTGGCCTTCCAAGTTTCAGAGTTGAGAGCATCGATACCAAATCTTCAGATAGGAGTTGTAAGAACTCTATCTAATGTCTAGGAAGCAGAGCCATAGCTTAGCTCACTAATGTATTTCTTGTTTTTGTGTCATTAGGCATTGTAGTGAAGCAAGCCTTTGCCATTTTTGACTGCAAACCTTTAGGAAGAGCCCTCCATTACTAAAATAATACAAAATTATGACTGTCTTTTTATTTATAATAAATCCAAGAACCCCAGAAATGGGAAGCAAAATTACTGAGTTAGCCAATCACCTTAAAAGCTTAGAGTTTGTGTGTATGTGTCTTTAGAGTGTTGTCAAAACTGAGTCCCCTTTATTCCTATGCTTAGGGTGGATATCAGACTTGCATGTTTGTGTTTATCTAAGTCCTCATCACTTTTTTCCACGCTCTGAGGTTTTGGTTTTAAGGTATATGACGAAAAATATTTTTCCATTCTGCTCTCTCTGTCCATCAAGGATGTGAGTCATCCAGCTTTCAGACAGTGTGTGCTACCCACGTGCTATCTCCATCATTAGATAATTTTTATTTTATTTAATAGCCTCAACAAAATTAGTGATACTAACAATTTTAATACATTATATTTTCCCATTACTGTATGCCTTTCTGTTTCTAATTTATTAATTAGCTTTATCATTGGGATCATAGGTACATGCAGGGAATGAATATATAATGTTCAGTGCTATCTGTGATTTCAGACATTTGCTGGGGTCTTGGTTATATCTCCCACAATAGGACCAACTTCTGTGACATTGTTGGGTAGTAGTGTGGGCACTATTATTTCAGTGTGCCCAGAATACAGGCTGTTCTCTAGAAGTTATATCTTTGGAAAGCAGGAATTGTGCAGATACCAAGACTTGGGTTTCAGCATTGTCCTTGCCACTGATAATTTGTATGACCTTGAACAATCTCATTGTATCCAAGTACCTTGGGCCTTTCTCCCCTGCATCCCTACCTTACTCATACTAGGCAAATGTTCTACTGGTGAGCTATTTGCATAGACCATATTTTATCATAAATGAGCATCTCCTAAATTGTCCAGACTCACATTGAACTTATTGGGTAGCCCAGGCAGGAATTAAACTTCTCGTTCTTCTGCCTCTCAGTCCCCAAGTGCCTGGGAGTATAGATGTGTATGCCGCTATCCTGTGCAGGTCTCAATTTATTATGGGAGGTCTTCAAATAATACAGAATCCTCAATGAACCAGGAAGGGTATTTTCTTAGAAGTTGTTTCCTTTTAGAATTCTAGTTTCTATTTAACTTGACTGCTATTTGATGACCTTCATAAAACTCCAAATTAGATTAGTACTAATTAATAAACTGTATTTGAAATCAAGCTACATCTTAGATTATTATTTTAAGCAATTGTTTGTTACTCTCTTGAATAGGAAATCTGTGTGGTTCGCTTCACACCAGTAACTGAAGAAGATCAAATTTCTTACACTTTGCTGTTTGCATACTTCAGTAGCAGAAAGCGTTATGGCGTAGCTGCTAACAACATGAAGCAGGTTAAAGATATGTACCTTATTCCTTTGGGTGCTGCAGATAAAATTCCACACCCTCTTGTGCCTTTTGATGGACCTGGTAGGTACATGTTTTGGTAATAGAATAAGATTGAAATAAAGTGGGAGGGGTCAGTCCAAATAAAAAAGAATGGCTGCTATCTGTTTTAGGATTCAGACCCATTAGAGACGGCGTGACAGGGCTAGCCACCGTTCAGTAGCTTGGAATGGACTGCTTGTGAAATGTACCCTTTTAGGAATTGATTGCAAATGATGGTTGATGTTTGTTTTCTCCAGGACTTGAGCTGCACAGACCTAATCTGTTGTTGGGCCTCATTATTCGTCAGAAGCTGAAGCGACAGCATAGCGCTAGTGCTGGTCCTAGTCACACAGCTGAGACTCCTGAGACTGCCCCCGTAGCCTTGCCACCTGACAAAAAGGGGAAACTGGACTCATCTCTGGAGGAAACCGCTGAGGAGGAGAATGACTTTTTCAATTCCTTCACAACTGTGCTGCACAAGCAGAGAAACAAGCTCCCTCAGCCGATGCAGGAAGACCTGCCCACAACCACCGAACCTCTGTTGGAAGTCAATAAGCCAGAGCCACCAAAACCCTTGCGGTTCCTTCCTGGGGTCCTTATAGGCTGGGAAAATCAACCCTCTACTTTGGAATTAGCAAATAAGCCTCTTCCTGTGGATGATATACTCCAAAGCCTTTTGGGTACCACTGGTCAAGTGTATGAGCAGGCTCAGCCTTCTGGAGAACAAAGCACTCTCAAAGAAATTCCTTTTATAGATGATCAAACCAACCCAAAAGTAGAGAAAATAGATAAAGTGGATGTAGCTGAAGGTGAAGCCAAGGAGATAAAAGTTAAAGCAGATAATATTACAGAATCTATAAGTAAAAATTCAGGAGTAGAAGACACTTCATTAGTGGGCTGCCCTTCCATTTCCCCGGGGCCTTTGGCGAGTCTTAGTCTGAGAGGGAAACCACCAGATGTTTCTACAGAAGCATTCTTAACAAATTTATCAATTCCATCAAAACATGAGGAAACGGTGGAAAACAAAGACAGAACATTAAAAAGACAGCTGCTCCAAGATCAAGAGAGTAGTTTGCAAGATACTCGGACTTCGAGTCATTCTCCATGCAGGCCTAGTACAGGAAAGGGTAGCGTAGATGGGAATGTGAGTTGCAGTGAAAATGTTGTTGCTAACACAAGGTCCCCCCAGTTTATCAATCTGAAAAGGGATCCTAGGCAAGCAGCAGGACGAAATCAGCAGACAACCTCAGAAAGTAAGGAGGCAGAGAGCTGCCGAAATGGAGACAAGAATGCTCTGCCTGGTTTATCGCACAGCAAAGAGCTCTTAGCAGAATCAGTCAGTGGGGAGGGAAAACTGTCTTCCATAGAGAGGAACTCATGTGTAGAGCAGAATGATGATTCTGAGACTACACAAAACCCATCCTCGGCGGAAAACGTAAATTCTTCACAGACAGAACAAGCCAGTCCTTCACAGGAGGATATTTTAACACAAAGTATTGAAACCGTTCACCCATTTAGAAGAGGATCAACTACAGCATCATCTCATTTTGAAGCTGGAAGTACATGCCAGTCAGAATTTCCTTCTAAAAGCATCAACTTTACTTCTAGGAGTACCAGCCCCAGGGCAAGTGCAAACTTTTCACCTGTGAGGCCACAGCAACCCAATCTCCAGCATCTCAAGTCTAGTCCTCCTGGGTTCCCATTTCCAGGACCTCCAAACTTCCCTCCCCAAAGTGTGTTTGGATTTCCACCACATTTGCCACCTCCGTTACTTCCCCCTCCAGGCTTTGGTTTTCCTCAAAACCCTATGGTTCCTTGGCCACCTGTTCATCTCCCAGGCCAACCTCAACGTATGATGGGGCCGCTTTCACAAGCATCCAGGTATATGGGCCCACAAAATTTTTATCAGGTCAAAGACATACGGAGACCAGAAAGGCGCCATAGTGACCCTTGGGGTAGGCAAGACCAACAACAACTAGACAGGCCATTCAATAGGGGTAAAGGGGACCGCCAGAGATTTTACAGTGATTCGCACCACTTGAAAAGAGAGCGTCATGACAAGGAATGGGAGCAAGACTCTGAAAGACACAGACACAGAGACAGAAGCCAAGAAAAAGACAGAGACAGGAAAAACAAAGAGGAAGGACATAAGGAACGGGCACGGGCATCACATAGTGATCGAGCGACAGATGGAAAAGTAGGCAGAGAGAGTAAGAATGCAGACAAGAAACCGGACCATGAAAAGGAGAAGGAACGAGAGAAGAATAAGCATAGAGAAGGGGAGAAGGACAGAGAGAAGTACCATAAAGACAGGGACCACACTGACAGAGCAAAAAGCAAAAGGTGAAATTTGCAGGCTGCTTCAACGTCGCATTTAAAAAACTATTAGATGTTGTGTATCTTTATAAGATCGCCTGGTAGGACTGTTCCACCTTTTAAATCTTTCCTCTTGCTGGTCTGCAGAGCAGTCAGCTGCTGGAGCAGGTCTGCACAGTGCCCACCATCCACCATCCTACTTCCAGGAATTTAATATTTTTGAAAGTTTTACAATGCTGTATATTCAAAGATTGTTTTATTAATATGCAATAAAGGCTTAGAAATTTTAGTTTTATTCCTTAATTGGTAAACATGGTTAACTATGAAATATATTTACTGCCTCTAGTGAATGTCCTTTATATAATGACTAATTTGAAAGTAACCTGTGCTCTGTACATTTGTTTTCAATTGCACTGTTTTTAAAGAAAATGTAGAGGAGCAACAAAAAAGCCAAGCGACTTCATAATCAGACCATACTAATCATCTAGTTGGGCAATTTTTGACCATGAATCAGAAGCCCAAGGAGTCCACTTATTGCTTTAATCTGCACTCATTAAAGGCTTTTCTTACCATGTCCTGCAGTTTGTGGTAGGCCATATTCCTTTCCCTTCTGGCTCTTCAGAAACTTGAATACTTAAGCTTGTACATGATCTTGTGTTTTGCTATCCTTTTTACTGTAAAATGTAAATATTTTAAGGGATATTTTGATTCTAAATATGATAAAAGAATTTCTCACCTGCTTTGTGTGTGTGATTTGAAATTCAGTAGTAAGAGAGGTTCCTCAAAGCTTCTTTTCCGTGAGACATTCATTGTTCTTCTACCCCGAAAGGATGTATAGACACAATGTCAGACATGACCAGCAGGAAATGGTTGGTTTTCAATCTGATGTACCACTTCTAAAGAGACTAGTATGTAGATCTGCCAGCAGGGAGCTTTGCAGTTATCCACTTAGTTGCTATTATGATTCTGAAAACTTATATATGATCAAACTTTGTTATACGGGACTCAGTAATCATTGTAAAACTGCAGAACTTTTAAGTGAAATGTATTTTGAAAATTTTTTTTTTTGTAAAACGATTTTGTTTGTAGGGCAACTGTAAAATTGAATATACCAGTTTGACTTGAAATAGAAAATACATGAGACTGTTGTTCTTTCGTATTTAAACTTACCTACACCCTGAAATACAGCCTGTGCTGATGTTTAAAATTTATAAAGCAGTAGCTGCCAGACGATGTTAAAACACTTGAGACCCAATCAAGAGCGATCATTGTTCTTGCCTACTTGTACCCATGAATAAGAATGCCAGGAACTCCACAAAATTAAGAAAATTGTACTTAAAGGGGCTTTACCAGGTTTTTGAAACTGGATTAACCTTGCTATTCTCTCTAGAGAAAATAACAGTCAAACATTTTGTCTGAATTGCAAGGATTACAGTAGACTTCTTTCATCTTTGCCTCTAAAGTTTATCATCATGAAAGTTCTAAAGTGAAGGGTTTTCACTTAAATAAAGTATTTTTAACTTTGGTCTACTTTTTTTTGGAAGTTAACTTGCAAGGGAAAAGAAAGTTCTTACACAAGACCAACCCTAAGGCTAATCATTGTTTACATGATTGTGAAGTCATGGGTTACTTACTCCACATGTGTCAGGAAATCTGCTTTTCCTGATGTATGTGGTTTGTGGGTTCACCCGACACCTGACTTGTTTTCTAAGGTACACGTAAAAAGAAAGGGGATTTTTGAATGGAAAAAGATAGCTGCATTGAGCCCTAGATGCCAGGTCTTGTATTGAATATTCTTGGTTCATGCGATCTTTGACCAGCCTTGATAGGTGAACAGTTGATTAAGAATTTAAGAATCTGGAACCTGGGAAATTGTCCAAGGTTAGACTGCTATAATCAGAGATGGAGTCCCAGTTAAGCTTTGCTTTCCTTTACAGTCTGTTCAGTAGTTGTGCTCTAAAAATGGAGAGAGGGAAGCAAAAGCATTTATAGCCTTTCTGTTCGTCATCAGCATTCCTGAACCCCTTTTCAGCAATCTAACTCAAACAGGAATAGCAAGATAACTGTATGCCCACACATTTGTTCACACAGATTGGCTAATTATGTTAGCCACGTGCCCGAACACCAGCGCTCATTTGTCCCTGCTGTGATGTGGCTGCCTCGGTGCAGCTACAACCACTCATTGCAGTTCTGCAGATGAAAATGTCACACATATAAGGGAGGTAGCCACAGGGTGTGCTCCTGTTGGGGAATCTAGGTATATTAGGGTACTCCAGAGGTACAGAACTTAAAGAATGGTATATATTAGAATAGTTTACAGGCTGTCATCCAGCTAGTCCAACAATGTCTGTTTACCAGTGGTAGATTCAAGAATCCAGTTCAATCCACAAGACTAGGTAAGTCCATTGGTCTTCTGAGCTGTCAGAATTGCCAGGGAAGTGAGTTCTAATGACAAATGAAGGAATGGACTTTACAATGAGCAAGCAAGCAAAGAGTGTGGTACAGGTTAAAGATTTCTGAAGCACTATTAATAAAATTTCAGAGACTGATACTGGGGTTCAAGATGAAGACCACAAAAGCCAAGCAGCCAGCCACTGGCTCTTACCTCGACTTCAATCTGAAATGGCGATCCTGCCTCTGGTAATCTGAGAATGAGACTGTGTTTGAGGGCTGTTTCCTCCTGTTTTATAATCCTCTCCAGGGCTGGGATTAAAGATGTGCAGCACCCGATTTCTATGGCAAATTAGTGTGGCTACTGGGATTAAAGGTGTGTGTTACCACTACCTTGGTCTGTAAAGATTGAATAGTGGGGTTGTTTTTCTCATATCTTCAGGCAACCTTTATTAAAATACAAATGAAATGCTACTACACAACTCAAAAGATCCAGAATAGAAGTAGGTCTTCCCACTTTAAATTATTAAAAAGAATATCCCTCATAGGTGTATGTACCCACCCACTTTTAATTTCAGATGTAGTCAAGTCGACAATCAAGAATAGCCATCACACTAGAGTATCCACTTCCTTACCTTTTCTAGCTTTAAGATGCACTTTATTTTTTAGCTTCTAATCACTTGCCCGTATTTAAAGGCAAAGGAGAGGCCCACTTTGATGCTACCACCTCTGACCTCTTCTGGTGCCCTTACACTTAAAGGTCTATGTGATGTCATTTGCTCGACTTAACATTCCAAGACAGCTTCCTTATCTGAAAGTCAGCTGCATAGGTGTCATCTGTGAGCATTTCTCTGCTATGGAACCTGGTGTTTACAGATTCTGCAAGAACTAAGATGTAGATTGACATCTCCAAGATTGGGCAACCATTCTAGCCAGGCTTGCAAATTGTAGTTGTCGAATCGTTAGCCTGGAAATACAGAATAAGGTCATTGTAAATACCAACAGTATAGAAGAAAGTGAGGTAATGTAGAGTTCTTATTTTTGTTTCATGCTTTCAGAGCATGTTTACATAAGCCCTGCTTACCATCACTTCATCGTTTGTTACATGGAGTACAGTTTTAAAGTGAAGGGGCTTTCACCAAGCCATTTTCTGGGCCATCTCTAGGAAGCATTGCGTTTGTTGATGTTTGTAATGTACCCGCTCTGCAGACACTTGCATGGCACTTGGAATTCATTACTGAGTGTCATTGTAAGTTCCCAAGATGGCAGGTCTTGCCGCATGGTGGGAGGAGTGATAGTTGAGTGTGGGACTGCAGATCTGGGGCGCTTGTTGAGATGGCCAAAGCTGAGTGGTAAAACTTTACTTTTTCTTCCCACATTGCTGTGGTTTGGACCCATGCTAGATAACTACTCGGGGTTGCTCTGACCTATATCACTAGAACTATTGAGCAATTATTTTAGCCATAGTCCTCTTATTTATAGTATAGCATTTGTGTAAGGCTGTAGCTTGGTTGGTAGATCTTTCTTATTTTTTAACCCGATATGTACAAACCTGGGGTTCAGACCCCAGTACCATATATACCAGATGAGGGATTGCACCCTTGTAATGGTAGCAGTTTGGAGTGGAAGTAAGTAGGTGGTGAGTTGTAGGCCAGCTGGGGTACACGAGCCCGTCTCACACGTCTCAAAATGGAATGAAAAGTAGCTTCCACACTAAGAATGTCATTTGTTTTGTAAAAATATTTTTCTTCAAAATTTTCACATGTATATTTTCTATCCATGCACCACCACCTCCTTCCCAATTCTCCCTGAGCTCCTTCAGCATTCATGTCCTCAAAGCAGAGTGACTCTCTGGTTTATCAGTCTTCAGTTACTTATAGCTTCTCTGCCAAGGGTGGGACCATCTATGCTGGAATCTTGACTCGTTTGGTTTTGTGTGGGCAATCACAGCAGCTGTGCCTAGGTAAGTGCATCAGCCATCCTATACTCTGAATTCAGTACTTCATACTTCTCCCTATTGGCCAGTTGTTTCTTCCCACCCGCCTTTCTGCAATGCTCCTTTAACCTTGAGATCACCGTAAACCCATGAGTATAAACACTATTGAGAAGGCAGTTTGACAGTATAGCTGTTTAATAAAACAAGGTTCCTCCCTAGGGCCAGTGACCTTTCTTGGCTTTTGATTAGGTTTACAGTACCAGGCATGAATTACCTCCTTTGAGCCACCATGTGGTTGCCGGGAATTGAACTCAGGACCTTTGGAAGAGCAGGCAATGCTTTTAACCACTGAGCCATCTCTCCAGCCCTGAATTATCTCCTTTGGAGTAAGCTTCATATCTAACTAGAATACGGTTGGTTATCGTCATAAGCACCATGCCTTTATTGAGCCCATCTCAGTAACAACCCTAGCTTGCTAGGGAGTTCAATATGATATCATGCCTATTCCAGTGTGGGTTCAACCATTGATAGCCTTTCTTGCCCAACAACTTGCATAGCACCATCTGACACTGTAAGCTAGTTAGCGGGGAGAAAATTTCCTGGATGGTTGAAGTTGGTTTCTCTGTTCTGCATCTAACAGGTGTCTTCAATATGGAATCTTGCCATTTATTTTTCTTATTCTCCCACATGTTATATTTTTGCAAAAGAAAAACAACACTGAAATACATCTAGAGCTAGATCAGTGGTGGATTCCTTTTAGTTTGAGGTCAGCCTGGCCTCAGAGTGAATTCCATGCCAAGTCAAGTCTATGTAGTGAGATCTTGTCTCAAAAGGAGAAGAGGGGAGGGGGGAGTCTTTATATAGAGAGTTTAAGAAAGTGGAGGATTCTTCATCCCCTGTGAAGATCCAGTGGATCCTGGGGGTCCTTTCAAAACCCTTGGGAAGTATTAATCCAAAGAAAGGACATGCTGTGTTGGGGGAGAACATGCAATCTAATATGGAAGGTGCAGTTTTCTTGAACCTTAGGAAGCGTCCACAGAACAGATTCATTACTTCAGGAAATGTGTTTAAGTTTGTGAACCAGCTGCCAAAAAAATATATCCACTCCTACCCCATGCTGTGCTTCCACTGAGCCAGCTCCCCAGTTCCTGAAAAACCTTTATGACGTTGATCTGAATCTGAGTATCTCACGTTCTGTACAAGGACTGAGCAAGTGTAGCAAATGGTTTTCTGCAAATGGAGTTGTTTTCGGTGATTTCTGTTGAAAAACATTTGGGAGCCAGGCATCGGTGGGGCATGCCTTTAGTTCCAGCACTCGGGAGGCAGAGGCAGGTGGATCTCTGTGAGTTCGAGGCCAGCCTGGTCTACAGAGCGAGTTTCAGAACAGGTACCAAAAGTACATAGAGAAACGCTGCCTCAAAGGAAAGAAAAAAACATTTGGTGAATTTGCAGACATCCTGTAATTTTCCTATATCTTAAAATCGATTGGAGCTATTTGTGTCTCACAGAGTGGTTTTGTTTTAAATACTTTCATGAAAGCCCAAAATGTCCTCTTTGGACTGCAGTAATTAAAATACCGAGACCCAAATCAACAAAAATACAGCAATAATAAAAGTTTCCAAACTCTCTAGTATTATAAACCTTAAAAACCAAAATCTTTCCCTTTGCCTGGTTGGTCTACACAGACTGGAGTCTAGATTCAGCTTGTTTTCACTTTTCCTTTCTGTGTCGTTTTTTCTCCATTTGCTTGGTGATAATTACTTTTTATTTTTACAAACTACTTCTTACCATGACCTCTTCCCTGTGACCCATTTTACCCATAAGTGCTCCAGATCAGTAACAGGTTGCCACTGGCATTCGGTTGTCCTCTGACCTGTATGAGTACGTGTGCACGTGTGCGCGCATACACACACACACACACACACACACACACACACACACACACACGAGAGGGGGAACTAGCGGGAGGGAGGGAAGAAGGAAGGGAAAGAGATGAATTCAACACTCAGTAGAAAGGTATTTTTGAAAAGCACAGTGAGCTGAGGCTTACCAAGCATGTGGTTCAGTCCCTGGGAACAAAACACAGCAAAAGGCCAGAGCATCTCAGTTTAGTACTCTTCAGAGGCATTATTCTGAATCTGTCCTATGTCTGGTTTGGGGATTTTTAGACTTGAAAACAAATGTAAGTAAAGATTAGCATTATTTCTGTTCGGTTCTGTAGGTGCATGGTTTTTACAATCGGGTGTTCTGGAAGGCTTATAAGCAGCGGCTGCCCTTGGCACCATTAGGCGCTACTTAATCCTTCAGGTATTTCTTGTGCATTTGTCTTCATGCACAAGTTGCCAAGTACTGGCCATATCTACCATGAAAACAGAAATTTATCTCTTAACTAGTCTTCCTCAGTTTCCCACTTCTTTTTTTTCTTTTTGATTTTCTAGACGGGGTTTCTCCGTAGCTTTTTGGTTCCTGTCCTGGAACTAGCTCTTGTAGACCAGGCTGGCCTCAAACTCACAGAGATCCACCTGCCTCTGCCTCCCGAGTGCTGGGATTAAAGAGTTTCCCACTTCTTAATCATGCAATATTTTTCTTTGTTTTGCCTTTAACTTTTGCTGCATTACAATTCATATATTCATACAAACAACTTGGATAGGTAACTGGCATAACTCTTGGTAGTGGTTTCTTTTTGGGATGTTGTTATTATTAGGGGGATATGCCTCACTATGTAAACCAGGTTGTTTTCAAACTTGTGGCAATCTTCTGCCTCAGCCTCAACTTGATCTGAAATGCCTACCACCAAGTCTGGCTCTTGGTCTTGGATCATAGCTTGATCACGGCTATGCTATAGAATTTTATCTCCATGTAAACAAAACACCTCTACACATAACCTGTATTTTATTTCGTTGAGGAACTGGCGCACATTTCCTAGTTGTACATTGCTATTACTGAATGAGTAAATTATACTAAATCGAAGTTGAATGAATTATACTAAACTGAAGTGAAAGCCACAGCTGAACACTAGACAGAGCCAGGGGCCCTGCAGAAAAAGAGGAGGAAGGAAAGAGAGGTTTAGGACCCTATGGGGACAGAATCAACTAAGCAGGCTCACAGGGACTCACAGAAACAGAAGAGACAAACATGGACCTTGTTCCCTCATCGCCACTACCTGGGTGAGCTCTCCAGGACTGCCTCTGCTAGCTCACCCAATGCAGCTGGCAGCAAGGAGCAGGGCCGTTTTCCTACTCTAAGGCCCTCTGATCTGGGTCCCCCTCACTCATATCACCAGGGCTAACTCTACTGTTTGGCCCAGGTGGGATGCAGGGTGCTCACTCCCAGTTGCAAGAGGGGGCATACGAGGGGGTTTGGGATCAGCTCTCTTAGTCTCATGCCCTCAGGGCTGTCTCACCTGTGCAGGGGGTACAGGGGTTGCTCTCTTGTGTGTTGTAGCTGGTGAGGGTCAGAGCTAGCTCTCCCCTTCTTATGACCCCGGGACCTACTCTCACCTGCTGCAGGTAGTGAGAGGTGGATGGGGAGGGCATCTTTCTCTCACCCGTGCCATCACATGGTCCTCAAGGTCAGCTCTCGTGTGCTACCCAGGTGAGGTGCACACCTGTGGTGAGGAGTGGGGTCATTTTTCATGAATGCGGGCAGGCTGGGGGTAGCTCTCCCCTAACAGGTAAAACCAGCTCTCCTGCTGCCTCTAGCAAAGGGGCAGGGCTGCTATCCCAAGGCCACTGAAGGGTGTGACTGGCACAGCACAAACGTGGTCCTAGGCAGTGACCTGGACAACTCCATGGGACAAGGTGGCAGCACTGACCACCCAGATCAGTATGGCCCTGGCGGCAGCATGGTGCTTGGGCACCAACATTGTCTCAGGTGGCTGTTCAGACCCTAGGCATCCTCATGGCCCTTGCTGGTAACAGGAGCCATGGACATCAACTCAGACCCTGGCTTCTGCAGGGCCATGAACCCAGACAAGGTCCTCAGCAACAGCTGTGGCCTGGACAACACCATGGTCCTTGGACACCCTTGTGGCCATAGGATGGACCCAGACCCGGGGCATGTGTGTTGTTTTTTGTAGTCACAGCCTTTTATGGTCTCAGGAGCTATGGAAATCAACACAGACCCTGGCTGCAGCTGGGCCAGACATCACCCTTGGCAGCAGTCCTGGTCCTGAGGTGACAGCACTGGCCACACAAATCAGCTTGGTGGCAGCACAGCCCTTGGACACCAATATGGTCATCGATTGCAGCATAGACGCTTGACATCTGTGGCCCCCGGTGGCATCACATGTCAGGGACATTAACTCAGGTATAGTTTAGGCTCAATTTATAGTAGAATCCTTATTGGGATTAATCAGTCCATCTGAATACTTAGTTTATATGGGCTTTTATCTTGTTACCTGACATTGTTTTCCTGACTACAGCAGCAATTAGGTTTTTGCTTCATTTTGATGGACTATCTCTTTGCTGAACTGGAACTGGTTATGTAGACAATGCAGGTCTGGAAGTCATAGAGATCTGCCTGCTCCTGTCTCTGAAGTTGCTGGGATTAAAAGTGTGCACTCCATCCCAGCGAGCTTTTTAATTTTTTATTTTTATTTTTCCCTCGAGTCAGAATTTCTCTGTGTAACAGCCTTGGTTGTCCTGGAACTCACTCTGTAGACAAGGATGGCCTCGAACTCATAGAGATCCACCCTCCTCTTGCTTCCCAAGTGCTGGAATTAAAGGCGTGAGCCACCACTACCTGGCCCCAGCAAGCTTTTTAATACTCCATCTCAGGTGTGCTTTTTGTTTTTGACACTACAGTTCTGCTGATGTTGTGGTCATTCAGAAATTCAAAAGGCCATGTATGCACTTAGACAGGCAATATAGAGTTAAGGTCCCACAGCCAATAGTAGCACCGGTGAGGGGTTACTTATAAGTGCATGGGTGAATCAAAAGCAGTGATGTGACTAAAAAGCCCAACCCATCTCTATTACTAAACTTCCTGCCCAGTGTGCAAGCAGTTCCACTAGAATCTCAGTTTTTCTTTTCTTGATGTTAGCCATTCTGACTGGGGGAGATGTGTGGCGATTTGAAGAAGAATGTCCCCCCACCATAGGCTCTTACATCATTAGGGAGTAGCACTCCTTGAGAGGAATTAGGTATAGCCTTGTTGAGGGAAGGGTGTCACTGGGAGTGGACTTTGGCATTTCAGAAAGCCCAAGCCAGTCTCAGAGTCTCTCTGTCTTCCTGCTGCCTTTAGATCCGGATGTGGAACTCTTATCTACTTCTTCAGTACCATGTCTGCCTGTGTGTTGCCATGCCCACGTGATGACAATGGACTAAATCTCTGAAACTATAAGCAAGCTCCAATTAAATGCTTTTTGTTATAAGAGCTGCCATGGTCATGGGGTCTCTTCACAACAACAGAACACAAAGACTGAAATGGGATCTACAATTAGTTTTTTTTTTTTTTTTTTTTTTTTGGTTTTTCGAGACAGGGTTTCTCTGTGGTTTTGGAGCCTGTCCTGGAACTAGCTCTTGTAGACCAGGCTGGTCTCGAACTCACAGAGATCCGCCTGCCTCTGCCTCCCGAGTGCTGGGATTAAAGGCGTGCGCCACCACCGCCCGGCCTACAATTAGTTTTAACTTGCATTTTAAACATGAGTGAAAGATGTTATTTAACACACTAATTGACGAAAGAACTGCCATGATGTCTCAACAGATTTAAAGGTGTCATCACATTACATGTCACATGAGGGATGCTGAAATAAGCTGTAAAGTAGTCATAAAAACAGAAAAGCATGGTGCTATCAAACAACAAATAAGTAATTGCATTCCAGAAGTCCTAATTTGGATTTTTAATACCAAAACTTATATTATGAGTGAGGGGTGTGTTACAGTGGTAGGCTACATGCTTAATGCAGGAGACTCTTGGGTTTCCTCACTCAAAATAATGTTTTCTAGCTCCATCCATTTTCCTGCAAAATTCAAGCTGCCATTATTTTTTTCTGTTGTATAGTACTCCATTGTGTAAATGTACCACATTTTCCTTATTCATTCTTTGGTCAAGGGGCATTTAGGTTGTTTCCAGGTTCTGGCTATGACAAACAATGCTGTTATGAACATACTTGAGCACATGTCCTTGTAGTACGATTGAGCATCCTTTGGGTATATGGCAAAAAGTGGTATTACTGGCTATTGAGGTAGGTTGTTTCCTAATTTTCTGAGAAATCGCCATACTGATATCCAAAGCAGTTTTACCAGTTTGCACTCCCACCAGCAATGGAGGAGTGTTCCATTTACCTCACAACCTCTCCAGCATAAGTTGTCATCAATGTTTTTGATCTTGGCCATTCTTACAGGTGTAAGATAGAATCTCAGAGTTGTTTTGATTTGCATTTCTGAGGACTAAGGATGTTGAACATTTTCTTAAGTGTCTTTCAGCCATTTTGGACTCCTCTGTTGAGAGTTCTCTGTTTATGTCTGTACCTTAATTTTTTTTTATTGGATTACTTGTTCTTTTGATGACCAATTTCTTGAGTTCTTTGTATATTTTGGAGATCAGGCCTCT
Source organism: Microtus pennsylvanicus (assembly GCF_037038515.1). Lineage (NCBI taxonomy): Eukaryota > Metazoa > Chordata > Mammalia > Rodentia > Cricetidae > Microtus > Microtus pennsylvanicus. The sequence goes on from NC_134585.1 coordinate 38,365,754, forward strand.
GTCTGATGTGGGGTTGGTGAAGATCTCTTCCCATTCTGTAGGCTGCCGTTTTGTCTTGTTGACATGTCCTTTGCTTTGTAGAAGCTTCTCAGTTTCAGGAGGTCTCATTTATTAATTGTTTCTCTCAGTGTCTGTGCTACTGGGGTTATATTTAGAAAGTGGTCTCCTGTGCCAATGCATTCAAGTGTGCTTCCCACTTTCTCTTCTGTGAGGTTTAGTGTGGTTGGCTTTATGTTGAGGTTTTTGATCCATTTGGACTTAAGTTTTATGCATGGCCATAGATATGGATCTATTTTCTAGAATATTGCTTTTTTTATTAAACCAGTAAATTTTGGGGGGGAAGGGGGATTGAGACAGGGTTTTGATATGGGATGCCCTTCTGTATATGTGTTGCTTTTACTGACTACAGAGAGACACTCTGATTATAGCTGTAGGCATGACTCAAAGCCATTTCCTCCTTAAGCTGATTTTCTGTTTTTATTTTTTCCAAGGAATCAATCAGGAAGCTGACTAAGCAGGAGTGTGCAGCTTAAGCGGGAGAGTGAGAGTTCCGATGCCCTTTGCATGTGAGTGGGTCTGCCTGAAGAAGTAGGTAGAGGCTACAAATAGGACTTGATGGGGCCCCTATTCGGTAAGCAGTATCCATCATCTTCAAATGCACTGCCAAGTGTTTCCTCTGTTACTCACTGAAGTAAATGCTGGAAAGTTCCTGGTTTCCTAGTAACTCATGTGAAGTCACTCTGGCAGTGAATCATCTTTGAAGAGCTTGTTCATTAAAGCAGGTTGGTTTAAGAAGAATTCAGAAAACCACTTTTCTTGGATAACTGATCTACTGGGCTCTGACAATCAGTTTCTATTCTGGTCAGTGCAAAGGGTTCTTTCCCAAAGGCAGTTTCCAGAGAGGAATAATGGGTGACAATTTGTTTGTTTTTCCCCGGCTGCTCACCTCTGAAATAACCACACAGAAATTGTATTAATTAAATCACTGCTTGACCCTCTAGCTTTAGCTTCTTTTTGTTTTTGTTTTGTTTTTTTCGAGACATAGTTTTGCTGTAGCTTTGGAGCCTGTCCTGGAGCTAGCTTTTGTAGACCAGGCTGGCCTGGAACTCACAGAGATCCACCTGCCTCTGCCTCCTGAGTGCTATGATTAAAGGTGTGCTCCACCACTGCCTGGTTTAGCTCTAGCTTCTTATTGGCTAGCCCTTACATCTTAATTTGACCCATTTCTATTAATCTGTGTATTTTCTCATGATGTCTTGGGCAAATCCCTTCACTCTTTGATCATTTTTCAGGTCTCAGTGGAATGTTTTCAGGCTTAAAAACCTCATTCAGCCTGAATCAAATTCCCCACCATCTACCTAATTATAACTTGAGTTGTATTTGATGCAAGTTTGAAAAGTTGTAGGAAAGTGAGGCAGGTCACATTGGCCATTTTGCATTTTGTTATTTATTCTGCTAATTGCTCCACTTGGTTGCATTGGGCTTTTCTAAGAACACTTGGAGGACCTGTGATGAGACCTGTATACTGCTGCTTGGTCTGCTACTGGATATATCCTCTCTGCAGTCACATTGTTGCTGTTTAGATGCTGCAGTCCCACTTTGGTACTTCCATCCTGAAGTTACTGACAAGACTCATAACTCTCTTTGCTCCTGTGAGTTTCACCTTCTTCTTGAGACAATTTGAATTTTCAGTCAACTTCTTTTCTTAGCCATTCCCATGAGGCTCCTGCTATGCTCTTTGTTGAAGAGTACCTCGGCTCCCTGGAGAGATGCTCTGCTCCTGGCCTGTCGTTAGGAAAAATTCAGACTTTTGCCTCAAGCACACTTTATACATGGATTGGGTGCTCTTGAGTCTTCTCTGCAGGGAACACAGGTCTGGTTCTGAGATATTTCTCCCCACTTCTACTCTGGTTCACCAGAGTGGCTCGGCGTGAATTGGCAGGAACTGTCAACAGCGAAATAATCATGAGATGTCCCTCTGACACTGTCTTTTGTTTTCTGTGGGTACTTTTATATTGTTCTCATTTCTTTTCTTATGTACATCCTGATCTTGCTCATAATCTTCTTTCAAAAGTTTCAATTCTTACTATACCTCTTCTTTTGCACATAGTCTGGAGATGGATAAAGGGCAGTTCCTGTGTCCATCTGAATGGCTCTCCATCTCTTCTCACTTATTGTCAGCTTGACACAGTCCAGAATCACCTGGGAAGAAAAGTCTCAATGAAGGATTGTTTAGATTGGGTTGTTTTATAGGTGTGTCTATAGGACATGTATAGGGAGAGTTGTCTTATTAATTCATGTGGTAAGACCCTGCCCATCACGGGTGGTACCATTACCTAGCAGGGAATCCTGGACTGTACAAAGTGGAGAAGAAGCTGAGCACTAATAAGCACATATGCATTCATTCTTTCTGCTTTTGAGTGTGAATGTGACGTGAACAGTTGTTTTAAGACTGTCTTGTCTCAGATTCTCCCAGATGTTGAACTGCAGCTCAGCTTTGAGGCATCATGTGATGCTTAGAGACTAAGGAAGGCTAAATTGAAATCTTGTTGCGTGTTGGTTCAGACACCTCTGACTTAGTATAGGCTAAGATTTTCCAGGAAGGCATTTGTGTATTAGTCAAAAGTAATTTGGCCAAGAGCAGCTTGCGTTGAACCTGTCTATTTCCATGTAGCCTGTATCTCTTGGGTAGATCCGGCAGAATGTTAGGGTGCTGCCAGAAATCTATTTGCATACAGGACTTAGACATTTCCTAGGAGACTGACAACTCATCTCAAAAACAGAGCCAGCCAGACAGGTTTTCCTACTAATAAAAAACCCTCCTCATTTATAGCAGGAAGACCAGGCAGATTTTGTGGCCAGTTGGATTGATTTTCAAATTTTATGCCAAATTAGTTTCTCAAGTTGAGTGCAAGAAAGTAGAGGAGGCTGAAATTAAAAATAGAAATGCCATTCTTATAGAATCTGGTTTGGGGCTTAAAGAAGAACCAATAGAGGACTCTAAAAGCTGAGCATAATTTTAAAATATCTTTTTTTCTTCAGAGAAACTGTGTTGAGCTCTGCCCCTTGATGCTGCTAGCAGTGAGGGATGAGGTAACCATTGGAGGCACCTTCTGCAACTCTGGAATATCTCACTTGAAACCAGAAACTGTGAGGAAAACAGTGTGCAAAGATGTGTAGGTATTAACCTGTGGTCTGCAAGCGTGAAGATCTGAGTTTGAATCCTCAGCACTCAGGTAGAGATCCAGGCATGGGTGTATATTCTAGTTCTATGCCCAGCAGAGATAGGCAGAGACAAGTGGGTGCTGAGAACAGACTGGCCAGCCAGCTTAGCCAAACTGACAAGCTTCTAGTTCCATGGGAGGCCCTATCTCAAGGCTGTAGGTGGAGAGGGAACAAGGAAGAGAGCCAAGATCTTGAGGCTTCCACTTACATATCCACACAGGTGTGTACACCCTCATGCTCACGTACACGGAACACACACACACACGTATTTCGTAGGCATTGGGAAGAAGCATCTTTTGTATATAAGTCAGAATTCCCTTGATTAACATTTTGTGGATACCAAAGTACTCCAAAATAGCACACCCCAGTGAAATATGAAATATAGCCCATCTATAGAGACAGATGTTATATTTTAGCAATTCTCTGTTGTCTTGTTCCTTTCCTCATTGGAAGGATAGTGCCAGGGTTTCAACTCAGGGTTTTGTTCATGGTAAGCAAGCATTCTACCATTAAGGTATATCTTAGTCCTCTTTTCTTTTTCATTATATTTGTATTTCTATAATCTATATCTTTGGTTCAAGCACACTTTAATTTGCCATTTTATGTATTTAATATTTTGGTGCTGGTAACCAAACCCAGGGCCAAGTTTACCAGTGCGGTAAATTCCAAAATGGTTTAATTTTTTAATTCTTCTGTTGAAGTAAATCATTATTTTTAAATATTAGTGCAGTATTCACTTATTTGTTAGTTTTCAAGACAAGCTCTCATGTATTCTAGGCTAGCCTTGAACTTGCTATGTAGTCGAGAATGACTTTGAGCCCCCAATCTTTGGCCTCATGTTCCATCGGCCACCTTGCCTTCCCAGTGCTGGACCTTCAGACTGGTGCCCTTGTGCTCGGTTATAGACTTTCAGCACAGCAGCAAAGTGTTCCACCACTAACCTCTCTTCCTGGCCTCCAGTGCAGTTTTAGGACAGAAGGACCAGTGTTTCTCTGTCTTCAATGTGCATGCTGGGCAGGCGGGCCGCAGACTGACTCATCAATGGTACTACTGTATAGGGACCATTTCCTTTAGCATCGTCTCTCTTCCAGTCCGCAGTTTACTTTTTGGGCTTGCACTGTACCTGCTCCTTGCAACTCTGGACCAAACAGTCACGTTCCTTCTCACAGCCTCCTATTCATATCGGTCAGCTTTCTTCTAGGTCTGAGTGTATTGCACACAACGCTTGTCAGAAGGACTTTTTCAAAAATAAATCAAGTGATGGATAGCACATCATGGAAACGGAAAGTCTGGATGAAGTTTTCTAAGACATCTTTTGCAGTAAATGGATGAGCTGGCAGGAGAAAAAAATATTCAGATGCCAAAAATATTTCCTTAATAGGAAATAGAACCTGAATGAGTAAGTAGAATAAAAGTGTCCTGTCTAGGCTAGAGTCAGATGGCTGTGTGGCTAAGAGTGCCTCCTGCTCTTAGCAACCATATTGGGCAGCTGGGTGGCTTGCAGCGGCCTGCTACACAACCTCTAGGAGGATCCCACACTTCCAGCCTCTGTTGGTACCTGTATTCAAGAGTGCATGTCTCTCTTCCAACACGCACATAATTAAAAATAACAAAATGTTTTAGAAATTAATTTGATATATAAATACTGTCCTTATTAATGGAGCACGGTGTGATGTGTTACATGTATATACCACTTAATGAATAAATCAGCTCAAACAACTATATTCTCGTTTATCACCTAAGTGGTGAGTATATTTAAACTCCTAACATGTTTCATTTATCATCTGTAGTTACTGTGTAATAACATACCACCCATATTATACATACACATCCATAAAAATAAATCTAAAAAGAGGGCATGGGAATAAGAAACAGATCACCTGAGGCTTAATGTCTTATAGGAAACTTTCCACCAATGAAAGTGGAACCTGAAAGAGCCTCATTAAAAATTAATAGATAGAAATAAGTCACCACAGCTGCCTTCTTTTCATCTCACACGTAGGGAGCAGAGGAAGTCCCAAGTGTATGAAATCCCGTGTGGATGTGTGTTGATGATCTGGTATGTTAAGGAAGAAAGCTTCAGAGACATGGGAAATTGGCAATGCTCCATCCCACTCCCATGAGGCCCAGAGGAAAGACAAAGCCTTCTGGGCCAAGTGCGAGAGTTGACAGGGTGGAGAGAAGCAAATATCTTTGGATATTTGCTGTCTGAAGACTGCTCTCCTCCAGAGACTGCTGTCATAGTTCCTGTTCTACTGCTGTGAAGAGACATCATAACCAAGGCATCTTATAAAGGAAGGAAAGCATTTAGAGGGTTAGTCTGTGAACGTCATGGTAAGAAGTGTGGCAGGAGGCAGGTTGGTATTGCTCCGGAGCAGTAGCTGAGAGTTCAGATCTGATCCACAAGTTGCAGGGAAAGAGATAGAGACAGAGACTGGGCCTGACATGAACTTTGAAACTTCAAAGCTAGTGACATACCTCCTCCAACAAGGCCACACACCCTTCTAATCCTTTCCAAACAGTTCCATTAACTGGGGACCAAGAATTCAAGCATACGGAGCTTATGGGGCCCTTCTCATTCAAACCATGCCATTGCTACTGAGCTTTGCTACGTCTACCTTCTTGATTCAGGTGTATACTCTAAACCTTGCCTCCACACTCAGCTGTACAATAAGCACATGCATACACATGTGTACACTCATACAAACACATGCACACGTATGTGCACATTCTCAAAAACACTTGCACGTACACACACACGGAATTTTCAGTTCTATTGACTATACAACTAGGAGTGGAGTTTCTGGTTTGTATGATAATTCAGTTTCTACACTTTCCCACCGTGATTAAAACAAAAGTAAAAAGGCATTTTGCTTTCCCAGCAGTAACCCATGAGGACTCTCATTTCTTCACATTCCTTCTAACATTTATCTTATGCTTTTAAAAGCAGAATTGTTTTATCAGATGGACTATTGGACATGTGGCATGGCCCATCATCCCAGTGATTACTGTTTGAAGGTTCACCTATTCTATACACTAAACATATAGGTTATGAGGTTTGAAAGTATCCCCCTTCTTAGATAAGTTCCTTTTCATAAAAATAACCTCCCTATATGTATAAGCATAAGTCTGGATTCAACCCTGTTTATCTTTCTTTTGTTGTTTGAATTTTTGTTGCACCATACGTGAGGGGCAATTGTAACAGGCAACAGACTGGCAACCCACCCTCTGCTGTTTCTATTAGTGTTATTGCTCTAGGTTTTGAATTAGATTGCTGACTCATTTGGAGTCAAACTTTGGATTTAACATGAAATAGAAACACTGACAACTAAGTAGTAATTGTAAAAAAAACACTAACACAGTTTAGTAAAACTTACAGTTTAGGTTTATCTCTCAAAATTCGATTTTCACTTGAAATACTAGCACTAAATACATGCTACGACGAGACACACATCTGTATTTCACTTAATTCAGATTCCAGGGTTTAAGTACAGCCTGACTGATTTTATTTCAATTTGATACAAACTAGAGTGATTTGGAAGGGGGAAACCTCAATTGAGAAAATATCCCTTGCAGTGTGGCCTGTAGGTGAGCTGGTGGTGCATTTTCTTGATTGATGGTTGATACAGGAGGGTCCAGGTCACTGTGGGAGATGCCACACCTGGCTAGTGTATTCTACAAGAAAGCAGGCTGAGCAAGTCATGGGAGCAAGCTAGTCAGCAGCACTTCTCCATGGCCTCTGCAATAAGTACATACATACTGCCCAGTTCCTGTCCTGTTTGAGTTCCTGCCCTGAATTCCCTTAGGGATGGACTGTGCCGTGCAACTATAAACTGAAATAAACTTTTTCTTCCCTAAGTATTTGTGGTCATGTTTTATCAGAACAATAGAAACCCTAACAACCTACAATATACAGCCTGAAGCTTGTATTTAGCACACGCGTTTTATGATAATAATATTTGAAAATAAATCGAGATATTTATATACAACTCAGACCAATCAATGAGATTATAAATTTAAAACTCATCTAGTTTGTGCTGTCTATAGCTGTGGGAATAAATCATTGCACTGGCACTGTGTGTTAAAATACCATTTTATTTTGGTAAAAATAACGAGAAGTGTCCTAATTGTTTGAGAAATTTTAGCTGACAGGTAAATATTTAGGATGTTTTGCTATGAGGACACATGCAGGGTGGTGAAGCAAACCTACTCTCTATTCCCTGACATGCTCACACTCCTTGTTGTGACTAGAACACATAGCAATTCTCAACATGGTAACTTTATTCTCTGTGATCTGTTTTCTTCATGCTGGAATGACCCTCCCAGATACTGTGGTCTTTAGGTGCACACAGCTCTTCCTAGATGAAGGAAGATATGTTCTGCACAGCGAAGGGCAGAATGACACGTCCACAAGCACTAGCAGGACTCAGGACTTCACAGCAGGTCAGAACACACCGTAAACACAGCACAAAAACTTCCTTGCTCTGACCAATGATCACAGTGAAGCGGCTTTTGTCTCTTTGCATGCGTCTTCTCAGCCCTTTTTCTAAGCCAGTTTTAACATTTAAAAATGCTCCACATAATATTTTGTAGCTCTTTAGTTGAAAAAAATTTTTTATTGCGGAGTCCATTATACATACCATGTACATATACAGCACAAAGATTTAAAAAAATGAACCTCTTTGAACCCACTACCCTCACCACCAGGCCCCAAAACATAAAACCTGAAGAATTCCTGAGACCTTCAAGGTCCCAGGGATGTAGACTCCATACCCTTTGATCTCCCACTCAGGGAGCTAGCTAACCACTGTCCTAAACTAAAGAGAATACTTTTCTTGAGAGTTTCAGTTTTTAATTTTGCTTGTTTTTACGCTTCATCTAAATGTAGTGTTAGACTATGTAGAAGCCTCAGAGACTGCCTCTGAGTCAGGACTGCATGGGGATCTGGCCATGCAGAAGACCATCGCCATTGGCACGGAAATGTAACAACACACAGAAGGTCAGAATTCAGCATGGTCAAAATCATAATCTTTTTCATGGTTTTATTTTTTTCAGATTTATTTACTTTCCCTAGTAGGATATTAAAATATTGCCTTATTTATATATTCTTGCTTGTGTGCTTAGCCTTTAATGGCTGAGCCATCTTTTCAGCCCAATATTACTCTACACTGAAAGTTTGTTACCTCATATCCCTGGCTGGCCTGTGACTTGATGTGTGAACCAGGCTGGCCTGAAGCTCATAGAGACCCCACCTGCCTCTGCTGCCTGAGTCCTGGGATTAAAGGCCTGCACTGCCACACCTGGCCAACAGCGTTACTGTATGCTGTTATCTCCTGAAACATTTAACAATTGTCCTTTGTACCAAAACTGAAACTCTTAGTACGTCTGAAAAAAATGTATGTATTTTATTCAGGACAAAGATCCAGTTCCAGTTGTCTGAAGGGATGTGTTACTGTGTAACTGGGTGCCTTCCTGCTGATGAGCTCCCTTGAACACAGTCCCATGCTTCTTCTTCATACTCTTATTCTGTAAGTCTGTTCTTGATTCAATGTTACACTGTTTTAGCTTCTCCAGTTTTATGTTTTTATGTCTACAATGGCAAGTTAAGTGGCTTCACATTTTTCTTGAGGGCTCTTAACTATTTTCCACCTTTTGCTATTTTATATATTTCCCCTCTAACTGGTCTCAAGCTTTTTTTTTTCTTGATGTCTCGGCAAAAATTCATGTTTTCTCATTTATTCTTATATGTGTGTGACTGTTGAGGGCCCCAACAGTCTCTTATTAGATTCCCACCTTAGGCCTGTATTAGCCTTCATGTCGGATCCTCTTCTGTATAGGCCTCAGAGGTTAAGTTCATAGTCTCACGGCCTCAGCAGGCAGCATTCGGGCAGAGCCACTTCCACGCTGGCCCTTGAGAATCTTGCTTCATTTTATTTGTTCTCTGTCAGCGGTTTGTTTTCACATTTGGTAAAAATGCCCCAGAAGTATATACATCTGAAAAGTTATTCAGGTTTGAATAAACATGTAGTGTACCAACTTTCCCCTAAGTCCTACAAATGGAGCTCCCTGTTAAAACAAAACAAAACAAACAAACCAACCCCTTACACGGGCTGGAAAGAGGGCTCAATGGTTATAAGCGCTTGCTGCTCTCGTGGAGGAGCCTGTTTTGTTTCTCAGCACCCACAGGTGGCTAATAACCATTCATAACTCCGGTGCAGAAGACGGACAGGCCACTGAGGTGTGAGAAGCAAGCTCTGGCTTCCGGAGAGGCGCACTGTGCTGAGATAATGAGTGCCAGATGCATTTGTGGCGGATAGGAAGCCGTTGTGTGGGGTGGCAAGATTCTGCTGGAACCCAGAAACTGATGGATGAGAACATACTTAACCCGACAAATCCATGTTCACCAGTGCTCTCCTAGACTACACAAGGAGGAATCTAAACTGAAAGTCATCATCTGTTTAGAAGTTAGAGGAAGTGGTATAAGGAATGAGTACACATACCCCACTCAGACACACCAAATGCACCTCTGAGACTATTTCCCCTGCATTAAAATAGGGTATTTATATGTATCTATATGTATACACGCATATACATATATAATAGTATACTATTAAATAGGAAGTTATGTGCTTGTTGTGTTAAGTTAAATTTGAATTATATCTTTAAAATGATAACCTTTAAAATGAAGGTCAACAAAATGTAGACTTAATCTCTTACTAAATCATATACGACTTTGATTATTGTTTGAAGATTACACAGAGCACAAAATATGTAGACAGTTTATAAAGGTTGAACTAGTTACTAATTTTACAAAAGAAATGAAACTAGTAAAACTTTTTTTTTGTTAGTCAGAGAGTATTTTTTTTATTTTTAATTTTTTTCATGTATACATACACACTTTTATTAAAATAATTCATTATCTTCCCTCTGTCTGCCTTTGTACAACTTTATTCATCTATTCCATGACTAATTCATAAACTCAGGTCAACTTCATCCTGCTCAACCTCTCTGTCCCATTGGATGCTATTTACCAGCTCTCTCCTCCGAATGTTCTCATGTCTATACATCAACTCTTTATCAGTCTTTCTCGTCTAGATGTCTTCTCTGGTGTTTTTCTCCCTCAAGTGTTTGGATACCAGGTCAGACCTCTTCCTCTGTCATTATGTTCAGGCGATTTTACTCATGGTAAAACTTGTCCTCTCGTGTTTCCTGCTCCCACAAACAGCAGGTTTCCTTTGTTCTTTCTTCTGCATGTCTGCCAGTTTTAACCCCCTTTGTACATCCCAGAAAGAGTCCCATTCCCCTCCCACCTGGTGGCAAATAGAGGCTTCCTCATACCTCTGTCTCTGTTTTGGCTAGCCTCCAGTTTTGCTTCCAAGCAGTGCCAGAGTGATCTTTCTAGGTGATAAATCTTATCTCGCCGCTGGCCTTCTTAAAACACGTGAATGCTCCCCATTGCCTTGAGGAGAAAATCCAAATCCTTAAAAAAATTCTCATTGCAACACAGTGAATCATTTAAGATCGGTACCCATCTACTTTTCTGAATGTCTCTTCCTCCTCTTTATCATCTACACATTCAATGAGGGAAATTTTTCATCATCCTTCAACCACAGCATGAAGTCCATGCCTCATGCCTCTTAAATTGAGACAACCTGGAATAACTTTCTTAACTATCTCTGCCAGGAAATACCCAATTTATTCTTCATACTCTCCATAAAACCAGCACTTCTCTGAAACCTTGTTTTGATACTCCTCCTTCATATTCCCATCCTTCAGACACACCGTGTCCAGGTGAACTTGGTTATAGCTTCTTCCATGTGCTTATAACATTTAATTCACTCTGCTAATTATAACCCCCGTCTGGTTGTTTTACGGCCCTATGAAAGCTGTGTTCTTTCTGGGAATGCAAGAACCTAAGCCAGGCATGGCACGGACAGTTAATGTTACCAGCGGAGCAGCAGTGATCTAGCGCATTAGAGCCCATGAGTTGTCTCCTACAACATGGCATATGGATGGTGTCATCCCGCCAGAAGGGGAAAAAACAGATCTGATAACTTCTGAACAGTATTTCTCTGTTGCGACCACAGTTCTGTGAACAAGCTCTGGGAGTGTTACTTCACAGAGCTGATGTCTTGTTTTCTGGAAGCTACCCTGGGAACCCTGGGAAAAGCAGCAGGAAAAATAGCCTTTGTCTTGCCACATCGTGCATCATTATGAGGGTGACATCTTGATAGCATCAGGGCTCACTATCATTCCCAGGTACCTGTAATTTCAATCTGATTTCAGACTAAATTGTAAGATTATGTCTGTCCTTTTGTCTGTTGCCCTGGGAACAGGTCTGTGGGTAGTTGTTCACGTTGAAGCAGGTAGACTTTCTCAGCCATCTGCATGCTGCTTAGTGAGAGACAGGAACCAGCAGAGGCAGTGAGAGGTGGGCAGGCTCTTGATCCATCTCCCAGATAACAGCCACAGGTTCTCCTCCTGGAGTGGATCTGGCTTCCTGTGTTGGTAATGGTATCCGATTGGTATTAAAATTGGGGACTTTTGTTTTGATCCCAGTTCCGTCACCCATTAGCTGTATTGGTCCTCTGAGCCTCCGTTTCATGTTCTATAAAATGACAGTGACAGTGAGAATCTCGCAGAACAGCAGAGAGACAAGTAAGGATGAAAGCAACACAGAACAATATGTTATAATATTGCTGGGCACATAAACACACAACAGCCCGCAGCTGCTGTAATTATAATTGGCTGCTCAGCGAGGCCCAAAAGACCCAGCAGAAAAAAAGGACATCATGACAGGGTAGCAGGGCAGAGTCGGTGGTGTATTTATGCAGAAGACTGGAGTGTTTAAACTTATCTTTGTGTGATCCAGATGTTCATTTCCCGCTGTGCGATTCAGATGTTCATTCCAGATGTGTGATCCGGATGTTCATTGCAGATGTGCGATCCAGATGTTCATTCCAGATGTGTGATCCAGATGTTCATTCCAGATGTGCGATCCAGATGCTCATTCCAGATGTTCATTCCAGATGTTCATTCCAGATGTGTGATCCAGATGTTTATTCCAGATGTGTGATCCAGATGTGTGATCCAGATGTTTATTCCAGATGTTGGATCCAGGTGTTTATTCCAGATGTTGGATCCAGATGTTCATTCTCCAGATGTGCTCCAGATGTTCATTTTCCAGAAGTGCGATCCAGATGGTCATACCAGATGTGCGATCCAGATGTTCGTACCAGATGTGCGATCCAGATGTTCATACCAGATGTGTGATCCAGATGCTCATTCCAGATGTTCATTCCAGATGTTCATTCCAGATGTGTGATCCAGATGTGTGATCCAGATGTTTATTCCAGATGTGTGATCCAGATGTGTGATCCAGATGTTTATTCCAGATGTTGGATCCAGATGTTTATTCCAGATGTTGGATCCAGATGTTCATTCTCCAGATGTGCTCCAGATGTTCATTTTCCAGAAGTGCGATCCAGATGGTCATACCAGATGTGCGATCCAGATGTTCGTACCAGATGTGCGATCCAGATGTTCATACCAGATGTGTGATCCAGATGCTCATTCCAGATGTTCATTCCAGATGTGTGATCCAGATGTGTGATCCAGATGTTCATTTCCCGCTGTGCGATTCAGATGTTCATTCCAGATGTGTGATCCAGATGTTCATTCCAGATGTGCGATCCAGATGCTCATTCCAGATGTTCATTCCAGATGTTCATTCCAGATGTGTGATCCAGATGTGTGATCCAGATGTTTATTCCAGATGTGTGATCCAGATGTGTGATCCAGATGTTTATTCCAGATGTTGGATCCAGATGTTTATTCCAGATGTTGGATCCAGATGTTCATTCTCCAGATGTGCTCCAGATGTTCATTTTCCAGAAGTGCGATCCAGATGGTCATACCAGATGTGCGATCCAGATGTTCGTACCAGATGTGCGATCCAGATGTTCATACCAGATGTGTGATCCAGATGCTCATTCCAGATGTTCATTCCAGATGTGTGATCCAGATGTGTGATCCAGATGTTCATTTCCCGCTGTGCGATTCAGATGTTCATTCCAGATGTGTGATCCAGATGTTCATTCCAGATGTGCAATCCAGATGTTCATACCAGATGTGTGATCCAGATGCTCATTCCAGATGTTCATTCCAGATGTGTGATCCAGATGTGTGATCCAGATGTTAATTTCCCGCTGTGCGATTCAGATGTTCATTCCAGATGTTTGATCCAGATGTTCATTCCAGATGCGCGATCCAGATGGTCATACCAGATGTGTGATCCAGATGTTCATCTCCAGGTGTTTATTCCAGATGTGTGCCCAAGATGTTCATTCTCCAGATGTGCTCCAGATGTTCATTTTCCAGAAGTGCGATCCAGATGGTCATACCAGATGTGCGATACAGATGTTCGTACCAGATGTGTGATCCAGATGTTCATACCAGATGTGTGATCCAGATGCTCATTCCAGAAGTTCATTCCAGATGTTCATTCCAGATGTGTGATCCAGATGTGTGATCCAGATGTTCATTCCAGATGTGTGATCCAGATGTGTGATCCAGATGTTTATTCCAGATGTTGGATCCAGATGTTTATTCCAGATGTTGGATCCAGATGTTCATTCTCCAGATGTGCTCCAGATGTTCATTTTCCAGAAGTGCGATCCAGATGTTCATTTTCCAGAAGACCAGAATTTATGATAGCTCTTCAAATAATGCAATAAAACAAATTCCTCAGGGATGTTTTAGTTAATTCCAAATGTAGTCTAATTGGCAATAAAGTAAAACCATCAAAATATATTAGGCATAATTTTCTCCAAACTTTCAGTGCCCAAGTGAATATGAAAACAGTCTGTGGTAAGGTAGGAAGGAAAGGGAAGAGGTGAAATGAGACATGTCTGAACCTGGTGGGAAGGAGCACAGAGATGCCAGCAGGCCTTTTAAAAGTTTCACCCTTCAGCATGCAAGGAAGATGATGTTATGAGGATTCACTGCCTTGTGACTCTAGAGTTTTTCATCGTTTTGTTTGTTCTATGTATTTATGTATTATTCATTTATTTATGTGCTCTGGGATGTGTATTTGTATATTTGTGAGGGTATACAGTATATATGCAGTTGGGTGTCATATCTCCTATAGGTAAAGTTGGAAGAGATTGCAAACTGCAATGTGCAGACAAAAGTCAACTACTAAGGAAGAGCACTGTGTGTTCTTAACCACAGAGCCCCTGGAGTTTGCTGTTGAAGGCAAAAGGACTGCTCCTTTCTCTAGCACTCCTCTGTATCTCTTAAGTTACTCTCTACTGCTCCATATTGCTACCATGTTTCTATTTTTGATTTATGTGCTATACCTAGCTTATACTATTTTTCTTTTTTTTAAATCTTTTTTTATTGAGAAAATGAGAAAAAAAAAGTTTCCACCTCCTCCCAGCCTCCCATTTCCCTCCCCCTCCGCCCACCTTTCTCCCCCTCCTCCCACCCTCCTCCTCCTCCCCCCACTCCTTTCCCACTCCCTCTCCAGTCCAAAGAGCAGTCAGGGTTCCCTGCCCTGTGGTAAGTCCTAGGTCCTCCCCCCTCCGTCCACATCTAGGAAGGTGAACATCCAAACTGGCTAGGCTCCCACAAAGCCAGCACATTACGTAGGATCAAAACCCCTTGCCATTGTCCTTGGCGTCTCATCAGCTCTCATTGTTCGCCATGTTCAGAGAGTCCAGTTTTATCCCATGCTTTTTCAGTCACAGTCCAGCTGGCCTTGGTGAGCTCCCAATAGATCATCTCCACTGTCTCAGTGGGTGGGTGCACCCCTCATGGTCCCGACTTCTTTGCTCATGTTCTCCCTCCTTCTGCTCCTCATTGGGACCTTGGGAGCTCAGTCCAGTGCTCCAGTGTGGGTCTCTATCTCCATCCATCACCAGATGAAGGTTCTATGATGATATGCAAGATATTCGTCAGTATTGCTATGGAATAGGGTCATTTCAGGTTCCCTATCCTCAGCTGTCCAAGGAATTAACTGGGGACCTCGGCTTGGGCACCTGGGAGCCACTCTAGGGTCAAGTCTCTTGCCAACCCTAAGGTGGCTCCCTTAACTAAGAATTGTGCTTCCGTGCTCCCCTATCCAACCTTCCTTTATCCCAATCCTCCTTTTCCCCCAAGTTCCCCCCTTCCTCCCCTTCTCCCTTTTCTCTCCCCATCTCCCCTTACCCCCATCCCACCCCACCCCCAAGATCTCAATTTTCTCCCCGGCAACTTTGTCTACTTCCCATAGCCAAGAGGATAACTATGTTTTTCCTCTGGTTCACCTTCTTACTTAGCTTCTTTAGGATTACCAATTGTAGGCTCTGTGTCCCTTATTTATGGCTAGAAACCAATTATGAGTGAGTACATCCCATATTCATCTTTTTGGGTCTGGGTTACCTCACTCAGGAGAGTGTTTTCTATTTCCATCCATTTGCATGCAAAATTCGAGAAGTCATTGTTTTTTACCGCAGCATAGTACTCTAATGTGTAGATATTCCACACTTTCTTCATCCATTCTTCCATTGAAGGGCATCTAGGTTGTTTCCAGGTTCTGGCTATTACAAATAATACTGCTATGAACATGGTTGAACAAATGCTCTTGTCATATGATAGGGCATCTCTTGGGTATATTCCCAGGAGTGGTATTGCTGGGTCCAGGGGTAGGTTGATCCCGAATTTCCTGAGAAACCGAAACACTGATTTCCAAAGTGGTTGCACAAGATTGCATTCCCACCAGCAATGGATGAGGGTACCCCTTCCTCCACAGCCTCTCCAGTAAAGGCTATCATTGGAGTTTTTTATTTTAGCCATTCTGACAGGTGTAAGATGATATCTCAAAGTTGTTTTGATTTGCATTTCCCTGATCGCTAAGGAGGTTGAGCATGACCTTAAGTGTCTTTTGGCCATTTGAACTTCCTCTGCTGAGAATTCTCTGTTCAGTTCAGTGCCCCATTTTTTAATTGGGTTAATTAGCATTTTAAAGTCTAGTTTCCTGAGTTCTCTATATATTTTGGAGATCAGACCTTTGTCTGTTGTGGGGTTGGTGAAGATCTTCTCCCAGTCAGGTTGCCTTTTTGTCTTGGTGACAGTGTCCTTTGCTTTATAGAAGCTTCTCAGTTTTAGTAGGTCCCATTTATTCAATGTTGCCCTTAATGTCTGAGGTGTTGGGGTTACACATAAGAAGCGATCTCCTGTGCCCATCTGATGTAGGGTACTTCCCACTTTCTCTTCTATCAGGTTCAATGTGTTCTGACTGATAGTGAGGTCTTTAATCCATTTGGACTTGAGTTTTGTGCATGGTGATAGATATGGGTCTATTTTCATTCTTCTACAGGTTGACATCCAGTTATGCCAACACCATTTGTTGAAGATGCTTTCTTTCTTCCATTGTATACTTTTAGCTCCTTTATCGAAAATGAGGTGTTCATAGGTTTGTGGGATAAAATCCGGGTCTTCTATACGATTCCATTGGTCGACTTCTCTGTTTTTATGCCAGTACCACACTGTTTTCATCACTGTAGCTCTGTAATAGAGTTTGAAGTCAGGGATGGTAATGCCTCCAGACAATCCTTTATTGTATAGGATTGTTTTGGCTATCCTGGGTTTTTTGTTTTTCCATATAAAGTTGATTATTGTCCTCTTAAGATCTGTGAAAAATTTTGATGGGACCTTGATGGGGATTGCATTGAATCTATAAATTGCCTTTGGTAGAATTGCCATTTTTACTATGTTGATCCTCCCAATCCAAGAGCAAGGGATGTCCATCCATTTTTTGGTATCCTCATCAATTTCTTTCTTCAATGCTTTAAAGTTCTTGTCAAATAGATCTTTCACTTCCTTGGTTAGAGTTACCCCAAGATATTTTATGCTGTTTGTGGCTATCGTGAAAGATGAAGCTTCTCTGATTTCCCTCTCTGCTTCCATATCCTTTGTGTATAAGAGGGCGACTGATTTTTTTGGAGTTGATCTTGTATCCTGCCACATTACTAAAGCTGTTTATCAGCTGTAAAATTTCTTTGGTGGAGTTTTGGCGGTCGCTTATGTACACTATCATATCATCTGCAAATAACGAAAGTTTAACTTCTTCCTTTCCAATTCGAATCCCCTTGATCCCCTTATGTTGTCTTATTGCTATTGCTAGAACTTCAAGCACTATATTGAAGAGGTATGGCGAGAGTGGACAGCCTTGTCGTGTTCCTGAGTTTAATGGGATGGCTTTGAGTTTCTCTCCATTTAATTTGATGTTAGCTGTCGGCTTGCTGTATATAGCTTTTATTATATTTAGGTATGACCTTTGTATCCCTAATCTCTCCAATACTTTTATCATAAAGGGATGTTGAATTTTGTCAAATGCTTTCTCAGCATCTAATGAAATGATCATATGTTTTTTTCTTTCAGTTTATTTATATGATGGATTACATTGATAGATTTTCATATGTTGAACCAGCCATGCATCCCTGGGATGAAGCCTACTTGATCATAATGGATAATTTTTCTGATGTGTTCTTGGATTCGGTTTGCCAGTATTTTGTTGAGGATTTTTGCATCGATGTTCATGAGTGAGATTGGTCTATAATTCTCTTTCTTGGTTGAGTCTTTGTGCGGTTTTGGTATCAGAGTAACTGTAGCTTCATAAAAGGAATTTGGCAGTGCCTCTTCTGTTTCTATATTGTGAAATACATTAAGGAGTATAGGTATTAGGTCTTCTTGGAAGTTCTGGTAGAATTCCGCATTGAAACCATCTGGTCCTGGGCTTTTTTTGGTAGGGAGGTTTTTGATAACCTCTTTTAATTCTTCGCGACTAACAGGTCTATTTAGATTGTTCACCTGGTCCTGATTTAACTTTGGGAAATGATATTTATCTAAAAAAGTATCCATTTCCTTTACATTTTCCAGTTTTGTGGCATATAGGCTTTTGTAGTAAGATCTAATGATTCTTTGAATTTCCTCTGTGTCTGTGGTTATGTCCCCCTTTTCATTTCTGATTTTATTAATTTGCAAATTCTCTCTCTGCCGTTTGATTAGTTTGGATAGGGGTTTGTCAATCTTGTTGATTTTCTCCAGGAACCAGCTTTTTGTTTCATTGATTCTTTGGATTGTTTTCTGTGTTTCTATTTTGTTGATTTCAGCCCTCAGTTTGATTATTTCCAGTCTTCTACTCCTCCTAGGTGAGTCTGCTTCTTTTTTTTCTAGAGCTTTCAGGTGGGCTGTTAAGTCTCCAATGTGAGCTTTCTCTGTTTTCTTTAAGTGGGCACTTAGTGCTATGAACTTTCCTCTTCGGACTGCTTTCATAGTGTCCCATAAGTTTGAGTATGTTGTTTCTTTATTTTCACTGAATTCCAGGAAGACTTTAATTTCTTTCTTTATTTCTTCCTTAATCCAGGTATGGTTCAGTAGTTGACTGTTCAGTTTCCATGAGTTTGTAGGCTTTCTGGGGGTAGCATTGTTGTTGAATTCTAACTTTAATCCATGGTGGTCTGATAAGACACAGGTGGTTACTAATATTTTTTTGTAACTGTGGATGTTTGCTTTGTTACCGACTATGTGGTCGATTTTCGAGAAGGTTCCATGAGCTGCAGAGAAGAAGGTATATTCCTTCCTATTTGGGTGGAATGTTCTATAGATGTCTGTTAAGTCAATTTGCTTCATTACCTCCATTAATTCTCTTATTTCTCTGTTAGGTTTCTGTCTGATTGACCTGTCCATTTGTGAGAGAGGAGTGTTGAAGTCTCCTACTATTAGTGTGTGCGGTTTGATGGCTGCCTTGAATTTTAGCAATGTTTCTTTTATGTACGTGGGTGCTTTTATATTAGGGGCATAGATGTTCAGGATTGAGACTTCATCCTGATGAACTGTTCTGTTATGAGTATAAAATGTCCCTCTCCATCTCTTCTGATTGATTTAAGTTTGAAGTCAACTTTGTTAGAGATTAGTATGGCCACACCTGCTTGTTTCTTAGGTCCATTTGCTTGATAGGCCTTTTCCCAGCCCTTTACTCTGAGTAGGTGCCTGTCTTTGTGGTTGAGGTGTGTTTCTTGTAAATAGCAGAATGTTGGATCCTGTTTTCTTATCCAATCTCTTAGCCTGTGCCTTTTTATAGGTGAGTTGAGCCCATTGACATTAAGTGATATTAATGACCAGTGGTTGTTAACTCCGGTCATTTTTTTTAGTCGTAGAGTTTGTGTGTTTCCCTTCTTTGATTTGTGTTGGTGAAGGGTCTCTAGATGTCTGAGTTATTGTGGTCATTGTTGGACTCCTTGGTTAGTGATTTTCCTTCAATTACTTTCTGTAAGGCTGGATTTGTGGCTGCGTATTGTTTAAATTTGTTTTTATCCTGGAAAATTTTATTTTCTCCATTTATAGTGAACGAAAGCTTGGCTGGGTATAGTAATCTGGGCTTGCATCCATGGTCTCTCAGTTTCTGCAGTACATCTATCCAGGACCTTCTGGCTTTCATGGTTTCCATGGAGAAGTCAGGTGTAAGTCTGATAGGTTTACCTTTATAAGTAATTTGGCCTTTTTCCTTTGCAGCTCTTAATATTTTTTCCTTATTCTGTATGCTTTGTGTTGTGATAATTATATGGCAAGGGGATGTTTTTTTTTTGATCCAGCCTATTCGGTGTTCTGTATGCTTCTTGCACCTTTATAGGTATATCTTTCTTTAGGTTGGGAAAGTTTTCTTCTATAATTTTATTAAATATATTTTCTGTACCATTGAGCTGCACTTCTTCTCCTTCTTCTACTCCTATTATTCTTAGGTTTGGTCTTTTTATTGTGCCCCATATTTCCTGAATGTTTTGTGATGAGAGTTTGTTGGACTTGCTGTTTTCTTTGATCAGTGTGTTTATTTTCTCTATGGTATCTTCAGAATCTGAGAGTCTTTCTTCTATCTCTTGTATTCTGCTGGTTATGCTTGTTTCTGAGGTCTCTATTCGTTTACCTAGATTTTCCATGTCCAGCCGGCCCTCTGTTTATGTTTTCTTCTTTGCCTCCATTTCAGTTTTCAAGTCTTGAACTGTTTCCATTATCTGTTTGATTGTTTTTCCTTGGTTTTCTAGGGTATCATTCACTGATTTATTCAATTCTTCAAACTTTCTGTTATATTTCTCATCCATTTCTATAAGGGCGTTTTTTTACACGCCCTTTAAGGGCGTCAATCACTTTCATGAAGTCAATCTTTTCTCCTTCTTCTTGATTAAGGTGTTCATGTCCTCCCATTGTGAGGTCGCTGGTTTCTGGTGGCTTCATGTTGCTTTTCAGCTTGTTGGGCGAATTCTTGCCTTGGCGTCTGCCCATCCTTTCTTCCAAATGCTCCCTTATGGATCTTCTTTTACCGGATCAGGTCTCCTTGCCTACCCAACGCTGGCTCTCCCCAATGTTGGCTCTCCTGGCGCC